>NW_026991331.1:3070620-3377682 GCF_036370855.1 Dromaius novaehollandiae
GCACAACCCAAACTGGAGTGATACCCAAATTCTTTTGAGGGAATTATTTCAACCAAATGAAGGGGATAAGATAATTAAAGATGCAGAAGAAGCGCAGCAAGCCGGGGGAAATAGAAACCTCTGGCTAGCAAATGATCCAAATTGGGATTATAATAATGCAGGAGATAGAGCTGTGTGTCCAACAGGACTTTGAAATTTAGTAGAAGTAATTAGAGCATGCAGAGAGTTAGGAGTAAATTGGACCAGAGTGCAAGAATGCAGACAGTGATTAGATGAACACCCCCATGACTTCTGGGGACTTTTGCGGTAAGCCCCGCTAAAATAGGGAGGAATGACCCCACAAAACTTCAATGATGCTCTCGCAATTAGTGTTTTTATAGATCAAGCAGCCCCTGATACACAAAAGTATTTTAAAGAGCATATGGCAGGCTGGCAAGGGGAGGGGCGCGGAAGAACCAGGGGAGATAGATGGAATCAAAGTGAAGGTGGTGTACAATTAAGAGTTAATGATGTTTGTCATTCTTGGGGGGAACAAGGACACTGGAAGCAGGAATGCCCAGTGAGGCCCTGTGCACTTGGGAATAGAGGGGCCAGCATGAGGCAATCAAATATTGAGAAGGAGACCAGGCAATTCCCAGGCAGTCCACAATGACAGGAGATAGGAGACTCAGAAAATACTGTGGAAATGGGGGTAAATTCATGGGATGTAGATTTGGATTTGAAGGGCAGGTAATGGCAAATATAGAAGGCTTAGAAGTTCCCTTTCTAGTGGATACTGGAGCCACCCTTTCCCTTTTAAAGTTTGAGCCTAAAGGATGCAAGTCACCAGATAAAATAATGATGCAAGGAGTAGCGGGAAAAGGCAAACGAATGTTATCTAAGCCCTTAGTACTCACTATTGGGGGTAAAACAGTGTGGGGATGTATTATAATTTCCACAGACGCGCCCATGTGCCTTTTAGGGAGAGATCTCCTGCAAGCCTTGGATACTCAGATCTGCTTACAGCCAGAAGAGGTGGAATTAATAATTATGGGCTCATGTGTTCTGGCTAAGACACCAGAACCAGAGTCGACTAATCTGCAAATTCCAACAAGGTTAGAATCAGTTCCTAAACGGTTATGGAGCTCTTCAGGAATGGATGTGGGACTACTGAAATCAGCTAGTCCAGTCTCGATAAAAACAAAGGGGGGATTGCCTCCTGCAGTTAAGCAATACCCTATCCCAAAGGAAGCAGAGAAGAGCATCCAAAAACAAATCAATCATTATTTGAAACTGGGTATCCTTAGAGTCTGTGAATCCCCGTACAACACCCCAATTCTGCCAGTTAAAAAGAACAGGCAAGATTCTGATGGTGATCCAGAGTATCAGTTTATACAAGACTTAAGGGCTATAAACCAACATGTAGTTGCTCCACATCCAGTAGTCCCTAACCCATCAACCATTTTACTACAGATACCCCTTTGGGCAACTTATTTTACTGTGATTGACCTAACGGCAGCTTTTTTTAGTATACCGATAGCTGAAGATAGCCAAGATCTCTTGGCTTTCACTTGGAAGGGACAACAATTAACTTGGACAAGGCTGCCACAGGGATTTACTGGGTCTCTGACTATTCTTTTGCGTATACTCAAAAATGACCTCTCAGATATCGAACTTCCAGGACATTCTGTAGTAATACAATATGTAGATGATATGTTATTAGCAAGTAAAGATTATGAGACATTTTTAAAAGACACTGTTTCTCCATGTAACGCTCTTGCAGAAAAAGGGCATCAGGCATCTCTGTCTAAACTCCAGCTGTGTCAAAGAGAGGTAAAATATTTGGGTTTTATCTTAAAAGAAGGACACAGGTTAGTTGATCCAGAACGAGTAAAGACAATTCTTGATATGCCTCGTCCTGTAACAAAAAAACAACACGGGATTTTTAGGAGCTGTAGGATTTTGCCAACCGTGGATTCCTGGGTTAGCAGAACTTACTAAGCCTTTAGTGCAGGCAACAAAAAAGGAGGAGATAGAGCCTGTGGCCTGGGGCCCAGAAAGGGAGAAAGCTTTTACATCTGTGAAAAAAGCGTTGGTTTCAGCCCCTGCTCTAGGGTTACCAGATTATAGCAAACCATTGGAATTATTTGTCCATGAACGACAGGGAGTAGCAAGTGGGGTACTCACCCAAAAACTAGGCCCTCACCATAGACCAGTGGCCTATTATTCCACGCAACTAGATGAGGTAGCTAAAGGCACTCCAGGATGCATCAGAGCAATAGCAGCTACGGCAGCTCTTACTGAAAAAAACATGACCTGTAGTTTTGGGTCACTCATTAACTGTGTATGTGCCACAGGGGTAAAAGCCTTACTGAAGGAAATCATACCCAGGTATAGAGTCCCAGAAGCCATGGATTCAGATAGGGGTGCCCATTTTATGGCAAGCATAATCACTCAATTATATAAATCATTAGGAATAAAAAGAAACCTATGTACCCCTTATCACCCACAATCTTCAGGACAAGTAGAAAGAACGAATAGCACATTAAAAGAAAAAATAGCAAGAATATGCAAACGTGCTAGCCTAAAATGGCCAGAAGCATTTAACTTGGCTCTATGGGATGTTTGAAATGTCCCACGGCAACCCATAGGACTAACACCAGCAGAAATTCTCTTTGGGAAACATTTAGCTGTACTAGGGACTTGTTATGCCAGCTAAGACTAGCCTGTTAGAGATGGACAACTAACCCAGTATGTTCTAACTATGCAAAAAGGTTTGAAAATCTTTGAAATAAATAAATATATGCTCAATGATATCAATCCACACCACCTGAAATAGAAGTGCTTGGTATACAGCCTGGGGATGAAGTTTTAGTTAAGGTATTTTCACAAAAATCCAAGTTAAAACCTAAATGGAACGGGCCATATACTGTCATACTGTGTTCTTATTTTGCTGTTCAAGTTGAACTGTACTTGTACATGTTAAAAAAAGAATGTGTATGTGTAAGAACACTTTGTAATCTTACATTCATAGATGGCATTGTTGTAGATACAAGTAATTAATTACTCAAATATTTGTATTTGTAACATTACCCAAAATTATGGGATGCGACTTTAATCATTCAGCTCCTATTAGATCTTATCAATTGTTACAATCTAATTATACATTAATTCAAAATTTACTACCTAACCCCATTGGAAAGAATCTCACACTAGTGAAGAAACTACTACAACATGACAGCCTGCGTCGACTGCTAGAACGTACCCGAAACAATGGACAAAAAACCCTCTAATCACCATTCATCATGAAGCGGAAGAGATGCACCACGTCTCGGAAAGGATAAAAAGGGATGGAGAACATCATGGCTGGGAAATTCTTCTAGGGTGGTCACCAACTACAACAGCGATTTATAATCACGTGTTGCACCCACTAGTAGTTGTGTTAACTTTAACTGTGTTATGCCTATTGCTTACGATCATATTATGCATAAGATTATGGAACGTGATAGCACGCCTTGAAAGGCTTCGAGAACTCTGTTTCAAGTATTAGCAGGGATGCTTCATAAAAACAAAGCGGGGAACTGTTAAAGAATAGCGAACTGAAACTGTCTAGAGGTAGCCGCTTAGCACAACTTCTCTAAAACTTGCTTAGCATGAGGAGCTAAATTTGCTGAAGCCTTAGGCCGCACTTAGCGAAACTAATGAACTTTTACTTAGTCCAGTAAGAAAAGGGCCTCAGAGCTGGTTCCAGCTGGGAAGATAAGGAAGTTACAAGCAGTCTGCATTCCTGCGTCTCACACTCCCAAAGGGAGGGTGTCTGCAGGAATGCGTCTCACACTCCCAAAGGGAGGGTGTCAAGGCTTTGAAGTAAGACCAGTGCAGGGCATTAGGACCTTGAGGGGCAAAGCCTTAGCTCACTGCTGGGGCAGTGTTCATTGTTATGATTTAGAATCACCTCCTCCTCAGGACCTTGAGACACAACAGTAAGACCCCACAAAAACAGAGGTACAACCGTCAGCAGAGACTGCAAAAAACAAAAATAAGGAGAAAAACAGCTTACCTCAGAATGACGATGAGACCCAATGAGGACCAAAAAATTACTATTGGTCTAACTACCACGTGAAGGGTGGGAAATGTACGTTGAAAAAACTATAATTGCCCAGGATTTGTTTATGTTAGGGTCCCTCTTCGGAGGCACCCAGCTCGAGCTGTAATTACTGCACGCGCGTCATTAATATTTAATTCTTTAATTTGTTTTGATTTGGCTCTGAATTTTTCTGCGGAAACCTAGCGTCGAGCCCTCTTATGGTGGCCAACAAGCCTAATTTCCATAGAATTTCCATAACAATAACTGGGCATGGGCGCGGGAGCATTTGAGCCAGGAGGGAGGGAGGAAAGAAACCTGCCGAACGTAACACTTGTGCTAGCAGATACTAGTACCCCGGACTGTGCTCCAAAAGTTTCTGCTCCACCTGATATACCTGATGATCTCTCTGTCATTACTTCTCCTTCTCCTCCTCCTTCTCCCTCTACTCCATTGGCTGCCGGACTCTATCCTAGGATCCCCAACGTGCTGACTAACCCTGCCGCTTTACAGCCAGGGGGAAAGGGAGGGGCCAGTCCCCCTCCTCCTGTGCTGTGGGTATTTACTAATCAGCCCTGGCACCCCGGCCATCTCGCCTTATGGGGGGGTAAAATGCAGAGATTAAGAAAAGATGCAGGGCGATGTGTCCAATTATTTTCTAATATCTGCACTGGGCACAACCCAAACTGGAGTGATACCCAAATTCTTTTGAGGGAATTATTTCAACCAAATGAAGGGGATAAGATAATTAAAGATGCAGAAGAAGCGCAGCAAGCCGGGGGAAATAGAAACCTCTGGCTAGCAAATGATCCAAATTGGGATTATAATAATGCAGGAGATAGAGCTGTGTGTCCAACAGGACTTTGAAATTTAGTAGAAGTAATTAGAGCATGCAGAGAGTTAGGAGTAAATTGGACCAGAGTGCAAGAATGCAGACAGTGATTAGATGAACACCCCCATGACTTCTGGGGACTTTTGCGGTAAGCCCCGCTAAAATAGGGAGGAATGACCCCACAAAACTTCAATGATGCTCTCGCAATTAGTGTTTTTATAGATCAAGCAGCCCCTGATACACAAAAGTATTTTAAAGAGCATATGGCAGGCTGGCAAGGGGAGGGGCGCGGAAGAACCAGGGGAGATAGATGGAATCAAAGTGAAGGTGGTGTACAATTAAGAGTTAATGATGTTTGTCATTCTTGGGGGGAACAAGGACACTGGAAGCAGGAATGCCCAGTGAGGCCCTGTGCACTTGGGAATAGAGGGGCCAGCATGAGGCAATCAAATATTGAGAAGGAGACCAGGCAATTCCCAGGCAGTCCACAATGACAGGAGATAGGAGACTCAGAAAATACTGTGGAAATGGGGGTAAATTCATGGGATGTAGATTTGGATTTGAAGGGCAGGTAATGGCAAATATAGAAGGCTTAGAAGTTCCCTTTCTAGTGGATACTGGAGCCACCCTTTCCCTTTTAAAGTTTGAGCCTAAAGGATGCAAGTCACCAGATAAAATAATGATGCAAGGAGTAGCGGGAAAAGGCAAACGAATGTTATCTAAGCCCTTAGTACTCACTATTGGGGGTAAAACAGTGTGGGGATGTATTATAATTTCCACAGACGCGCCCATGTGCCTTTTAGGGAGAGATCTCCTGCAAGCCTTGGATACTCAGATCTGCTTACAGCCAGAAGAGGTGGAATTAATAATTATGGGCTCATGTGTTCTGGCTAAGACACCAGAACCAGAGTCGACTAATCTGCAAATTCCAACAAGGTTAGAATCAGTTCCTAAACGGTTATGGAGCTCTTCAGGAATGGATGTGGGACTACTGAAATCAGCTAGTCCAGTCTCGATAAAAACAAAGGGGGGATTGCCTCCTGCAGTTAAGCAATACCCTATCCCAAAGGAAGCAGAGAAGAGCATCCAAAAACAAATCAATCATTATTTGAAACTGGGTATCCTTAGAGTCTGTGAATCCCCGTACAACACCCCAATTCTGCCAGTTAAAAAGAACAGGCAAGATTCTGATGGTGATCCAGAGTATCAGTTTATACAAGACTTAGGGGCTATAAACCAACAGGTAGTTGCTCCACATCCAGTAGTCCCTAACCCATCAACCATTTTACTACAGATACCCCTTTGGGCAACTTATTTTACTGTGATTGACCTAACGGCAGCTTTTTTTAGTATACCGATAGCTGAAGATAGCCAAGATCTCTTGGCTTTCACTTGGAAGGGACAACAATTAACTTGGACAAGGCTGCCACAGGGATTTACTGGGTCTCTGACTATTCTTTCGCGTATACTCAAAAATGACCTCTCAGATATCGAACTTCCAGGACATTCTGTAGTAATACAATATGTAGATGATATGTTATTAGCAAGTAAAGATTATGAGACATTTTTAAAAGACACTGTTTCTCCATGTAACGCTCTTGCAGAAAAAGGGCATCAGGCATCTCTGTCTAAACTCCAGCTGTGTCAAAGAGAGGTAAAATATTTGGGTTTTATCTTAAAAGAAGGACACAGGTTAGTTGATCCAGAACGAGTAAAGACAATTCTTGATATGCCTCGTCCTGTAACAAAAAAACAACACGGGATTTTTAGGAGCTGTAGGATTTTGCCAACCGTGGATTCCTGGGTTAGCAGAACTTACTAAGCCTTTAGTGCAGGCAACAAAAAAGGAGGAGATAGAGCCTGTGGCCTGGGGCCCAGAAAGGGAGAAAGCTTTTACATCTGTGAAAAAAGCGTTGGTTTCAGCCCCTGCTCTAGGGTTACCAGATTATAGCAAACCATTGGAATTATTTGTCCATGAACGACAGGGAGTAGCAAGTGGGGTACTCACCCAAAAACTAGGCCCTCACCACAGACCAGTGGCCTATTATTCCACGCAGCTAGATGAGGTAGCTAAAGGCACTCCAGGATGCATCAGAGCAATAGCAGCTATGGCAGCTCTTACTGAAAAAAACATGACCTGTAGTTTTGGGTCACTCATTGACTGTGTATGTGCCACATGAAGTAGAACTGTCAATGAAACAATACGTGACTCAAGCACTATCCCCACAGAGAGCTCACCGCTATGAACTGATAATACTGCATGCAGATAATGTGACCTTAAAGAGATGCAACATCTTAAATCCAGCAACACTATTGCCTCTACCTGAGGATGGAGAACCACATCATTCCTGTGAGCAGGTGATCGTCAGCTCGAGCAAGCCCCGGGAGGACCTTAAAGACGAACCTTTGGGAAACCCAGACTTAGTTCCGTTTACAGATGGATCATCCTATTATTTGGACGGAAGGCACCACTCCGGCTATGCTGTCACTAACCTCTTTGAGGTACTTGAGGCCAATCCTTTGTCTCCGTCTGTAAGTGCTCAAGCAGCAGAATTAATAGCATTGTCCCAAGCAGTAAAAATTGGTAAGAACCTGCAGGTAAATATCTATACCGATTCTAAATATGCATTTGGAGTAGGTCATGTAACAGGGATGTTATGGAAAGAGCGAGGATTCTTTTCGTCATCAGGAAAGAAATTAGCTAATGGAGAAGAAATACGTAATTTGCTGGAAGCAGTCCAACTGCCCAAAGAAATTGCTGTAATACACTGCCCAGCCCATACTAAAGACACTACAGAAATTAGCAGAGGAAATGCTTTAGCCGACGCTGCTGCGAAGGCTGCAGCTCGACAACCTCTGAGAGAATGTATGGGGGCAGTTCCAAGGATGGACCAGAGTGAATGGCCAAATTTAATAGACCCCAAAACTCTGTATGAAAAAGACTGCTCAGTGGAAGAGAAAAAACAATGGGAGCAGTGGGAAGCAAAACAAAGTGATGATGGAATATGGACACTTGGAAGAAAACCAATTCTACCAAAAAAAAAAATTTAATTACTATAGCTAGGTGGTTTCACGATAAAGCTCATGGGGGAGCGGAGGCGGTGGCTAACCAGGTACAGAAAGTATGGGCTGCTCCAGGAATCTACGCGGCTGCAAAAAGAATAACAAATAGCTGCCCGACCTGCCAGAAGTTTTCAAATAACAAGCCAAGCTCAGAGTTAGGGGGACGGTCATGGGCCTACTTCCCTTTCCAAAAGCTACAAATAGATTATGCGGATATGCCATCTGCCAATGGCTACAAACACTTGTTAGTGATAGTAGATCAGTTATCAGGCTGGGTAGAAGCTTTCCCAACAAGAAAGGCCGACACACGGGGAGTGGTAAAAGCCTTACTGAAGGAAATCATATCCAGGTATGGGGTCCCAGAAGCCACTGATTCAGACAGGGGTGCCCATTTTACGGCAAGCATAATCACTCAGTTATAGAAATCATTAGGCATAAAAAGAAACCTACAACCCCTTATCACCCACAATCTTCAGGACAAGTAGAAAGAATGAATAGAACACTAAAAGGAAAAATAGCAAGAATATGCGCACATGCTAGCCTAAAATGGCTGGGTAGGACTTTTCCCAACAAGAACGGCTGACACAGGGCGGGTAGTAAAAGCCTTACTGAAAGAAATCATACCCAGGTACAGAGTCCCAGAAGCCACTGATTCAGACAGGGGTGTCCATTTTATGGCAAGCATAATCAGTCAGTTTTATAAATCATGAGGAATAATGAACTTTTACCTAGTTCAGTAAGAAAAGGGACTGAGAGCTGGTTCAAGCTGGAATGATAAGGGAGTTGCAAGCAGTTCGCATTCCTGTGCTTCACGCTCTGGGAGGGAGGATGTCAAGGCTTTGAAATAAGGCCTACTTGGGCACCAGGACCCTGGGAAACAAAGCCTCCTCTCATTGCTGAAACAGTGTTAATTAGGGGGTCTGGACTATCTCGGGGTCTGGATTATATCCCTTCATCAGGACCTTGGCAGATAACACCTATTGTCACTGCTGGGGCAGTGCTAATTGCTGGAACAACACCTCTTTGTCAGAGCCTGGAGAGACAAGGGCGGGACCCGAGGAACCAAGACACATCTGTCAACAAAAACCATAACAGTAAAGATAAACAGCCTGCCTAGGCACAGGGATGAGACCCAATAAGGAGCAGGAGACTCCAGGCCCAAATATTACTATTGGTCCAAACTACTGCCTGAGGGGTGGAGAGCTTACATTGGAAGGTATAATTGCCCAGGCATTTCTTTGTTTGGGGTCCCTCTTCGGAGACACCCAGCTCGAGCTGTAATTACCGCACGCGTGTCATTAAAATTTCATTATTTCATTTGCTTTGATTTGGCGCCAAACTTTTCTGCGGGAACCTAGGGTCGGGCCCTGTTATGGTGGCTGACAAGCCTCATTTCCATAACACCGAGCCCGGGGCCCGTCCCCGTGTCCGGGGGGTCCCGCCTCGCCCTCACCTCTCCTCTCCAGCGCAGCCCTCCTGTACTCCATGTATCTCCACTGCCACTCCATGCAGCTCTTCTCCAGGTAGTGCTTCAGCCTCTCAGGCTCATTCTCTGCCTCCCACTTCCTCTTGGTGATTAGCGCAGCAGCATACGCCATGACGAATGTCAGCGTGTCCTTGTCAAAGGCGATGAAATCCTTCCCGTCGTAGGCATCCCGCAGAAACCCCCAGATCCCACCGTCCTCCAGGAGGTCACAGCCGTACGTGCGCTGCACTGTGTGATACCCTGAGACACAAGCAGGGAGACGGGGGCTCAGGGGCAGCCCCGGCCCCGCACAGGGGCTTGGACACGGCACCCAGCGCAGGGCCGGGGGCACCCCAGACCCGCAGCCCCCAGCGCTGACAGCGAGCAGCTGCCGCTGGGAGCCCCGGCCCGCGCTCACCCCCGCTCTGGTTGTAGCGCTTCTGCAGTGTGTCCAGCTCCACTCAGTAAGACTAATGATTGCCATATGCGTTCTGGGGCTGCCTGTCCCAGTGGTCCTGACCCTCCTGCTCCATCCAGGCCGCACCCGGCACCGCCCTCTGCGTCTCGCTGTCGTAGCCATCGATGAGCTCTCCGTCCACGTAGCCCACGGAGACGAAGGCGGGCAGCCCCGGGCTGGGCTCCGTCACGGCGGTGTGGAAGTAGCGCAGGGAGTGGGGGCCTGCGGGGACACGGGGGGTGGTGAGGGGCCGGGGGGGGCACGTTGGGGGGCATCCGGGGGATCAAGATGTCCCGGGGGGAGAAGTCGGGGGGGTCGGGGGGGGCAGCACGTCCCGGGGGGCAGGTCAGGGGGGCAGCACGACACAGGGGGGGCACGTCGGGGGGGCAGCACATTCCGGGAGGGCAGGTCGGGGGGCTCCGGGGGGGCAGCACGTCCCGGGGGGAAGATCGGGGGGGCAGCACCTCCCGGGGGCGGTTGCAGGCCGGTCCGTGGGGCCGCTGACGGGGAGCCCGGCGCCGGGGGAGGGGCAGAGGGGGGCCCGGGGGCCCCGCCCGCACTCACCGCTCGCCACCGCCGCCGCCGCCGCCCAGCAGCAGCAGCCCCGGCCCCAGCGCCCGCCCCGCTACCGCCTCCTCGCTGCCAGCGCCCTCGCCCTCACCCGGCGCCGAAGCCCACGGCGGCCACGCCCCCGCGCCACCATTGGCTCCGCTGCGGCGCACCGCCATTGGCTGCCCCGCCCGCCAATAGCGGCTCTTGTCGGCTGAGGCGTCCCCAGGCGCTGGGCTGATCCCGGCGCGGCGGGTTGGGAGAAGCGACAGCGAGGGCGCTTGCGGAGGGCGCTGCGCAGCGCCGAGCCGCGGCTCCCGCTCCGCCTTGTCGCACGGCCATTGGCCCCGCCGGCGGCCGCCCGCCAATGGCGAGGCGCGGCAGCGGTGACGCCCCCGGGCGCCGGGCGGATCTCCGCGGAGCGCGTGGTGGGCGGGAGCGCGGAGGCGATGTGGGAGGCCGAGGCCGATGTGGGGACGGAGACGACGTGGGGATGGGGATGCCATGGGGATGGGGCCACTGGGGGGATGGGACGCCGTGGGGCTGGAGACGATGTGGGGATGGGGACACCGTGGGGCTGGAGATGGAGTTGGCTCTGTCACAGGGACAGGGGGACACTGTGGGGATGGGGATGATGGGGGGATGGGGACGATGTGGGGACGGGGACGCCATGGAGATGGGGACGATGTGGGGACGGGGACACCATTGGGATGGGGATGGAGTTGGCTCTGTCACAGGGGGGGACGCGGAGCCAGCAGTGGGAGCTCAGGGAGTGGCGCCCATCGAAGGCCGAGTGCTGGTAGGTGGTCCCCGGCCCACCCCGGCACCCATAGGTCTACTGGAAGATGTGGAAACCTGCCCAAGGTGGCACCCATGGGTGAGGAGCTGCCCAGGGCCCCAGGCGTCTAGCCCCGTTGCACCCCTGGAGCCAGGCATCCAATCCCATCAGCACCCACACCCATCCATGTGTTGTCCGAAAAGCGGATTCGTTGCCCGGTGTGCAATAAGCCAATAATTACACACTCAGGAGAGACATTTGTTTATTTATTTCAGAGTTGCGCAAGCCTGGGTGCTCGGTGGTTTCCCACAAATCGAGCACACACACCCCAACTTTTCAAGTAGCATTTATACAAACAAATTGCCAGATTTGCGACTTTCCCTTTTACACTGATTGGTTAGTGATTTCTTCATTCCCTGGGTCCCACCCCTGCTTCTCAAGGTCCTGATCAATTAACACTGCCCCAGCTAGGTCAGTAGATGTTATCTCCCAAGGTCCTGAGGAAGAGGACATAATCCAGACCCCTTAATTAACACAGTTTCAACAGTGAGAGGAGGCTTTGCTTCCCAAGGTCCTGGCGCCCAAACAGGCCTTATTTCACAGCCTTGACATCCTCCCTTTCGGAGAGTGGGGCACAGGAATGCAGACTGCTTGTAACTCCCTTATCTTTCCAGCCTGCACCAGCTCTGGGGCCCTTTCTTACCGAACTAGGAGCGTGGCCTAAGGCTTCAGCAAATTTAGCTACTCATGCTAAGCAAGTGTGTGGCTACTCATGCTAAGCAAATTCTGTCTAAGATAGAAGTTATCCAAATCTACCTACTTCAAACATTCTTTCTGAGCTTCTCAGGGTTGTCTTGTAACAATTGCACCCATGTTATCACCCATGGGCCCAGGTGGCCACCCATCAGCACCTGTGACCACCCATGGACCCAGGTGTCCAGCCCCATTGCACCCGTGTTATCACACATGGGCCCAGGTGGCGGCCCCATCAGCACCCACCACCACCCATGGACCCAGGTGTCGACCCCCTTTGCACCCATGGACTCAGGCGTGAGGTCACATCACCACCCCTGAACCCAGGCCCCCCACCCCATTGCACCCATGGTCCCAGCCCCCTGGCCCATTGCACCTGTGTCCCCAGCCCCCCACCCCATTGCACCCACGTCCCCAGGCCCCTGCCCCTGCCCCATTACGCCCATATCCGGAGCTTCCCCGACTCATTGCACCCATATCCCCAGCCCCCTGCCCCTTTGCGCCCATGTCCCCAGGCCCCTGCCAATTGCAACCACCTCCCCAGGCCCCCTGCCCCATTGCACCCACATCCCCAGGCCCCCGCCCTATTGCACCCATATCCCAGGCCCCCACCCCATTGCACCCATATCCCCAGCCCCCTGGCCCACGCAGATGGGGCCACACTGCAGCAAGCCCAGCGCAGGCCCCCAAGCTGCCTGGCAGCTGCAGCACAGCACACAGGAGCAGAGACCAAGGGTGCTGGCTTGGTGCAGCCGGCAGAAGAGAAGGCGTAGGGGGATCTCACTGCTGCCTGCAAGTGCCTAACGGGAGCGTGCAGAGAGCATGGAGCCAGAGACGTCCTGAGGGGCCTGGGGACAGGTTGAGGGCAACGGCACGGCTTGTGGCAGGGAAAAGTCCCCTCAGAGACTGCAAATGGCCTTGGAAGCCGAATGGTGGTGCAACACTGGAGCAGGGTGCCAGGGCCGTGCGGGAATCCATCGCCAGAGACAGTCAGAGCTCGACCCTGACAGGCCCTGCGAAACCTCCTCTGCTTGCCTCCACTTGCAGCAGGAGGTTGCAGCAGACACCTCCGGAAGACCCTTCCCACCCCAGCTGCTCTCTCACTCTGCGACTGCTTGTAGGGCTTTCTCTGCAGCCCTGACTGCCTTCCTTGGCAGCGCCTGCACTAGTCTTTCTCCTGACAGTTCCCTGACACCAAGTAACACGGCGGGAACAGCTGCCGAGGGTTTATTTGGAGCAGCACATGGGCTGTGGGACACGACGCAGTAGCATTGCTGTAGCAGCCAGGAGAGAGCCTCCGTCGCTCTGCCTCTTTGCTCTGCGCCATCTCCCATCTCGGGCCACCTGTCTGGCAGCTGCATCCTCGCGCTGTTCCTCTCACTGCCCTGAGTCACAGCGGCAGCTAAAAGCTCTGCGCAGAGCCCGAAGCGCTGCCCTGAGCCGCAATGGCCATCGCCTGGAAGGCGCAGCATGCGGGAGGGCGGTGATGCCTGTGGAGGAAGGAGAGCCGTGGGCGAGGGGCTGGGCAAGTGCAGGGCAAGCCTGAGGGTCTCTGGCTGCGGGGGAGGCCTCCGCCTTTGTTCCTGTGCTGGCTGATGGGGCCAGAGGCACACTGTCCCCCGCATCCTGGCAGCCTCCCGCCAGAGCAGATGCCGCTGCCTCGGCTCCTCGGGGCACTGCTGGGGCCAGAGGCGTGCTCTGCAGGTCACCAGCTGCCTCCCTGGCAGCATCTCTGCCCTTCACAACGGGTGAGCAGGGCACCTCCTCAGGACACGGCTGTGGGTCTGCCAAGAGGCTCCTGAGGCTCGGTCTGACCCAGCTCATGACCAAGGCCATGTTTTCCTCCAGCTCCTCCCATTCCAAAGGCTCTTCATCAACATCCTCTTCCTCATCGCTCCACTCCACGCCAGCATCCTCTGGCACTTCCCAGACTCTCTTCCCAGCTCCCAGCTCCCGCGCCCTCCCGCAGGGCCGGAGGGAAGACGATGACTTGTGCTCCTCTTTGGGCTCACAGGCAACCTGCATGGGGAGAGCAGGAACACAGCCCTGTGTGATATCAGCTGGCCATGCTCAGCATCCTGGTGCCCTGGGATATAGGAGGGGGCAAAGGGTTTGGGGTGGGGGGATGCTGTGAGTGGCCGCGAGCCCCAAGGGGAGGCACATGCAGCTGGCTGGGCAATGGCACAAGGCTTGTCTTGGGGCCGTAGCAGCAGGGCTGGGCCGGGGGCCACGACGGGCAGCGGGGGATGGAGGTGGCCGGGTGCGTGGCACAAGGGGGCTGGCTCGCTGGCTGTGGGAGGCGGCTGCTGCTGGGGCTGCCCCTGCCCTCCTTGCTCAGCATCCATGCCCCAGGGCTGGATGCTGTGCAGGCCGGGGAGGGCACGTCAGCCCTGGGCCTCTGGCACTTGGAAACACAGAGCACCAGGCATCTTCCCCAGGACAGAGAGTGCAGAGCGCAAAGGGCTGGGGGGACAGCTTCTCACCACGGCCGCGGGGGACCCATGCAATGGGGCAGCTCTTCTCACCCACCCTGCACACCCCAGACGCTGCTCACACCGCACCTCCCTTTGGTGGTGGGTGCCGACGCCATGCTCCTTGCTCACCTGGTGAGGAAGGCCTGCGGCCAGGGCAGAGCCTTCTGCTGCGCTTTCTTCAGGCAATGGTGGTTGGAGAGGCAGGCTGTTGCTCTCCCCACAAGGGCCTCCGCACAACTGGGAGGCCTTTGGCGCAGCCTCTGCGGGAAGCGATGGAGGCAGAGGAGCATTTTCCCCTGCATCCTCAGGGCCTCTGGCTGCAGGGGAGGCCTCTGCCTTTGCTCCTGTGCTGGCCAGTGGAGCCAGAGGCACACTGTCCCCCGCGTCCTGGCAGCCTCCTGCCAAAGGAGATGCCGCTGCCACGGCTCCTCGGGGCACTGCTGGGGCCAGAGGCGTGCTCTGCAGGTCACCAGCTGCCTCCCTGGCAGCATCTCTGCCCTTCACAACGGGTGAGCAGGGCACCTCCTCAGGACACGGCTGTGGGTCTGCCAAGAGGCTCCTGAGGCTCGGTCTGACCCAGCTCATGACCAAGGCTGTGTTTTTCTCCAGCTCCTCCCATTCCAAAGGTTCTTCTTCAACGTCCTCTTCCTCATCGCTCCACTCCACGCCAGCATCCTCTGGTGCTCCCCGGACTCTCTTCCCAGCTCCCATCTTGCGCTCCCTCCTGGGCGCATGGGCGTACAGCCGCTCCAGCACCTCCCACTTGGACCTCGCATCCTTCAGGAGCTCCACTCGCGTCACCTCCGGTTGCCACAGGTTATAGAAGGAGTTTCTGGCACAGAGCTGAAGCCAGAGAGGGAGATTTGTGAAGGCAGCTGCTTTTCCCACCAGCAATGCCCCCCGTGGCCCTGCCAGCACTGCCACCATCACACTGTTGCAGCAGGGCGCAGCGGCTGGCCCCAGCACACGGAGGGTCACCATCTGCCCTGGCCCACCCTTTGCACTCACCTCCTTGGGGCGAACATTGAGGCATCCCGATGCTGTCAGGGAGAAACGTTTCCCCTTGCCCTCCTCTTCCTCGACCTCCCTCTCCTTTGGCCTCGGCTCCTTCCTCTCCAGAAAGGCTTCTCGCAGCTGAGCCAAGCTCTGCCCGGTGCGCGCCACGCAGCTCCTGTCGAGCTCCTCCAGCGTCTCTGTTTTGATTGAGAGCACGGCGAGATACTGCGAGGGGTTGTCGGGGTGTATGCGCAGTGGCGTGCCTTGAAGGCGACAGATGATGCCCAGAGGCTGCTGTTTGGGCCTCTGCACTGCAAGTTGCCATCCTAGTGTGACCAGTCCATGGCCCCTGCCCGGGGAAGCTGGTGCACCGGCCCCCATGACCTTCCTTTTGCCCCCACGCCTGTTGCAATCTGGCCCTTGCAGAGCTGTGGCAGCTGTGTTTTTGCCACGCTCCCTGCTCTCCTTCTGCAATGCGCTTGCCAGGCCTGCTAGAGCAATGGTGTATGCCAAGGTCCTTTGTGGCCCGGCTGCCCTGAGCTCCCGGCCATGTCCCGCACTCACATCATCAGGACGGCTCAAGGCTGCAGACGCGAGCGCCAGCAGTGCGTGCATCAGAGGTGCGGCAGGCAGTGCGGGGCTGTGTGCAGCAGGTCTCTGGTCCTCAGCCCTCATTTCCATGCACACATCTGCAAGGATGTTCTCAACAGCTTGCAGCATCCTTGCTTTTCCCAGCGCGGAAGACCCAGGCCTGGCCTCAGGCAAATAGGAGACAGGAGCTTGAATTGCTCGGGGGAGAGCGCCAGCTTCCTGCTTAGCTTTTGGAGAGGCAGGCACTCTCCTTGCCACATCCTCCAGAGCCTCAGCAGTGGCCGTGCATCTCAAAGAAGATCTGCAGGATTTTTCTGGAGGTCGACATGCGGATGCCGCTCTTTGACCTGTAGAGGCCTCCAGGCCTCCACGTGCCTGCCTAGCTGCCTTGGTTGCGTGAGGCGCTAAGCCGGGCCGATGCGGTGTCTCTGCTCTTGCACAAGGCCTGCTGTGCAGTGTCTCCCGGCGCCCCGGAGGAGCCTTCTTCACAAGGCTGCTGGAGGCATGAAGAGCTTGCACCGAGTCGAGAACCTCCCTCACAGTGTCCTCCGCCATCTGCAATCAAAGCCCATGAGGAAGGCCAAGTTACTGCTGCCCTTTACCCCTCCCCCCCAGCCTTCCCACATGCACACTCCCTGTGGCCCCTGAAACCCTCCACAACAGCAGCACTCTCCCACGCAGCTGGCTCCCAAAGGCTGCGTGGGGAGAAGGCTGGTCACCACTGGGCAAGAGATGGGCAAAGGCAGCTCCCTCGGAAACCTCGAGCCATGTCCTTGCCGACTGCCATGCAGAGCAGGCGCTCCTCCTGCTCCCTCCCACCACTTCCCGCCTGCTGCTTGGCAGCTATGCACAGTCAGGCAGAGGCTTTGCCACCATCGCTGCTCAGCTCGCTACCTTCGCGATGACGTCTTCAGGGTCTTGCCAGCTCTGTGGGCCGGGCAGCAACGGCCGCCTGTCCCTTTGCTGCGATGAAGTCGGGGTCGGGATGCGTTGCGTCACTGCATGCGGCTCCCGCTGGCCCCCCTGCAGGGAGAAGGAAGCACATGATGGAGGCGGTTGCGTTCGTACAAGCGGCCCCTCAGGCACAGGAAAGCCCGGCCCCATGGCAAAGGGAAGCTCATGGCCTAGCACGACCCAGCTGTGCTAAGCCTGGAGATGCTCTCTGACCCTCAGCACAGCTCACAGGCTCCATTTGGGCCTTGCAGCACCCCAGTCGGTGTGCTTTGTGCACCAGAAAATCCCCAGCACCAGCAAGAAATACCCCCTGGCCAGAGAAGATCAGGCCTGGCTCGCTTGCCCCACCTCCTCTTCCCCACCGTCCTCATGCTTTCCGTGCGGCTCCCAGCCCTGCTGCCTGCCTCTCCCTCCAGCCCCACCGCTCACCTGGCTTCTGCGCTTCAGCCTCACAGAAAGCCCATCCACGGGCTGGGAGCCGGCATTCGCCTGCCGCCCCTTGTCCATCAGCAGGAGCTTCTCCTGCGCACCTGCCACTCTGGCACTCAAGAGAGCTGCTCCCTCCTCAGCGAGCTGCTCTCCTCAGAGGGCACAGCCAGGGGCTCTGCTCCCAGCATGGACTCGGTCACCACGGGCACCGCCCCATCACAATGGCCTTGGGGGCATGATGCTACCCCCATCACAAAGCCCTGCACGTTGCCATGGGGACCCCCGTGACCACCTCCTGCTGGCCACCAGGGGCACCCGCATCACAAGGCCTTGCTGGTGACCGTGCTAGCACCGACATCACAAGGCCTTGCTGCTCACCGGGGGCACCTCCAGCACCAGGGCTTTGCCTCCCAGCCTCTGGTGCCAGCTTCTGAGCCCAGCTCCGAGCTGCCATCTGTGCCGCAGCAGGAATTTGCCTCTCCCCACCTCTCTGCCTCCTACACCGTGCAGATGCTGCCCTTCTTCAGGCCCTCTAGAGCACACAGCCAGCCACTGCAAGACCACTCCTCTTGCTCGGGCCACTAAGCCTCACCCATATGCCTCACCGTCCAGCCCTAGGCAGAGCGTCCTGCATTCCCGCTGCTTTCTCACAGAAAGGCCAACTGCCCCTCCGCACCTTCCCAGACGGGCCTTCCCAAAGAGGCTGCAGCCATCCACCGCAGCGCTCCAGGCATGCCACGCTGCAGGCCCGCAGCTGCACACAGACTGCAAAGTGCTCCTGTCTGGTCCCCAGGCTGCAGGCATTAGCGGACGGACCCCTGAGACAGGTGCCCGCCTCTGCAGATTTCCCACAAAAGCTGTCAGAGATTCATTTCTCCAGACTGTTGCTCTCTAAGCACTTCCCTATTGGCGTGCACGCACTGCGCTGGGCCCCTCCAGGCTTTCTTTGCTCCACATCACCCTGCACCTTTGCCTTGCCCTCCCACACCATCGCTTCCTCACTCTTCCATGCATCCTCCTCTCCCCTCAGGGGCACCGACTTTTGGGCTCTCCTCACCACCTTGGCCACCGGCTTGAGCCTCACGGCAGCACACGGGCACACTCTCCTCCTGATGAAGCGTGACACCCCCCAGCCTTGGTGCCTCGCTGCTGGCTCGCCTTCGGGACGTCCAGCTGCTGGACCGCCAGGCCACCTGGGCAAGCAGGCCCTGCCCTCACCTGTGCACCTCTTCCTACTCACGGGGCTTGTGCTTTTCTTGCTTTTGCCCCCAGGGGGCACGTGGCGACCATCTCTCCACGCCAGCCTTCATGCACAAAGAGGGGCCCACGCTCATGAAAACAAAGCCCTGCTGCCAGCACCAGCTGCACACCCAGGGGCTGACCTGCTGGATCCAAGCACTGCTGCTCAAGCCCATTCCCCTCACTGGCAGCATGCAGGAAAAACCCCACCTGCCCTGCCAGGCCTACAGCCATGTCATCACACTTGGTACTTTCCAGGCAGGATCCTTGTGTTAAGGAAGAGCAAACTGAAACTGCCTACAGGCAGCCGCTTAGCACAACTTCTCTAAAACTTGCCTGGCATGAGGAGCTAAATTTGCTGAAGCCTTAGGCCGCACTTATCGAAAATAATGAACTTTTACTTAGTCCAGTAAGAAAAGGGCCTCAGAGCTGGTTCCAGCTGGGAAGATAAGGCAGTTACAAGCAGTCTGCATTCCTTGCAATTACTGTTTTTATAGATCAAGCAGCCCCTGATACACAAAAGTATTTTAAAGAGCATATGCCAGGCTGGCAAGGGGAGGGGGCGCGGAAGAACCAGGGGAGATAGATGGAGTCAAAGTGAAGGTGGTGTACAATTAAGAGTTAATGATGTTTGTCATTATTGCGGGGAACAAGGGCACTGGAAGCAGGAATGCCCAGTGAGGCCCTGTGCACTTGGGAATAGAGGGGCCAGCATGAGGCAATCAAATCAGGCCACAATGACAGGAGATAGGAGACTCAGAAAATACTGTGGAAATGGGGGTAAATTCATGGGATGTAGATTTGGATTTGAAGGGCAGGTAATGGCAAATATAGAAGGCTTAGAAGTTCCCTTTCTAGTGGATACTGGAGCCACCCTTTCCCTTTTAAAGTTTGAGCCTAAAGGATGCAAGTCACCAGATAAAATAATGATGCAAGGAGTAGCGGGAAAAGGCGAACGAATGTTATCTAAGCCCTTATTGCTTACTATTGGAGGTAAAAGAGCGTGGGGATGTATTATAATTTCCACAGACGCGCCCATGTGCCTTTTAGGGAGAGATCTCCTGCAAGCCTTGGATACTCAGATCTGTTTACAGCCAGAAGAGGTGGAATTAATAATTATGGGCTCATGTGTTCTGGCTAAGACACCAGAACCAGAGTCGACTAATCTGCAAATTCCAACAAGGTTAGAATCAGTTCCTAAACGGTTATGGAGCTCTTCAGGAATGGATGTGGGACTACTGAAATCAGCTAGTCCAGTCTCGATAAAAACAAAGGGGGGATTGCCTCCTGCAGTTAAGCAATACCCTATCCCAAAGGAAGCAGAGAAGAGCATCCAAAAACACACCAATCATTACCTGAAACTGGGTATCCTTAGAGTCTGTGAATCCCCATATAACACCCCAATTCTGCCAGTTAAAAAGAACAGGCAAGACTCTGATGGTGATCCAGAGTATCGCTTTGTACAAGACTTGAGGGCTATAAACCAACAGGTAGTTGCTCCACGTCCAGTAGTCCCCGACCCATCAACCATTTTACTACAGATACCCCTTTGGGCAACTTATTTTACTGTGATCGACCTAACAGCAGCCTTTTTTAGTATACCGATAGCTGAAGATAGCCAAGATCTCCTGGCTTTCACTTGGAAGGGACAACAATTAACTTGGACGAGGCTGCCACAGGGATTTACTGGGTCTCCGACTATTCTTTCGCGCAAACTCAAAAATGACCTCTCAGATATCGAACTTCCAGGACATTCTGTAGCAATACAATATGTAGATGATTTGTTATTAGCAAGTAAAGATTAACACTCTTGCAGAAAAAGGGCATCGAGCATCTCTGTCTAAACTCCAGCTGTGTCAAAGAGAGGTAAAATATTTGGGTTTTATCTTAAAAGAAGCACACAGGTTAGTTGATCCAGAACGAGTAAAGACAATTCTTGATATGCCTCGTCCTGTAACAAAAAAACAACACGGGATTTTTAGGAGCTGTAGGATTTTGCCAACCGTGGATTCCTGGGTTAGCAGAACTTACTAAGCCTTTAGTGCAGGCAACAAAAAAGGAGGAGATAGAGCCTGTGGCCTGGGGCCCAGAAAGGGAGAAAGCTTTTACATCTGTGAAAAAAGCATTGGTTTCAGCCCCTGCTCTAGGGTTACCAGATTATAGCAAACCATTGGAATTGTTTGTCCATGAACGACAGGGAATAGCAAGTGGGGTACTCACCCAAAAACTAGGCCCTCACCACAGACCAGTGGCCTATTACTCCACGCAGCTAGATGAGGGAGCTAAAGGCACTCCAGGATGCATCAGAGCAATAGCAGCTACGGCAGCTCTTACTGAAAAAAACATGACCTGTAGTTTTGGGTCACTCATTGACTGTGTATGTGCCACATGAAGTAGAACTGTCAATGAAACAATACGTGACTCAAGCACTATCCCCACAGAGAGCTCACCGCTATGAACTGATAATACTGCATGCAGATAATGGGACCTTAAAGAGATGCAACATCTTAAATCCAGCAACACTATTGCCTCTACCTGAGGATGGAGAGCCACATCATTCCTGTGAGCAGCTGATCGTCAGCTCGAGCAAGCCCCGGGAGGACCTTAAAGACAAACCTTTGGAAAACCCAGACTTAGTTCCGTTTACAGATGGATCATCCTAGTATTTGGACGGAAGGCACCACTCCGGCTATGCTGTCACTAACCTCTTTGAGGTACTTGAGGCCAATCCTTTGTCTCCGTCTGTAAGTGCTCAAGGAGCAGAATTAATAGCATTGACCCAAGCAGCAAAAATCGGTAAGAACCTGCAGGTAAATATCTATACCGATTCTAAAGATGCATTTGGAGTATGTCATGTAACAGGGATGTTATGGAAAGAGCGAGGATTCTTTTCGTCATCAGGAAAGAAATTAGCTAATGGAGAAGAAATACGTAATTTGCTGGAAGCAGTCCAACTGCCCAAAGAAATTGCTGTAATACACTGCCCAGCCCATACTAAAGACACTACAGAAATTAGCAGAGGAAATGCTTTAGCCGACGCTGCTGCGAAGGCTGCAGCTCGACAACCTCTGAGAGAATGTATGGGTGTAGTTCCAAGGATGGACCAGAGTGAACGGCCAATTTTAATAGACCCCAAAACCATGTATGAAAAAGACTGCTCAGTGGAAGAGAAAAAACAATGGGAGCAGTGGGAAGCAAAACAAAGTGATGATGGAATATGGACACTTGGAAGAAAACCAATTCTACCAAAAAAAAAAATAGTTAATTACTATAGCTAGGTGGTTTCACGATAAAGCTCATGGGGGAGCCGAGGCAATAGCTAAGCAGGTACAGAAAGTATGGGCCGCTTCAGGAATCTACGCGGCTGCAAAAAGAATAACAAATAGCTGCCCGACCTGCCAGAAGTTTTCAAATAACAAGCCAAGCTCAGAGTTAGGGGGACGGTCATGGGCCTACTTCCCTTTCCAGAAGCTACAAATAGATTATGCGGATATGCCATCTGCCAATGGCTACAAACACTTGTTAGTGATAGTAGATCAGTTATCAGGCTGGGTAGAAGCTTTCCCAACAAGAAAGGCCGACACACGGGGAGTGGTAAAAGCCTTACTGAAAGAAATCATACCCAGGTATGGGGTCCCAGAAGCCACTGATTCAGACAGGGGTGCCCATTTTACGGCAAGCATAATCACTCAGTTATAGAAATCATTAGGCATAAAAAGAAACCTACAACCCCTTATCACCCACAATCTTCAGGACAAGTAGAAAGAATGAATAGAACACTAAAAGGAAAAATAGCAAGAATATGCGCACATGCTAGCCTAAAATGGCTGGGTAGGACTTTTCCCAACAAGAACGGCTGACGCAGGGCGGGTAGTAAAAGCCTTACTGAAAGAAATCATACCCAGGTATAGAGTCCCAGAAGCCATGGATTCAGACAGGGGTGTCCATTTTATGGCAAGCATAATCAGTCAGTTATATAAATCATGAGGAATAATGAACTTTTACCTAGTTCAGTAAGAAAAGGGACTGAGAGCTGGTTCAAGCTGGAATGATAAGGGAGTTGCAAGCAGTTCGCATTCCTGTGCTTCACGCTCTGGGAGGGAGAATGTCAAGGCTTTGAAATAAGGCCTACTTGGGCACCAGGACCCTGGGAAACAAAGCCTCCTCTCACTGCTGAAACAGTGTTAATTAGGGGATCTGGACTATCTTGGGGTCTGGATTATATCCCCTTCGTCAGGACCTTGGCAGATAACACCTATTGTCACTGCTGGGGCAGTGCTAATTGCTGGAACAACACCTCTTTGTCAGAGCCTGGAGAGACAAGGGCGGGACCCGAGGAATCAAGACACATCTGTCAACAAAAACCGTAACAATAAAGATAAACAGCCTGCCTAGGCACAGGGATGAGACCCAATAAGGAGCAGGAGACCCCAGACCTAAATATTACTATTGGTCCAAACTACTGCCTGAGGGGTGGAGAGCTTACATTGGAAGGTATAATTGCCCAGGCATTTCTTTGTTTGGGGTCCCTCTTCGGAGACACCCAGCTCGAGCTGTAATTACTGCACGCGTGTCATTAAAATTTCATTATTTCATTTGCCTTGATTTGGCGCCAAACTTTTCTGCGGGAACCTAGGGTCGGGCCCTGTTATGGTGGCTGACAAGCCTCATTTCCATAACACCGAGCCCGGGGCCCGTCCCCGTGTCCGGGGGGTCCCGCCTCGCCCTCACCTCTCCTCTCCAGCGCAGCCCTCCTGTACTCCATGTATCTCCACTGCCACTCCATGCAGCTCTTCTCCAGGTAGTGCTTCAGCCTCTCAGGCTCATTCTCTGCCTCCCACTTCCTCTTGGTGATTAGCGCAGCAGCATACGCCATGACGAATGTCAGCGTGTCCTTGTCAAAGGCGATGAAATCCTTCCCGTCGTAGGCATCC
Organism: Dromaius novaehollandiae; assembly: GCF_036370855.1. NCBI lineage: Eukaryota > Metazoa > Chordata > Aves > Casuariiformes > Dromaiidae > Dromaius > Dromaius novaehollandiae. The sequence continues at coordinate 3,094,198 of NW_026991331.1, forward strand.
CGCAGAAACCCCCAGATCCCACCGTCCTCCAGGAGGTCACAGCCGTACGTGCGCTGCACTGTGTGATACCCTGAGACACAAGCAGGGAGACGGGGGCTCAGGGGCAGCCCCGGCCCCGCACAGGGGCTTGGACACGGCACCCAGCACAGGGCCGGGGGCACCCCAGACCCGCAGCCCCCAGCGCTGACAGCGAGCAGCTGCCGCTGGGAGCCCCGGCCCGCGCTCACCCCCGCTCTGGTTGTAGCGCTTCTGCAGTGTGTCCAGCTCCACTCTGGAAGACTAATGATTGCCATATGCGTTCTGGGGCTGCCTGTCCCAGTGGTCCTGACCCTCCTGCTCCATCCAGGCCGCGCCCGGCACCGCCCTCTGCGTCTCGCTGTCGTAGCCATCGATGAGCTCTCCGTCCACGTAGCCCACGGAGACGAAGGCGGGCAGCCCCGGGCTGGGCTCCGTCACGGCGGTGTGGAAGTAGCGCAGGGAGTGGGGGCCTGCGGGGACACGGGGGGTGGTGAGGGGCCGGGGGGGGCACGTTGGGGGGCATCCGGGGGATCAAGATGTCCCGGGGGGAGAAGTCGGGGGGGTCGGAGGGGGCAGCACGTCCCGGGGGGCAGGTCAGGGGGGCAGCACGACACAGGGGGGGCACGTCGGGGGGGCAGCACATTCCGGGAGGGCAGGTCGGGGGGCTCCGGGGGGGCAGCACGTCCCGGGGGGAAGATCGGGGGGGCAGCACCTCCCGGGGGCGGTTGCAGGCCGGTCCGTGGGGCCGCTGACGGGGAGCCCGGCGCCGGGGGAGGGGCAGAGGGGGGCCCGGGGGCCCCGCCCGCACTCACCGCTCGCCGCCACCGCCCAGCAGCAGCAGCCCCGGCCCCAGCGCCCGCCCCGCTACCGCCTCCTCGCTGCCAGCGCCCTCGCCCTCACCCAGCGCCGACGCCCACGGCGGCCACGCCCCCGCGCCGCCATTGGCTCCGCTGCGGCGCACCGCCATTGGCTGCGCTCTGTCCCGCCCGCCAATAGCGGCTCTCGTCGGCTGAGGCGTCCCCAGGTGCTGGGCAGATCCCGGCGCGGCGGGTTGGGAGAAGCGACAGCGAGGGCGCTTGCGGAGGGCGCTGCGCAGCGCCGAGCCGCGGCTCCCGCCCCGCCTTGTCGCACGGCCATTGGCCCCGCCGGCGGCCGCCCGCCAATGGCGAGGCGCGGCAGCGGTGACGCCCCCGGGCGCCGGGCGGATCCCCGCGGAGCGCGTGGTGGGCGGGAGGGTGGAGGCGATGTGGGAGGCCGAGGCCGATGTGGGGACGGAGACGACGTGGGGATGGGGATGCCATGGGGATGGGGACACTGGGGGGATGGGACGCCGTGGGACTGGAGACGATGTGGGGATGGGGACACCGTGGGGCTGGAGATGGAGTTGGCTCTGTCACAGGGACAGGGGGACACTGTGGGGATGGGGATGATGGGGGGATGGGGACACCATTGGGATGGGGATGGAGTTGGCTCTGTCACAGGGGCAGGGGGACGTGATGGGGACAGGGACACCGTGGGGACAGGGACACTGTGGTGCTGGAGATGGAGCTGACTCTGTCACAGGGGCAGGGGGATGTGGTGGGGACAGGGACACCGTGGGGACAGGGACACTGTGGGGCTGGAGATGGAGTTGGCTCTGTCACAGGGGCAGGGGGACGTGGTGGGGACAGGGACACCGTGGGGACAGGGACACCGTGGGGAAAGAGATGGAGTTGGCTCTGTCACAGGGATGGGGGGACGTGGTGGGGACAGGGGTCAGCTCCGGGGATGGAGTTTGGCTCGGCCAAGGGACGGGGACCCGGCGGTGGAGATGGGGACCCGAGGATGCAGGGCTGGGGGCAGGGATAGGGACAGGAGACCACGGGGACATGGCGATGGGGACACGGAGCCAGCAGTGGGAGCTCAGGGAGTGGCGCCCATCGAAGGCCGAGTGCTGGTAGGTGGCCCCCGGCCCACCCCCGGCACCCATAGGTCTACTGGAAGATGTGGAAACCTGCCCAAGGTGGCACCCATGGGTGAGGAGCTGCCTAGGGCCCCAGGCGTCTAGCCCCGTTGCACCCCTGGAGCCAGGCATCCAGTCCCATCAGCACCCACACCCATCCATGTGTTGTCCGAAAAGCGGGTTCGTTGCCTGGTGTGCGATAAGCCAATAATTACACACTCAGGAGAGACATTTGTTTATTTATTTCAGAGTTGCGCAAGCCTGGGTGCTCGGTGGTTTCCCACAAATCGAGCACCCCCCCCCCAACTTTTCAAGTAGCATTTATACAAACAAATTGCCAGATTTGCGACTTTCCCTTTTACACTGATTGGTTAGTGATTTCTTCATTCCCTGGGTCCCACCCCTGCTTCTCAAGGTCCTGATCAATTAACACTGCCCCAGCTAGGTCAGTAGATGTTATCTCCCAAGGTCCTGACAAAGAGGACATAATCCAGACCCCTTAATTAACACTGTTTCAACAGTGAGAGGAGGCTTTGCTTCCCAAGGTCCTGGCGCCCAAACAGGCCTTATTTCACAGCCTTGACATCCTCCCTTTCGGAGAGTGGGGCACAGGAATGCAGACTGCTTGTAACTCCCTTATCTTTCCAGCCTGCACCAGCTCTGGGGCCCTTTCTTACCGAACTAGGAGCGTGGCCTAAGGCTTCAGCAAATTTAGCTACTCATGCTAAGCAAGTGTGCGGCTACTCATGCTAAGCAAATTCTGTCTAAGATAGAAGTTATCCAAATCTACCTACTTCAAACATTCTTTCTGAGCTTCTCAGGGTTGTCTTGTAACAATTGCACCCGTGTTATCACCCATGGGCCCAGGTGGCCACCCATCAGCACCTGTGACCACCCATGGACCCAGGTGTCCAGCCCCATTGCACCCGTGTTAGCACACATGGGCCCAGGTGGCGGCCCCATCAGCACCCACCATCACCCATGGACCCAGGTGTCGACCCCCTTTGCACCCATGGACTCAGGCGTGAGGTCACATCAACACCCATGGACCCAGGCATTAGGTCCCATCAGCACCCATCAGCGCCCATGGACCCAGGTGTCCACCCCCGTTGCACCCATGGACTCAGGCGTGAGGTCACATCACCACCCCTGAACCCAGGCCCCCCACCCCATTGCACCCATGGTCCCAGCCCCCTGGCCCATTGCACCTGTGTCCCCAGCCCCCCACCCCATTGCACCCACGTCCCCAGGCCCCTGCCCCATTACGTCCATATCCGGAGCTTCCCCGACTCATTGCACACATATCCCCAGCCCCCTGCCCCATTGCGCCCATGTCCCCAGGCCCCTGCCCAATTGCACCCACCTTCCCAGCCCCCCGCCCCAATGCACCCATATTCCCAGCCCCTCTGCCCCATTGCACCCACATCCCCAGGCCCCCGCCCTATTGCACCCATATCCCAGGCCCCCACCCCATTGCACCCTATCCCCAGCCCCCTGGCCCACGCAGATGGGGCCACACTGCAGCAAGCCCAGCGCAGGCCCCCAAGCTGCCTGGCAGCTGCAGCACAGCACACAGGAGCAGAGACCAAGGGTGCTGGCTTGGTGCAGCCGGCGGAAGAGAAGGCGTAGGGGGATCTCACTGCTGCCTGCAAGTGCCTAACGGGAGCGTGCAGAGAGCATGGAGCCAGAGACGTCCTGAGGGGCCTGGGGACAGGTTGAGGGCAACGGCACGGCTTGTGGCAGGGAAAAGTCCCCTCAGAGACTGCAAATGACCTTGGAAGCCGAATGGTGGTGCAACACTGGAGCAGGGTGCCAGGGCCGTGCGGGAATCCATCGCCAGAGACAGTCAGAGCTCGACCCTGACAGGCCCTGCGAAACCTCCTCTGCTTGCCTCCACTTGCAGCAGGAGGTTGCAGCAGACACCTCCGGAAGACCCTTCCCACCCCAGCTGCTCTCTCACTCTGCGACTGCTTGTAGGGCTTTCTCTGCAGCCCTGACTGCCTTCCTTGGCAGCGCCTGCACTAGTCTTTCTCCTGACAGTTCCCTGACACCAAGTAACACGGCGGGAACAGCTGCCGAGGGTTTATTTGGAGCAGCACATGGGCTGTGGGACACGACGCAGTAGCATTGCTGTAGCAGCCAGGAGAGAGCCTCCGTCGCTCTGCCTCTTTGCTCTGCGCCATGCCCCATCTCGGGCCACCTGTCTGGCAGCTGCATCCTCGCGCTGTTCCTCACTGCCCTGAGACACAGCGGCAGCTAAAAGCTCTGCGCAGAGCCCGAAGCGCTGCCCTGAGCCGTGATGGCCATCGCCTGGAAGGCGCAGCATGCGGGAGGGCGGTGATGCCTGTGGAGGAAGGAGAGCCGTGGGCGAGGGGCTGGGCAAGTGCAGGGCAAGCCTGAGGGTCTCTGGCTGCGGGGGAGGCCTCCGCCTTTGTTCCTGTGCTGGCTGCTGGGGCCAGAGGCACACTGTCCCCCGCATCCTGGCAGCCTCCCGCCAGAGCAGATGCCGCTGCCTCAGCTCCTCGGGGCACTGCTGGGGCCAGAGGCGTGCTCTGCAGGTCACCAGCTGCCTCCCTGGCAGCATCTCTGCCCTTCACAACGGGTGAGCAGGGCACCTCCTCAGGACACGGCTGTGGGTCTGCCAAGAGGCTCCTGAGGCTCGGTCTGACCCAGCTCATGACCAAGGCCATGTTTTCCTCCAGCTCCTCCCATTCCAAAGGCTCTTCTTCAACATCCTCTTCCTCATCGCTCCACTCCACGCCAGCATCCTCTGGCACTTCCCGGACTCTCTTCCCAGCTCCCAGCTCCCGCGCCCTCCCGCGGGGCCGGAGGGAAGACGATGACTTGTGCTCCTCTTGGGGCTCACAGGCAACCTGCATGGGGAGAGCAGGAACACACCCCTGTGTGATATCAGCTGGCCATGCTCAGCATCCTGGTGCCCTGGGATATAGGAGGGGGCAAAGGGTTTGGGGTGGGGGGTGCTGTGAGTGGCCGTGAGCCCCAAGGGGAGGCACATGCAGCTGGCTGGGCAATGGCACAAGGCTTGTCTTGGGGCCGTAGCAGCAGGGCTGGGCCGGGGGCCACGACGGGCAGCGGGGGATGGAGGTGGCCGGGTACGTGGCACAAGGGGGCTGGCTCGCTGGCTGTGGGAGGCGGCTGCTGCTGGGGCTGCCCCTGCCCTCCTCGCTCAGCAGCCATGCCCCAGGGCTGGATGCTGTGCAGGCCGGGGAGGGCACGTCAGCCCTGGGCCTCTGGCACTTGGAAACGCAGAGCACCAGGCATCTTCCCCAGGGCAGAGAGTGCAGAGCGCAAAGGGCTGGGGGGACAGCTTCTCACCATGGCCGCAGGGGACCCATGCGATGGGGCAGCTCTTCTCACCCACCCTGCACACCCCAGACGCTGCTCACACCGCACCTCCCTTTGGTGGTGGGTGCCGACGCCATGCTCCTTGCTCACCTGGTGAGGAAGGCCTGCGGCCAGGGCAGAGCCTTCTGCTGCGCTTTCTTCGGGCAATGGTGGTTGGAGAGGCAGGCTGTTGCTCTCCCCACAAGGGCCTCCGCACAACTGGGAGGCCTCTGGCGCAGCCTCTGTGGGAAGCGATATAAGCAGAGGAGCATTTTCCCCTGCATCCTCAGGGCCTCTGGCTGCGGGGGAGGCCTCTGCCTTTGCTCCTGTGCTGGCCAGTGGAGCCAGAGGCACACTGTCCCCCGCGTCCTGGCAGCCTCCTGCCAAAGGAGATGCCGCTGCCACGGCTCCTCGGGGCACTGCTGGGGCCAGAGGCGTGCTCTGCAGGTCACCAGCTGCCTCCCTGGCAGCATCTCTGCCCTTCACAACGGGTGAGCAGGGCACCTCCTCAGGACACGGCTGTGGGTCTGCCAAGAGGCTCCTGAGGCTCGGTCTGACCCAGCTCATGACCAAGGCTGTGTTTTTCTCCAGCTCCTCCCATTGCAAAGGCTCTTCTTCAACGTCCTCTTCCTCATCACTCCACTCCACGCCAGCATCCTCTGGTGCTCCCCGGACTCTCTTCCCAGCTCCCATCTTGTGCTCCCTCCTGGGCGCATGGGCATACAGCCGCTCCTGCACCTCCCACTTGGACCTCGCGTCCTTCAGGAGCTCCACTCGCGTCACCTCCGGTTGCCACAGGTTATAGAAGGAGTTTCTGGCACAGAGCTGAAGCCAGAGAGGGAGATTTGTGAAGGCAGCTGCTTTTCCCACCAGCAATGCCCCCCGTGGCCCTGCCAGCACTGCCACCATCACACTGTTGCAGCAGGGCGCAGCGGCTGGCCCCAGCACACGGAGGGTCACCATCTGCCCCGGCCCACCCTTTGCACTCACCTCCTTGGGGCGAACATTGAGGCATCCCGATGCTGTCAGGGAGAAACGTTTCCCCTTGCCCTCCTCTTCCTCGACCTCCCTCTCCTTTGGCCTCGGCTCCTTCCTCTCCAGAAAGGCTTCTCGCAGCTGAGCCAAGCTCTGCCCGGTGCGCGCCACACAGCTCCTGTCGAGCTCCTCCAGCGTCTCTGTTTTGATTGAGAGCACGGCGAGATACTGCGAGGGGTTGTCGGGGTGTATGCGCAGCGGCGTGCCTTGAAGGCGACAGATGATGCCCAGAGGCTGCTGTTTGGGCCTCTGCACTGCAAGTTGCCATCCTAGTGTGACCAGTCCATGGCCCCTGCACGGGGAAGCTGGTGCACCGGCCCTCATGACCTTCCTTTTGCCCCCACGCCTGTTGCAATCTGGCCCTTGCAGAGCTGTGGCAGCTGTGTTTTTGCCATGCTCCCTGCTCTCCTTCTGCAATGCGCTTGCCAGGTTTGCTAGAGCAATGGTGTATGCCAAGGTCCTTTGTGGCCCGGCTGCCCTGAGCTCCTGGCCATGTCCCGCACTCACATCATCAGGACGGCTCAAGGCTGCAGACGCGAGCGCCAGCAGTGCGTGCATCAGAGGTGCGGCAGGCAGTGCGGGGCTGTGTGGAGCAGGTCTCTGGTCCTCAGCCTTCATTTCCATGCACGCATCTGCAAGGATGTTCTCAACAAAGCCAGCAGGCTCAGGCCAGGAAGGGGACATGGACTCTGGTGCGGCCATTTCACTGGGGCAGCTGCCAGCAACGGCTTTGGCAGAGCTGGGTGGCACCTCTGCGAAGCGGGGGCTGCCGAGCCAAACCTGCTGTGAAACACCTTTCGCCATTGTCTCCCACTGCGGGACCTCCCCCACGCCAGAAGAGGCTGATTCTCCTTGGGGATTCTCAGCGGGGGAAACTTGTCCTTCTGCAGGCTGCACCTCAACACCTTGGGACGCTGAGGCCTTGCTCCGCACCAAGTCCTGGCTGTGCGCCATCATGTCCAACTGTTGTGCCTTGGTCTCCTGCGCACAGGCATCTCTGGGAGCTGCCAGCACCTTGCCACCTAGCTCCTGGCACAGTCCTTCAAGAGTTCTTGAAAAAGCCACCCTCAACGGCAATGGTGGCAGCCTTGGCTCTGTCAGGCAGCCTGGCCATGGCTCATCCTGCTCCTTGCATGCTGGCATGCCTCGCATCTGCCTTTGAGGAATGCTCTCTGCTCCCATGACAAAGGAGGTGCCTCCTGGCAGCTGCCGGCTTTGCACAGGAAGACTTGTCCTGGCACCATCAGCTCGCAGCAGCCTTGTTTTTCCCAGCGCGGAAGACCCAGTCCTGGCCTCAGGCAAGCAGCGGACAGGAGCTTGAATTGCCCGGGGCAGAGCCCCAGCTTCCCGCTTGCCTTCTTGAAGGGCAGGCAAAGGAAGATGCACTGCCTTTACATCTTCCTCTGCCAGGCTCTTCCCGCACTCCAGACACATCACAGCAGCACTAAGAGGTGGCAGCTGCTCCCTGGCTTTGGCCCTGCCTCTTGCAGAAGATCTGCAGGATGTCTCCAGAGCAGGCAGCTTGGTTCCACGGGCAGATCCTGCTGTTTTAGCTGCAGAGGCCTCCAGGCCTCCAAGGAGCTGCCTAGCTGCCTTGGGTGCACGAGGTGCTAAGCTGGGCAGATGGAGTGTTTCGGTTTCTCCCTTGAACGCTGCGATGAGAACATCTCTGGCAGTGTTCTTCACAGTCTGCAATCCAAGCCCAGGAGATAGGAAAGTGATTGCAGCCCTTTCCTCCCCTCCCGCCCCCACTCTCCATCCTTCCCACAGGTCAATTTCCAGCACCTCTGATGCCCTCAACAGCGGCAGCGCTCTGCCACGCAGGCAGCTCCCACCCTGCTCCCAAAGGCTGCATGGGGACAGGGCTCATCAGCACTGCGCAAGACAGGGGCAAAGGCAGTTGCCCTGAGGAGCCTGAGGCATGGCCTTGCAGGCTGCCATGCAGAGCAGGCAGTCAGCCTGCTGGGGGACAGAGACCTCCTGGTCTCCCCACCGCTTCCTGCCTGCTTCTCCACAGCTGCAGCCAGGCAGGCAGAGGCTTTGCCACCATCGCTGCTCAGCTCGGTACCTTCGCGATGACGTCTTCACGGTCTTGCCAGCTCTGTGGGCCGGGCAGCAACGGCCGCCTGTCCCTTTGCTGCGATGAAGTCGGGGTCGGGATGCGTTGCGTCACTGCATGCGGCTCCCGCTGGCCCCCCTGCAGGGAGAAGGAAGCACATGATGGAGGTGGTTGCGTTCGTACAAGCAGCCCCTCAGGCACAGGAAACCCCGGCCCCATGGCAAAGGGAAGCTCATGGCCTAGCATAACCCAGCTGTGCTAAGCCTGGAGATGCTCTCTGACCCTCAGCACAGCTCACAGGCTCCATTTGGGCCTTGCAGCACCCCAGTCGGTGTGCTTTGTGCACCAGAAAATCCCCAGCACCAGCAAGAAATACCCCCTGGCCAGAGAAGATCAGGCCTGGCTCGCTTGCCCCACCTCCTCTTCCCCACCGTCCTCATGCTTTCCGTGCGGCTCCCAGCCCTGCTGCCTGCCTCTCCCTCCAGCCCCACCGCTCACCTTGCTTCTGCGCTTCGGCCTCACAGAAAGCCCATCCACGGGCTGGGAGCCGGCATTCGCCTGCCGCCCCTTGTCCATCAGCAGGAGCTTCTCCTGCGCACCTGCCACTCTGGCACTCAAGAGAGCTGCTCCCTCCTCAGCGAGCTGCTCTCCTCAGAGGGCACAGCCAGGGGCTCTGCTCCCAGCATGGACTCGGTCACCACGGGCACCGCCCCATCACAATGGCCTTGGGGGCATGATGCCACCCCCATCACAAAGCCCTGCACGTTGCCATGGGGACCCCCGTGACCACCTCCTGCTGGCCACCAGGGGCACCCGCATCACAAGGCCTTGCTGGTGACCGTGCTAGCACCGACATCACAAGGCCTTGCTGCTCACCGGGGGCACCTCCAGCACCAGGGCTTTGCCTCCCAGCCTCTGGTGCCAGCTTCTGAGCCCAGCTCCGAGCTGCCATCTGTGCCGCAGCAGGAATTTGCCTCTCCCCACCTCTCTGCCTCCTACACCGTGCAGATGCTGCCCTTCTTCAGGCCCTCTAGAGCACACAGCCAGCCACTGCAAGACCACTCCTCTTGCTCGGGCCACTAAGCCTCACCCATATGCCTCACCGTCCAGCCCTGGCAGAGCTTCCTGCATTCCCGCTGCTTTCTCACAGAAAGGCCAACTGCCCCTCCGCACCTTCCCAGACGGGCCTTCCCAAAGAGGCTGCAGCCATCCACCGCAGCGCTCCAGGCATGCCACGCTGCAGGCCCGCAGCTGCACACAGACTGCAAAGTGCTCCTGTCTGGTCCCCAGGCTGCAGGCATTAGCGGACGGACCCCTGAGACAGGTGCCCGCCTCTGCAGATTTCCCACAAAAGCTGTCAGAGATTCATTTCTCCAGACTGTTGCTCTCTAAGCACTTCCCTATTGGCGTGCACGCACTGCGCTGGGCCCCTCCAGGCTTTCTTTGCTCCACATCACCCTGCACCTTTGCCTTGCCCTCCCACACCATCGCTTCCTCACTCTTCCATGCATCCTCCTCTCCCCTCAGGGGCACCGACTTTTGGGCTCTCCTCACCACCTTGGCCACCGGCTTGAGCCTCACGGCAGCACACGGGCACACTCTCCTCCTGATGAAGCCTGACACCCCCCAGCCTTGGTGCCTCGCTGCTGGCTCGCCTTCGGGACGTCCAGCTGCTGGACCGCCAGGCCACCTGGGCAAGCAGCCCTGCCCTCACCTGTGCACCTCTTCCTACTCACGGGGCTTGTGCTTTTCTTGCTTTTGCCCCCAGGGGGCACGTGGGGACCATCTCTCCACGCCAGCCTTCATGCACAAAGAGGGGCCCACGCTCATGAAAACAAAGCCCTGCTGCCAGCACCAGCTGCACACCCAGGGGCTGACCTGCTGGATCCAAGCACTGCTGCTCAAGCCCATTCCCCTCACTGGCAGCATGCAGGAAAAACCCCACCTGCCCTGCCAGGCCTACAGCCATGTCATCACACTTGGTACTTTCCAGGCAGGATCCTTGTGTTAAGGAAGAGCAAACTGAAACTAATGAGCTTTTCCTTAGTCCAGTAAGAAAAGGGCCTCAGAGCTGGTTCCAGCTGGGAAGATAAGGCAGTTACAAGCAGTCTGCATTCCTTGCAATTACTGTTTTTATAGATCAAGCAGCCCCTGATACACAAAAGTATTTTAAAGAGCATATGCCAGGCTGGCAAGGGGAGGGGGCGCGGAAGAACCAGGGGAGATAGATGGAGTCAAAGTGAAGGTGGTGTACAATTAAGAGTTAATGATGTTTGTCATTATTGCGGGGAACAAGGGCACTGGAAGCAGGAATGCCCAGTGAGGCCCTGTGCACTTGGGAATAGAGGGGCCAGCATGAGGCAATCAAATCAGGCCACAATGACAGGAGATAGGAGACTCAGAAAATACTGTGGAAATGGGGGTAAATTCATGGGATGTAGATTTGGATTTGAAGGGCAGGTAATGGCAAATATAGAAGGCTTAGAAGTTCCCTTTCTAGTGGATACTGGAGCCACCCTTTCCCTTTTAAAGTTTGAGCCTAAAGGATGCAAGTCACCAGATAAAATAATGATGCAAGGAGTAGCGGGAAAAGGCGAACGAATGTTATCTAAGCCCTTATTGCTTACTATTGGAGGTAAAAGAGCGTGGGGATGTATTATAATTTCCACAGACGCGCCCATGTGCCTTTTAGGGAGAGATCTCCTGCAAGCCTTGGATACTCAGATCTGTTTACAGCCAGAAGAGGTGGAATTAATAATTATGGGCTCATGTGTTCTGGCTAAGACACCAGAACCAGAGTCGACTAATCTGCAAATTCCAACAAGGTTAGAATCAGTTCCTAAACGGTTATGGAGCTCTTCAGGAATGGATGTGGGACTACTGAAATCAGCTAGTCCAGTCTCGATAAAAACAAAGGGGGGATTGCCTCCTGCAGTTAAGCAATACCCTATCCCAAAGGAAGCAGAGAAGAGCATCCAAAAACACACCAATCATTACCTGAAACTGGGTATCCTTAGAGTCTGTGAATCCCCATATAACACCCCAATTCTGCCAGTTAAAAAGAACAGGCAAGACTCTGATGGTGATCCAGAGTATCGCTTTGTACAAGACTTGAGGGCTATAAACCAACAGGTAGTTGCTCCACGTCCAGTAGTCCCCGACCCATCAACCATTTTACTACAGATACCCCTTTGGGCAACTTATTTTACTGTGATCGACCTAACAGCAGCCTTTTTTAGTATACCGATAGCTGAAGATAGCCAAGATCTCCTGGCTTTCACTTGGAAGGGACAACAATTAACTTGGACGAGGCTGCCACAGGGATTTACTGGGTCTCCGACTATTCTTTCGCACAAACTCAAAAATGACCTCTCAGATATCGAACTTCCAGGACATTCTGTAGCAATACAATATGTAGATGATTTGTTATTAGCAAGTAAAGATTAACACTCTTGCAGAAAAAGGGCATCGAGCATCTCTGTCTAAACTCCAGCTGTGTCAAAGAGAGGTAAAATATTTGGGTTTTATCTGAAAAGAAGCACACAGGTTAGTTGATCCAGAACGAGTAAAGACAATTCTTGATATGCCTCGTCCTGTAACAAAAAAACAACACGGGATTTTTAGGAGCTGTAGGATTTTGCCAACCGTGGATTCCTGGGTTAGCAGAACTTACTAAGCCTTTAGTGCAGGCAACAAAAAAGGAGGAGATAGAGCCTGTGGCCTGGGGCCCAGAAAGGGAGAAAGCTTTTACATCTGTGAAAAAAGCATTGGTTTCAGCCCCTGCTCTAGGGTTACCAGATTATAGCAAACCATTGGAATTGTTTGTCCATGAACGACAGGGAATAGCAAGTGGGGTACTCACCCAAAAACTAGGCCCTCACCACAGACCAGTGGCCTATTACTCCACGCAGCTAGATGAGGGAGCTAAAGGCACTCCAGGATGCATCAGAGCAATAGCAGCTACGGCAGCTCTTACTGAAAAAAACATGACCTGTAGTTTTGGGTCACTCATTGACTGTGTATGTGCCACATGAAGTAGAACTGTCAATGAAACAATACGTGACTCAAGCACTATCTCCACAGAGAGCTCACCGCTATGAACTGATAATACTGCATGCAGATAATGGGACCTTAAAGAGATGCAACATCTTAAATCCAGCAACACTATTGCCTCTACCTGAGGATGGAGAACCACATCATTCCTGTGAGCAGCTGATCGTCAGCTCGAGCAAGCCCCGGGAGGACCTTAAAGACAAACCTTTGGAAAACCCAGACTTAGTTCCGTTTACAGATGGATCATCCTAGTATTTGGACGGAAGGCACCACTCCGGCTATGCTGTCACTAACCTCTTTGAGGTACTTGAGGCCAATCCTTTGTCTCCGTCTGTAAGTGCTCAAGGAGCAGAATTAATAGCATTGACCCAAGCAGCAAAAATCGGTAAGAACCTGCAGGTAAATATCTATACCGATTCTAAAGATGCATTTGGAGTAGGTCATGTAACAGGGATGTTATGGAAAGAGCGAGGATTCTTTTCGTCATCAGGAAAGAAATTAGCTAATGGAGAAGAAATACGTAATTTGCTGGAAGCAGTCCAACTGCCCAAAGAAATTGCTGTAATACACTGCCCAGCCCATACTAAAGACACTACAGAAATTAGCAGAGGAAATGCTTTAGCCGACGCTGCTGCGAAGGCTGCAGCTCGACAGCCTCTGAGAGAATGTATGGGGGCAGTTCCAAGGATGGACCAGAGTGAATGGCCAATTTTAATAGACCCCAAAACCATGTATGAAAAAGACTGCTCAGTGGAAGAGAAAAAACAATGGGAGCAGTGGGAAGCAAAACAAAGTGATGATGGAATATGGACACTTGGAAGAAAACCAATTCTACCAAAAAAAAAAAATAGTTAATTACTATAGCTAGGTGGTTTCACGATAAAGCTCATGGGGGAGCCGAGGCAATAGCTAAGCAGGTACAGAAAGTATGGGCCGCTTCAGGAATCTACGCGGCTGCAAAAAGAATAACAAATAGCTGCCCGACCTGCCAGAAGTTTTCAAATAACAAGCCAAGCTCAGAGTTAGGGGGACGGTCATGGGCCTACTTCCCTTTCCAGAAGCTACAAATAGATTATGCGGATATGCCATCTGCCAATGGCTACAAACACTTGTTAGTGATAGTAGATCAGTTATCAGGCTGGGTAGAAGCTTTCCCAACAAGAAAGGCCGACACACGGGGAGTGGTAAAAGCCTTACTGAAAGAAATCATACCCAGGTATGGGGTCCCAGAAGCCACTGATTCAGACAGGGGTGCCCATTTTACGGCAAGCATAATCACTCAGTTATAGAAATCATTAGGCATAAAAAGAAACCTACAACCCCTTATCACCCACAATCTTCAGGACAAGTAGAAAGAATGAATAGAACACTAAAAGGAAAAATAGCAAGAATATGCGCACATGCTAGCCTAAAATGGCTGGGTAGGACTTTTCCCAACAAGAACGGCTGACGCAGGGCGGGTAGTAAAAGCCTTACTGAAAGAAATCATACCCAGGTATAGAGTCCCAGAAGCCATGGATTCAGACAGGGGTGTCCATTTTATGGCAAGCATAATCAGTCAGTTATATAAATCATGAGGAATAATGAACTTTTACCTAGTTCAGTAAGAAAAGGGACTGAGAGCTGGTTCAAGCTGGAATGATAAGGGAGTTGCAAGCAGTTCGCATTCCTGTGCTTCATGCTCTGGGAGGGAGGATATCAAGGCTTTGAAATAAGGCCTACTTGGGCACCAGGACCCTGGGAAACAAAGCCTCCTCTCACTGCTGAAACAGTGTTAATTAGGGGATCTGGACTATCTTGGGGTCTGGATTATATCCCCTTCGTCAGGACCTTGGCAGATAACACCTATTGTCACTGCTGGGGCAGTGCTAATTGCTGGAACAACACCTCTTTGTCAGAGCCTGGAGAGACAAGGGCGGGACCCGAGGAATCAAGACACATCTGTCAACAAAAACCGTAACAATAAAGATAAACAGCCTGCCTAGGCACAGGGATGAGACCCAATAAGGAGCAGGAGACCCCAGACCTAAATATTACTATTGGTCCAAACTACTGCCTGAGGGGTGGAGAGCTTACATTGGAAGGTATAATTGCCCAGGCATTTCTTTGTTTGGGGTCCCTCTTCGGAGACACCCAGCTCGAGCTGTAATTACTGCACGCGTGTCATTAAAATTTCATTATTTCATTTGCTTTGATTTGGCGCCAAACTTTTCTGCGGGAACCTAGGGTCGGGCCCTGTTATGGTGGCTGACAAGCCTCATTTCCATAACACCGAGCCCGGGGCCCGTCCCCGTGTCCGGGGGGTCCCGCCTCGCCCTCACCTCTCCTCTCCAGCGCAGCCCTCCTGTACTCCATGTATCTCCACTGCCACTCCATGCAGCTCTTCTCCAGGTAGTGCTTCAGCCTCTCAGGCTCATTCTCTGCCTCCCACTTCCTCTTGGTGATTAGCGCAGCAGCATACGCCATGACGAATGTCAGCGTGTCCTTGTCAAAGGCGATGAAATCCTTCCCGTCGTAGGCATCCCGCAGAAACCCCCAGATCCCACCGTCCTCCAGGAGGTCACAGCCGTACGTGCGCTGCACTGTGTGATACCCTGAGACACAAGCAGGGAGACGGGGGCTCAGGGGCAGCCCCGGCCCCGCACAGGGGCTTGGACACGGCACCCAGCGCAGGGCCGGGGGCACCCCAGACCCGCAGCCCCCAGCGCTGACAGCAAGCAGCTGCCGCTGGGAGCCCCGGCCCGCGCTCACCCCCGCTCTGGTTGTAGCGCTTCTGCAGTGTGTCCAGCTCCACTCTGGAAGACTAATGATTGCCATATGCGTTCTGGGGCTGCCTGTCCCAGTGGTCCTGACCCTCCTGCTCCATCCAGGCCGCACCCGGCACCGCCCTCTGCATCTCGCTGTCGTAGCCATTGATGAGCTCTCCGTCCACGTAGCCCACGGAGACGAAGGCGGGCAGCCCCGGGCTGGGCTCCGTCACGGCGGTGTGGAAGTAGCGCAGGGAGTGGGGGCCTGCGGGGACACGGGGGGTGGTGAGGGGCCGGGGGGGGCACGTTGGGGGGCATCCGGGGGATCAAGATGTCCCAGGGGGAGAAGTCGGGGGGGCCGGGGGGGGCAGCACGTCCCGGGGGGCAGGTCAGGGGGGCAGCACGACACAGGGGGGGCACGTCGGGGGGGCAGCACATTCCGGGAGGGCAGGTCGGGGGGCTCCGGGGGGGCAGCACGTCCCGGGGGGAAGATCGGGGGGGCAGCACCTCCCGGGGGCGGTTGCAGGCCGGTCCGTGGGGCCGCTGACGGGGAGCCCGGCGCCGGGGGAGGGGCAGAGGGGGGCCCCGGGGTCCCCGCCCGCACTCACCGCTCGCCGCCGCCGCCGCCGCCCAGCAGCAGCAGCCCCGGCCCCAGCGCCCGCCCTGCTACCGCCTCCTCGCTGCCAGCGCCCTCGCCCTCACCCAGCGCCGACGCCCACGGCGGCCACGCCCCCGCGCCGCCATTGGCTCCGCTGCGGCGCACCGCCATTGGCTGCGCTCTGTCCCGCCCGCCAATAGCGGCTCTCGTCGGCTGAGGCGTCCCCAGGCGCTGGGCTGATCCCGGCGCGGCAGGTTGGGAGAAGCGACAGCGAGGGCGCTTGCGGAGGGCGCTGCGCAGCGCCGAGCCGCGGCTCCCGCTCCGCCTTGTCGCACGGCCATTGGCCCCGCCGGCGGCCGCCCGCCAATGGCGAGGCGCGGCAGCGGTGACGCCCCCGGGCGCCGGGCGGATCTCCGCGGAGCGCGTGGTGGGCGGGAGGGTGGAGGCGATGTGGGAGGCCGAGGCCGATGTGGGGACGGAGACGACGTGGGGATGGGGATGCCATGGGGATGGGGCCACTGGGGGGATGGGACGCCGTGGGGCTGGAGACGATGTGGGGATGGGGACACCGTGGGGCTGGAGATGGAGTTGGCTCTGTCACAGGGACAGGGGGACACTGTGGGGATGGGGATGATGGGGGGATGGGGACGATGTGGGGACGGGGACGCCATGGAGATGGGGACGATGTGGGGACGGGGACACCATTGGGATGGGGATGGAGTTGGCTCTGTCACAGGGGGGGACGCGGAGCCAGCAGTGGGAGCTCAGGGAGTGGCGCCCATCGAAGGCCGAGTGCTGGTAGGTGGTCCCCGGCCCACCCCGGCACCCATAGGTCTACTGGAAGATGTGGAAACCTGCCCAAGGTGGCACCCATGGGTGAGGAGCTGCCCAGGGCCCCAGGCGTCTAGCCCCGTTGCACCCCTGGAGCCAGGCATCCAATCCCATCAGCACCCACACCCATCCATGTGTTGTCCGAAAAGCGGATTCGTTGCCCGGTGTGCAATAAGCCAATAATTACACACTCAGGAGAGACATTTGTTTATTTATTTCAGAGTTGCGCAAGCCTGGGTGCTCGGTGGTTTCCCACAAATCGAGCACACACACCCCAACTTTTCAAGTAGCATTTATACAAACAAATTGCCAGATTTGCGACTTTCCCTTTTACACTGATTGGTTAGTGATTTCTTCATTCCCTGGGTCCCACCCCTGCTTCTCAAGGTCCTGATCAATTAACACTGCCCCAGCTAGGTCAGTAGATGTTATCTCCCAAGGTCCTGAGGAAGAGGACATAATCCAGACCCCTTAATTAACACAGTTTCAACAGTGAGAGGAGGCTTTGCTTCCCAAGGTCCTGGCGCCCAAACAGGCCTTATTTCACAGCCTTGACATCCTCCCTTTCGGAGAGTGGGGCACAGGAATGCAGACTGCTTGTAACTCCCTTATCTTTCCAGCCTGCACCAGCTCTGGGGCCCTTTCTTACCGAACTAGGAGCGTGGCCTAAGGCTTCAGCAAATTTAGCTACTCATGCTAAGCAAGTGTGTGGCTACTCATGCTAAGCAAATTCTGTCTAAGATAGAAGTTATCCAAATCTACCTACTTCAAACATTCTTTCTGAGCTTCTCAGGGTTGTCTTGTAACAATTGCACCCATGTTATCACCCATGGGCCCAGGTGGCCACCCATCAGCACCTGTGACCACCCATGGACCCAGGTGTCCAGCCCCATTGCACCCGTGTTATCACACATGGGCCCAGGTGGCGGCCCCATCAGCACCCACCACCACCCATGGACCCAGGTGTCGACCCCCTTTGCACCCATGGACTCAGGCGTGAGGTCACATCAACACCCATGGACCCAGGCATTAGGTCCCATCAGCACCCATCAGCGCCCATGGACCCAGGTGTCCACCCCCGTTGCACCCATGGACTCAGGCGTGAGGTCACATCACCACCCCTGAACCCAGGCCCCCCACCCCATTGCACCCATGGTCCCAGCCCCCTGGCCCATTGCACCTGTGTCCCCAGCCCCCCACCCCATTGCACCCACGTCCTCAGGCCCCTGCCCCTGCCCCATTACGCCCATATCCGGAGCTTCCCCGACTCATTGCACCCATATCCCCAGCCCCCTGCCCCTTTGCGCCCATGTCCCCAGGCCCCTGCCAATTGCAACCACCTCCCCAGGCCCCCTGCCCCATTGCACCCACATCCCCAGGCCCCCGCCCTATTGCACCCATATCCCAGGCCCCCACCCCATTGCACCCATATCCCCAGCCCCCTGGCCCACGCAGATGGGGCCACACTGCAGCAAGCCCAGCGCAGGCCCCCAAGCTGCCTGGCAGCTGCAGCACAGCACACAGGAGCAGAGACCAAGGGTGCTGGCTTGGTGCAGCCGGCAGAAGAGAAGGCGTAGGGGGATCTCACTGCTGCCTGCAAGTGCCTAACGGGAGCGTGCAGAGAGCATGGAGCCAGAGACGTCCTGAGGGGCCTGGGGACAGGTTGAGGGCAACGGCACGGCTTGTGGCAGGGAAAAGTCCCCTCAGAGACTGCAAATGGCCTTGGAAGCCGAATGGTGGTGCAACACTGGAGCAGGGTGCCAGGGCCGTGCGGGAATCCATCGCCAGAGACAGTCAGAGCTCGACCCTGACAGGCCCTGCGAAACCTCCTCTGCTTGCCTCCACTTGCAGCAGGAGGTTGCAGCAGACACCTCCGGAAGACCCTTCCCACCCCAGCTGCTCTCTCACTCTGCGACTGCTTGTAGGGCTTTCTCTGCAGCCCTGACTGCCTTCCTTGGCAGCGCCTGCACTAGTCTTTCTCCTGACAGTTCCCTGACACCAAGTAACACAGCGGGAACAGCTGCCGAGGGTTTATTTGGAGCAGCACATGGGCTGTGGGACACGACGCAGTAGCATTGCTGTAGCAGCCAGGAGAGAGCCTCCGTCGCTCTGCCTCTTTGCTCTGCGCCATCTCCCATCTCGGGCCACCTGTCTGGCAGCTGCATCCTCGCGCTGTTCCTCTCACTGCCCTGAGTCACAGCGGCAGCTAAAAGCTCTGCGCAGAGCCCGAAGCGCTGCCCTGAGCCGCAATGGCCATCGCCTGGAAGGCGCAGCATGCGGGAGGGCGGTGATGCCTGTGGAGGAAGGAGAGCCGTGGGCGAGGGGCTGGGCAAGTGCAGGGCAAGCCTGAGGGTCTCTGGCTGCGGGGGAGGCCTCCGCCTTTGTTCCTGTGCTGGCTGATGGGGCCAGAGGCACACTGTCCCCCGCATCCTGGCAGCCTCCCGCCAGAGCAGATGCCGCTGCCTCGGCTCCTCGGGGCACTGCTGGGGCCAGAGGCGTGCTCTGCAGGTCACCAGCTGCCTCCCTGGCAGCATCTCTGCCCTTCACAACGGGTGAGCAGGGCACCTCCTCAGGACACGGCTGTGGGTCTGCCAAGAGGCTCCTGAGGCTCGGTCTGACCCAGCTCATGACCAAGGCCATGTTTTCCTCCAGCTCCTCCCATTCCAAAGGCTCTTCATCAACATCCTCTTCCTCATCGCTCCACTCCACGCCAGCATCCTCTGGCACTTCCCAGACTCTCTTCCCAGCTCCCAGCTCCCGCGCCCTCCCGCAGGGCCGGAGGGAAGACGATGACTTGTGCTCCTCTTTGGGCTCACAGGCAACCTGCATGGGGAGAGCAGGAACACAGCCCTGTGTGATATCAGCTGGCCATGCTCAGCATCCTGGTGCCCTGGGATATAGGAGGGGGCAAAGGGTTTGGGGTGGGGGGATGCTGTGAGTGGCCGCGAGCCCCAAGGGGAGGCACATGCAGCTGGCTGGGCAATGGCACAAGGCTTGTCTTGGGGCCGTAGCAGCAGGGCTGGGCCGGGGGCCACGACGGGCAGCGGGGGATGGAGGTGGCCGGGTGCGTGGCACAAGGGGGCTGGCTCGCTGGCTGTGGGAGGCGGCTGCTGCTGGGGCTGCCCCTGCCCTCCTCGCTCAGCATCCATGCCCCAGGGCTGGATGCTGTGCAGGCCGGGGAGGGCACGTCAGCCCTGGGCCTCTGGCACTTGGAAACGCAGAGCACCAGGCATCTTCCCCAGGGCAGAGAGTGCAGAGCGCAAAGGGCTGGGGGGACAGCTTCTCACCACAGCCGCGGGGGACCCATGCGATGGGGCAGCTCTTCTCACCCACCCTGCACACCCCAGACGCTGCTCACACCGCACCTCCCTTTGGTGGTGGGTGCCGACGCCATGCTCCTTGCTCACCTGGTGAGGAAGGCCTGCGGCCAGGGCAGAGCCTTCTGCTGCGCTTTCTTCGGGCAATGGTGGTTGGAGAGGCAGGCTGTTGCTCTCCCCACAAGGGCCTCCGCACAACTGGGAGGCCTTTGGCGCAGCCTCTGCGGGAAGCGATGGAGGCAGAGGAGCATTTTCCCCTGCATCCTCAGGGCCTCTGGCTGCAGGGGAGGCCTCTGCCTTTGCTCCTGTGCTGGCCAGTGGAGCCAGAGGCACACTGTCCCCCGCGTCCTGGCAGCCTCCTGCCAAAGGAGATGCCGCTGCCACGGCTCCTCGGGGCACTGCTGGGGCCAGAGGCGTGCTCTGCAGGTCACCAGCTGCCTCCCTGGCAGCATCTCTGCCCTTCACAACGGGTGAGCAGGGCACCTCCTCAGGACACGGCTGTGGGTCTGCCAAGAGGCTCCTGAGGCTCGGTCTGACCCAGCTCATGACCAAGGCTGTGTTTTTCTCCAGCTCCTCCCATTCCAAAGGTTCTTCTTCAACGTCCTCTTCCTCATCGCTCCACTCCACGCCAGCATCCTCTGGTGCTCCCCGGACTCTCTTCCCAGCTCCCATCTTGCGCTCCCTCCTGGGCGCATGGGCGTACAGCCGCTCCTGCACCTCCCACTTGGACCTCGCATCCTTCAGGAGCTCCACTCGCGTCACCTCCGGTTGCCACAGGTTATAGAAGGAGTTTCTGGCACAGAGCTGAAGCCAGAGAGGGAGATTTGTGAAGGCAGCTGCTTTTCCCACCAGCAATGCCCCCCGTGGCCCTGCCAGCACTGCCACCATCACACTGTTGCAGCAGGGCGCAGCGGCTGGCCCCAGCACACGGAGGGTCACCATCTGCCCTGGCCCACCCTTTGCACTCACCTCCTTGGGGCGAACATTGAGGCATCCCGATGCTGTCAGGGAGAAACGTTTCCCCTTGCCCTCCTCTTCCTCGACCTCCCTCTCCTTTGGCCTCGGCTCCTTCCTCTCCAGAAAGGCTTCTCGCAGCTGAGCCAAGCTCTGCCCGGTGCGCGCCACGCAGCTCCTGTCGAGCTCCTCCAGCGTCTCTGTTTTGATTGAGAGCACGGCGAGATACTGCGAGGGGTTGTCGGGGTGTATGCGCAGTGGCGTGCCTTGAAGGCGACAGATGATGCCCAGAGGCTGCTGTTTGGGCCTCTGCACTGCAAGTTGCCATCCTAGTGTGACCAGTCCATGGCCCCTGCCTGGGGAAGCTGGTGCACCGGCCCCCATGACCTTCCTTTTGCCCCCACGCCTGTTGCAATCTGGCCCTTGCAGAGCTGTGGCAGCTGTGTTTTTGCCACGCTCCCTGCTCTCCTTCTGCAATGCGCTTGCCAGGCCTGCTAGAGCAATGGTGTATGCCAAGGTCCTTTGTGGCCCGGCTGCCCTGAGCTCCCGGCCATGTCCCGCACTCACATCATCAGGACGGCTCAAGGCTGCAGACGCGAGCGCCAGCAGTGCGTGCATCAGAGGTGCGGCAGGCAGTGCGGGGCTGTGTGCAGCAGGTCTCTGGTCCTCAGCCCTCATTTCCATGCACACATCTGCAAGGATGTTCTCAACAGCTTGCAGCATCCTTGCTTTTCCCAGCGCGGAAGACCCAGGCCTGGCCTCAGGCAAATAGGAGACAGGAGCTTGAATTGCTCGGGGGAGAGCGCCAGCTTCCTGCTTAGCTTTTGGAGAGGCAGGCACTCTCCTTGCCACATCCTCCAGAGCCTCAGCAGTGGCCCTGCATCTCAAAGAAGATCTGCAGGATTTTTTTGGAGGTCGACATGCGGATGCCGCTCTTTGACCTGTAGAGGCCTCCAGGCCTCCACGTGCCTGCCTAGCTGCCTTGGTTGCGTGAGGCGCTAAGCCGGGCCGATGCGGTGTCTCTGCTCTTGCACAAGGCCTGCTGTGCAGTGTCTCCCGGCGCCCCGGAGGAGCCTTCTTCACAAGGCTGCTGGAGGCATGAAGAGCTTGCACCGAGTCGAGAACCTCCCTCACAGTGTCCTCCGCCATCTGCAATCAAAGCCCATGAGGAAGGCCAAGTTACTGCTGCCCTTTACCCCTCCCCCCCAGCCTTCCCACATGCACACTCCCTGTGGCCCCTGAAACCCTCCACAACAGCAGCACTCTCCCACGCAGCTGGCTCCCAAAGGCTGCGTGGGGAGAAGGCTGGTCACCACTGGGCAAGAGATGGGCAAAGGCAGCTCCCTCGGAAACCTCGAGCCATGTCCTTGCCGACTGCCATGCAGAGCAGGCGCTCCTCCTGCTCCCTCCCACCACTTCCCGCCTGCTGCTTGGCAGCTATGCACAGTCAGGCAGAGGCTTTGCCACCATCGCTGCTCAGCTCGCTACCTTCGCGATGACGTCTTCAGGGTCTTGCCAGCTCTGTGGGCCGGGCAGCAACGGCCGCCTGTCCCTTTGCTGCGATGAAGTCGGGGTCGGGATGCGTTGCGTCACTGCATGCGGCTCCCGCTGGCCCCCCTGCAGGGAGAAGGAAGCACATGATGGAGGCGGTTGCGTTCGTACAAGCGGCCCCTCAGGCACAGGAAAGCCCGGCCCCATGGCAAAGGGAAGCTCATGGCCTAGCACGACCCAGCTGTGCTAAGCCTGGAGATGCTCTCTGACCCTCAGCACAGCTCACAGGCTCCATTTGGGCCTTGCAGCACCCCAGTCGGTGTGCTTTGTGCACCAGAAAATCCCCAGCACCAGCAAGAAATACCCCCTGGCCAGAGAAGATCAGGCCTGGCTCGCTTGCCCCACCTCCTCTTCCCCACCGTCCTCATGCTTTCCGTGCGGCTCCCAGCCCTGCTGCCTGCCTCTCCCTCCAGCCCCACCGCTCACCTTGCTTCTGCGCTTCGGCCTCACAGAAAGCCCATCCACGGGCTGGGAGCCGGCATTCGCCTGCCGCCCCTTGTCCATCTGCAGGAGCTTCTCCTGCGCACCTGCCACTCTGGCACTCAAGAGAGCTGCTCCCTCCTCAGCGAGCTGCTCTCCTCAGAGGGCACAGCCAGGGGCTCTGCTCCCAGCATGGACTCGGTCACCACGGGCACCGCCCCATCACAATGGCCTTGGGGGCATGATGCTACCCCCATCACAAAGCCCTGCACGTTGCCATGGGGACCCCCGTGACCACCTCCTGCTGGCCACCAGGGGCACCCGCATCACAAGGCCTTGCTGGTGACCGTGCTAGCACCGACATCACAAGGCCTTGCTGCTCACCGGGGGCACCTCCAGCACCAGGGCTTTGCCTCCCAGCCTCTGGTGCCAGCTTCTGAGCCCAGCTCCGAGCTGCCATCTGTGCCGCAGCAGGAATTTGCCTCTCCCCACCTCTCTGCCTCCTACACCGTGCAGATGCTGCCCTTCTTCAGGCCCTCTAGAGCACACAGCCAGCCACTGCAAGACCACTCCTCTTGCTCGGGCCACTAAGCCTCACCCATATGCCTCACCGTCCAGCCCTAGGCAGAGCGTCCTGCATTCCCGCTGCTTTCTCACAGAAAGGCCAACTGCCCCTCCGCACCTTCCCAGACGGGCCTTCCCAAAGAGGCTGCAGCCATCCACCGCAGCGCTCCAGGCATGCCACGCTGCAGGCCCGCAGCTGCACACAGACTGCAAAGTGCTCCTGTCTGGTCCCCAGGCTGCAGGCATTAGCGGACGGACCCCTGAGACAGGTGCCCGCCTCTGCAGATTTCCCACAAAAGCTGTCAGAGATTCATTTCTCCAGACTGTTGCTCTCTAAGCACTTCCCTATTGGCGTGCACGCACTGCGCTGGGCCCCTCCAGGCCTTCTTTGCTCCACATCACCCTGCACCTTTGCCTTGCCCTCCCACACCATCGCTTCCTCACTCTTCCATGCATCCTCCTCTCCCCTCAGGGGCACCGACTTTTGGGCTCTCCTCACCACCTTGGCCACCGGCTTGAGCCTCACGGCAGCACACGGGCACACTCTCCTCCTGATGAAGCGTGACACCCCCCAGCCTTGGTGCCTCGCTGCTGGCTCGCCTTCGGGACGTCCAGCTGCTGGACCGCCAGGCCACCTGGGCAAGCAGGCCCTGCCCTCACCTGTGCACCTCTTCCTACTCACGGGGCTTGTGCTTTTCTTGCTTTTGCCCCCAGGGGGCACGTGGGGACCATCTCTCCACGCCAGCCTTCATGCACAAAGAGGGGCCCACGCTCATGAAAACAAAGCCCTGCTGCCAGCACCAGCTGCACACCCAGGGGCTGACCTGCTGGATCCAAGCACTGCTGCTCAAGCCCATTCCCCTCACTGGCAGCATGCAGGAAAAACCCCACCTGCCCTGCCAGGCCTACAGCCATGTCATCACACTTGGTACTTTCCAGGCAGGATCCTTGTGTTAAGGAAGAGCAAACTGAAACTAATGAGCTTTTCCTTAGTCCAGTAAGAAAAGGGCCTCAGAGCTGGTTCCAGCTGGGAAGATAAGGCAGTTACAAGCAGTCTGCATTCCTTGCAATTACTGTTTTTATAGATCAAGCAGCCCCTGATACACAAAAGTATTTTAAAGAGCATATGCCAGGCTGGCAAGGGGAGGGGGCGCGGAAGAACCAGGGGAGATAGATGGAGTCAAAGTGAAGGTGGTGTACAATTAAGAGTTAATGATGTTTGTCATTATTGCGGGGAACAAGGGCACTGGAAGCAGGAATGCCCAGTGAGGCCCTGTGCACTTGGGAATAGAGGGGCCAGCATGAGGCAATCAAATCAGGCCACAATGACAGGAGATAGGAGACTCAGAAAATACTGTGGAAATGGGGGTAAATTCATGGGATGTAGATTTGGATTTGAAGGGCAGGTAATGGCAAATATAGAAGGCTTAGAAGTTCCCTTTCTAGTGGATACTGGAGCCACCCTTTCCCTTTTAAAGTTTGAGCCTAAAGGATGCAAGTCACCAGATAAAATAATGATGCAAGGAGTAGCGGGAAAAGGCGAACGAATGTTATCTAAGCCCTTATTGCTTACTATTGGAGGTAAAAGAGCGTGGGGATGTATTATAATTTCCACAGACGCGCCCATGTGCCTTTTAGGGAGAGATCTCCTGCAAGCCTTGGATACTCAGATCTGTTTACAGCCAGAAGAGGTGGAATTAATAATTATGGGCTCATGTGTTCTGGCTAAGACACCAGAACCAGAGTCGACTAATCTGCAAATTCCAACAAGGTTAGAATCAGTTCCTAAACGGTTATGGAGCTCTTCAGGAATGGATGTGGGACTACTGAAATCAGCTAGTCCAGTCTCGATAAAAACAAAGGGGGGATTGCCTCCTGCAGTTAAGCAATACCCTATCCCAAAGGAAGCAGAGAAGAGCATCCAAAAACACACCAATCATTACCTGAAACTGGGTATCCTTAGAGTCTGTGAATCCCCATATAACACCCCAATTCTGCCAGTTAAAAAGAACAGGCAAGACTCTGATGGTGATCCAGAGTATCGCTTTGTACAAGACTTGAGGGCTATAAACCAACAGGTAGTTGCTCCACGTCCAGTAGTCCCCGACCCATCAACCATTTTACTACAGATACCCCTTTGGGCAACTTATTTTACTGTGATCGACCTAACAGCAGCCTTTTTTAGTATACCGATAGCTGAAGATAGCCAAGATCTCCTGGCTTTCACTTGGAAGGGACAACAATTAACTTGGACGAGGCTGCCACAGGGATTTACTGGGTCTCCGACTATTCTTTCGCACAAACTCAAAAATGACCTCTCAGATATCGAACTTCCAGGACATTCTGTAGCAATACAATATGTAGATGATTTGTTATTAGCAAGTAAAGATTAACACTCTTGCAGAAAAAGGGCATCGAGCATCTCTGTCTAAACTCCAGCTGTGTCAAAGAGAGGTAAAATATTTGGGTTTTATCTGAAAAGAAGCACACAGGTTAGTTGATCCAGAACGAGTAAAGACAATTCTTGATATGCCTCGTCCTGTAACAAAAAAACAACACGGGATTTTTAGGAGCTGTAGGATTTTGCCAACCGTGGATTCCTGGGTTAGCAGAACTTACTAAGCCTTTAGTGCAGGCAACAAAAAAGGAGGAGATAGAGCCTGTGGCCTGGGGCCCAGAAAGGGAGAAAGCTTTTACATCTGTGAAAAAAGCATTGGTTTCAGCCCCTGCTCTAGGGTTACCAGATTATAGCAAACCATTGGAATTGTTTGTCCATGAACGACAGGGAATAGCAAGTGGGGTACTCACCCAAAAACTAGGCCCTCACCACAGACCAGTGGCCTATTACTCCACGCAGCTAGATGAGGGAGCTAAAGGCACTCCAGGATGCATCAGAGCAATAGCAGCTACGGCAGCTCTTACTGAAAAAAACATGACCTGTAGTTTTGGGTCACTCATTGACTGTGTATGTGCCACATGAAGTAGAACTGTCAATGAAACAATACGTGACTCAAGCACTATCTCCACAGAGAGCTCACCGCTATGAACTGATAATACTGCATGCAGATAATGGGACCTTAAAGAGATGCAACATCTTAAATCCAGCAACACTATTGCCTCTACCTGAGGATGGAGAACCACATCATTCCTGTGAGCAGCTGATCGTCAGCTCGAGCAAGCCCCGGGAGGACCTTAAAGACAAACCTTTGGAAAACCCAGACTTAGTTCCGTTTACAGATGGATCATCCTAGTATTTGGACGGAAGGCACCACTCCGGCTATGCTGTCACTAACCTCTTTGAGGTACTTGAGGCCAATCCTTTGTCTCCGTCTGTAAGTGCTCAAGGAGCAGAATTAATAGCATTGACCCAAGCAGCAAAAATCGGTAAGAACCTGCAGGTAAATATCTATACCGATTCTAAAGATGCATTTGGAGTAGGTCATGTAACAGGGATGTTATGGAAAGAGCGAGGATTCTTTTCGTCATCAGGAAAGAAATTAGCTAATGGAGAAGAAATACGTAATTTGCTGGAAGCAGTCCAACTGCCCAAAGAAATTGCTGTAATACACTGCCCAGCCCATACTAAAGACACTACAGAAATTAGCAGAGGAAATGCTTTAGCCGACGCTGCTGCGAAGGCTGCAGCTCGACAGCCTCTGAGAGAATGTATGGGGGCAGTTCCAAGGATGGACCAGAGTGAATGGCCAATTTTAATAGACCCCAAAACCATGTATGAAAAAGACTGCTCAGTGGAAGAGAAAAAACAATGGGAGCAGTGGGAAGCAAAACAAAGTGATGATGGAATATGGACACTTGGAAGAAAACCAATTCTACCAAAAAAAAAAAATAGTTAATTACTATAGCTAGGTGGTTTCACGATAAAGCTCATGGGGGAGCCGAGGCAATAGCTAAGCAGGTACAGAAAGTATGGGCCGCTTCAGGAATCTACGCGGCTGCAAAAAGAATAACAAATAGCTGCCCGACCTGCCAGAAGTTTTCAAATAACAAGCCAAGCTCAGAGTTAGGGGGACGGTCATGGGCCTACTTCCCTTTCCAGAAGCTACAAATAGATTATGCGGATATGCCATCTGCCAATGGCTACAAACACTTGTTAGTGATAGTAGATCAGTTATCAGGCTGGGTAGAAGCTTTCCCAACAAGAAAGGCCGACACACGGGGAGTGGTAAAAGCCTTACTGAAAGAAATCATACCCAGGTATGGGGTCCCAGAAGCCACTGATTCAGACAGGGGTGCCCATTTTACGGCAAGCATAATCACTCAGTTATAGAAATCATTAGGCATAAAAAGAAACCTACAACCCCTTATCACCCACAATCTTCAGGACAAGTAGAAAGAATGAATAGAACACTAAAAGGAAAAATAGCAAGAATATGCGCACATGCTAGCCTAAAATGGCTGGGTAGGACTTTTCCCAACAAGAACGGCTGACGCAGGGCGGGTAGTAAAAGCCTTACTGAAAGAAATCATACCCAGGTATAGAGTCCCAGAAGCCATGGATTCAGACAGGGGTGTCCATTTTATGGCAAGCATAATCAGTCAGTTATATAAATCATGAGGAATAATGAACTTTTACCTAGTTCAGTAAGAAAAGGGACTGAGAGCTGGTTCAAGCTGGAATGATAAGGGAGTTGCAAGCAGTTCGCATTCCTGTGCTTCATGCTCTGGGAGGGAGGATATCAAGGCTTTGAAATAAGGCCTACTTGGGCACCAGGACCCTGGGAAACAAAGCCTCCTCTCACTGCTGAAACAGTGTTAATTAGGGGATCTGGACTATCTTGGGGTCTGGATTATATCCCCTTCGTCAGGACCTTGGCAGATAACACCTATTGTCACTGCTGGGGCAGTGCTAATTGCTGGAACAACACCTCTTTGTCAGAGCCTGGAGAGACAAGGGCGGGACCCGAGGAATCAAGACACATCTGTCAACAAAAACCGTAACAATAAAGATAAACAGCCTGCCTAGGCACAGGGATGAGACCCAATAAGGAGCAGGAGACCCCAGACCTAAATATTACTATTGGTCCAAACTACTGCCTGAGGGGTGGAGAGCTTACATTGGAAGGTATAATTGCCCAGGCATTTCTTTGTTTGGGGTCCCTCTTCGGAGACACCCAGCTCGAGCTGTAATTACTGCACGCGTGTCATTAAAATTTCATTATTTCATTTGCTTTGATTTGGCGCCAAACTTTTCTGCGGGAACCTAGGGTCGGGCCCTGTTATGGTGGCTGACAAGCCTCATTTCCATAACACCGAGCCCGGGGCCCGTCCCCGTGTCCGGGGGGTCCCGCCTCGCCCTCACCTCTCCTCTCCAGCGCAGCCCTCCTGTACTCCATGTATCTCCACTGCCACTCCATGCAGCTCTTCTCCAGGTAGTGCTTCAGCCTCTCAGGCTCATTCTCTGCCTCCCACTTCCTCTTGGTGATTAGCGCAGCAGCATACGCCATGACGAATGTCAGCGTGTCCTTGTCAAAGGCGATGAAATCCTTCCCGTCGTAGGCATCCCGCAGAAACCCCCAGATCCCACCGTCCTCCAGGAGGTCACAGCCGTACGTGCGCTGCACTGTGTGATACCCTGAGACACAAGCAGGGAGACGGGGGCTCAGGGGCAGCCCCGGCCCCGCACAGGGGCTTGGACACGGCACCTAGCGCAGGGCTGGGGGCACCCCAGACCCGCAGCCCCCAGCGCTGACAGCAAGCAGCTGCCGCTGGGAGCCCCGGCCCGCGCTCACCCCCGCTCTGGTTGTAGCGCTTCTGCAGTGTGTCCAGCTCCACTCTGGAAGACTAATGATTGCCATATGCGTTCTGGGGCTGCCTGTCCCAGTGGTCCTGACC
Organism: Dromaius novaehollandiae; assembly: GCF_036370855.1. Classification (NCBI taxonomy): domain Eukaryota; kingdom Metazoa; phylum Chordata; class Aves; order Casuariiformes; family Dromaiidae; genus Dromaius; species Dromaius novaehollandiae. The sequence goes on from NW_026991331.1 coordinate 3,123,485, forward strand.
CTCCTGCTCCATCCAGGCCGCACCCGGCACCGCCCTCTGCATCTCGCTGTCGTAGCCATTGATGAGCTCTCCGTCCACGTAGCCCACGGAGACGAAGGCGGGCAGCCCCGGGCTGGGCTCCGTCACGGCGGTGTGGAAGTAGCGCAGGGAGTGGGGGCCTGCGGGGACACGGGGGGTGGTGAGGGGCCGGGGGGGGCACGTTGGGGGGCATCCGGGGGATCAAGATGTCCCAGGGGGAGAAGTCGGGGGGGCCGGGGGGGGCAGCACGTCCCGGGGGGCAGGTCAGGGGGGCAGCACGACACAGGGGGGGCACGTCGGGGGGGCAGCACATTCCGGGAGGGCAGGTCGGGGGGCTCCGGGGGGGCAGCACGTCCCGGGGGGAAGATCGGGGGGGCAGCACCTCCCGGGGGCGGTTGCAGGCCGGTCCGTGGGGCCGCTGACGGGGAGCCCGGCGCCGGGGGAGGGGCAGAGGGGGGCCCCGGGGTCCCCGCCCGCACTCACCGCTCGCCGCCGCCGCCGCCGCCCAGCAGCAGCAGCCCCGGCCCCAGCGCCCGCCCTGCTACCGCCTCCTCGCTGCCAGCGCCCTCGCCCTCACCCAGCGCCGACGCCCACGGCGGCCACGCCCCCGCGCCGCCATTGGCTCCGCTGCGGCGCACCGCCATTGGCTGCGCTCTGTCCCGCCCGCCAATAGCGGCTCTCGTCGGCTGAGGCGTCCCCAGGCGCTGGGCTGATCCCGGCGCGGCAGGTTGGGAGAAGCGACAGCGAGGGCGCTTGCGGAGGGCGCTGCGCAGCGCCGAGCCGCGGCTCCCGCTCCGCCTTGTCGCACGGCCATTGGCCCCGCCGGCGGCCGCCCGCCAATGGCGAGGCGCGGCAGCGGTGACGCCCCCGGGCGCCGGGCGGATCTCCGCGGAGCGCGTGGTGGGCGGGAGGGTGGAGGCGATGTGGGAGGCCGAGGCCGATGTGGGGACGGAGACGACGTGGGGATGGGGATGCCATGGGGATGGGGCCACTGGGGGGATGGGACGCCGTGGGGCTGGAGACGATGTGGGGATGGGGACACCGTGGGGCTGGAGATGGAGTTGGCTCTGTCACAGGGACAGGGGGACACTGTGGGGATGGGGATGATGGGGGGATGGGGACGATGTGGGGACGGGGACGCCATGGAGATGGGGACGATGTGGGGACGGGGACACCATTGGGATGGGGATGGAGTTGGCTCTGTCACAGGGGGGGACGCGGAGCCAGCAGTGGGAGCTCAGGGAGTGGCGCCCATCGAAGGCCGAGTGCTGGTAGGTGGTCCCCGGCCCACCCCGGCACCCATAGGTCTACTGGAAGATGTGGAAACCTGCCCAAGGTGGCACCCATGGGTGAGGAGCTGCCCAGGGCCCCAGGCGTCTAGCCCCGTTGCACCCCTGGAGCCAGGCATCCAATCCCATCAGCACCCACACCCATCCATGTGTTGTCCGAAAAGCGGATTCGTTGCCCGGTGTGCAATAAGCCAATAATTACACACTCAGGAGAGACATTTGTTTATTTATTTCAGAGTTGCGCAAGCCTGGGTGCTCGGTGGTTTCCCACAAATCGAGCACACACACCCCAACTTTTCAAGTAGCATTTATACAAACAAATTGCCAGATTTGCGACTTTCCCTTTTACACTGATTGGTTAGTGATTTCTTCATTCCCTGGGTCCCACCCCTGCTTCTCAAGGTCCTGATCAATTAACACTGCCCCAGCTAGGTCAGTAGATGTTATCTCCCAAGGTCCTGAGGAAGAGGACATAATCCAGACCCCTTAATTAACACAGTTTCAACAGTGAGAGGAGGCTTTGCTTCCCAAGGTCCTGGCGCCCAAACAGGCCTTATTTCACAGCCTTGACATCCTCCCTTTCGGAGAGTGGGGCACAGGAATGCAGACTGCTTGTAACTCCCTTATCTTTCCAGCCTGCACCAGCTCTGGGGCCCTTTCTTACCGAACTAGGAGCGTGGCCTAAGGCTTCAGCAAATTTAGCTACTCATGCTAAGCAAGTGTGTGGCTACTCATGCTAAGCAAATTCTGTCTAAGATAGAAGTTATCCAAATCTACCTACTTCAAACATTCTTTCTGAGCTTCTCAGGGTTGTCTTGTAACAATTGCACCCATGTTATCACCCATGGGCCCAGGTGGCCACCCATCAGCACCTGTGACCACCCATGGACCCAGGTGTCCAGCCCCATTGCACCCGTGTTATCACACATGGGCCCAGGTGGCGGCCCCATCAGCACCCACCACCACCCATGGACCCAGGTGTCGACCCCCTTTGCACCCATGGACTCAGGCGTGAGGTCACATCAACACCCATGGACCCAGGCATTAGGTCCCATCAGCACCCATCAGCGCCCATGGACCCAGGTGTCCACCCCCGTTGCACCCATGGACTCAGGCGTGAGGTCACATCACCACCCCTGAACCCAGGCCCCCCACCCCATTGCACCCATGGTCCCAGCCCCCTGGCCCATTGCACCTGTGTCCCCAGCCCCCCACCCCATTGCACCCACGTCCTCAGGCCCCTGCCCCTGCCCCATTACGCCCATATCCGGAGCTTCCCCGACTCATTGCACCCATATCCCCAGCCCCCTGCCCCTTTGCGCCCATGTCCCCAGGCCCCTGCCAATTGCAACCACCTCCCCAGGCCCCCTGCCCCATTGCACCCACATCCCCAGGCCCCCGCCCTATTGCACCCATATCCCAGGCCCCCACCCCATTGCACCCATATCCCCAGCCCCCTGGCCCACGCAGATGGGGCCACACTGCAGCAAGCCCAGCGCAGGCCCCCAAGCTGCCTGGCAGCTGCAGCACAGCACACAGGAGCAGAGACCAAGGGTGCTGGCTTGGTGCAGCCGGCAGAAGAGAAGGCGTAGGGGGATCTCACTGCTGCCTGCAAGTGCCTAACGGGAGCGTGCAGAGAGCATGGAGCCAGAGACGTCCTGAGGGGCCTGGGGACAGGTTGAGGGCAACGGCACGGCTTGTGGCAGGGAAAAGTCCCCTCAGAGACTGCAAATGGCCTTGGAAGCCGAATGGTGGTGCAACACTGGAGCAGGGTGCCAGGGCCGTGCGGGAATCCATCGCCAGAGACAGTCAGAGCTCGACCCTGACAGGCCCTGCGAAACCTCCTCTGCTTGCCTCCACTTGCAGCAGGAGGTTGCAGCAGACACCTCCGGAAGACCCTTCCCACCCCAGCTGCTCTCTCACTCTGCGACTGCTTGTAGGGCTTTCTCTGCAGCCCTGACTGCCTTCCTTGGCAGCGCCTGCACTAGTCTTTCTCCTGACAGTTCCCTGACACCAAGTAACACAGCGGGAACAGCTGCCGAGGGTTTATTTGGAGCAGCACATGGGCTGTGGGACACGACGCAGTAGCATTGCTGTAGCAGCCAGGAGAGAGCCTCCGTCGCTCTGCCTCTTTGCTCTGCGCCATCTCCCATCTCGGGCCACCTGTCTGGCAGCTGCATCCTTGCGCTGTTCCTCTCACTGCCCTGAGTCACAGCGGCAGCTAAAAGCTCTGCGCAGAGCCCGAAGCGCTGCCCTGAGCCGCAATGGCCATCGCCTGGAAGGCGCAGCATGCGGGAGGGCGGTGATGCCTGTGGAGGAAGGAGAGCCGTGGGCGAGGGGCTGGGCAAGTGCAGGGCAAGCCTGAGGGTCTCTGGCTGCGGGGGAGGCCTCCGCCTTTGTTCCTGTGCTGGCTGATGGGGCCAGAGGCACACTGTCCCCCGCATCCTGGCAGCCTCCCGCCAGAGCAGATGCCGCTGCCTCGGCTCCTCGGGGCACTGCTGGGGCCAGAGGCGTGCTCTGCAGGTCACCAGCTGCCTCCCTGGCAGCATCTCTGCCCTTCACAACGGGTGAGCAGGGCACCTCCTCAGGACACGGCTGTGGGTCTGCCAAGAGGCTCCTGAGGCTCGGTCTGACCCAGCTCATGACCAAGGCCATGTTTTCCTCCAGCTCCTCCCATTCCAAAGGCTCTTCATCAACATCCTCTTCCTCATCGCTCCACTCCACGCCAGCATCCTCTGGCACTTCCCAGACTCTCTTCCCAGCTCCCAGCTCCCGCGCCCTCCCGCAGGGCCGGAGGGAAGACGATGACTTGTGCTCCTCTTTGGGCTCACAGGCAACCTGCATGGGGAGAGCAGGAACACAGCCCTGTGTGATATCAGCTGGCCATGCTCAGCATCCTGGTGCCCTGGGATATAGGAGGGGGCAAAGGGTTTGGGGTGGGGGGATGCTGTGAGTGGCCGCGAGCCCCAAGGGGAGGCACATGCAGCTGGCTGGGCAATGGCACAAGGCTTGTCTTGGGGCCGTAGCAGCAGGGCTGGGCCGGGGGCCACGACGGGCAGCGGGGGATGGAGGTGGCCGGGTGCGTGGCACAAGGGGGCTGGCTCGCTGGCTGTGGGAGGCGGCTGCTGCTGGGGCTGCCCCTGCCCTCCTCGCTCAGCATCCATGCCCCAGGGCTGGATGCTGTGCAGGCCGGGGAGGGCACGTCAGCCCTGGGCCTCTGGCACTTGGAAACGCAGAGCACCAGGCATCTTCCCCAGGGCAGAGAGTGCAGAGCGCAAAGGGCTGGGGGGACAGCTTCTCACCACAGCCGCGGGGGACCCATGCGATGGGGCAGCTCTTCTCACCCACCCTGCACACCCCAGACGCTGCTCACACCGCACCTCCCTTTGGTGGTGGGTGCCGACGCCATGCTCCTTGCTCACCTGGTGAGGAAGGCCTGCGGCCAGGGCAGAGCCTTCTGCTGCGCTTTCTTCGGGCAATGGTGGTTGGAGAGGCAGGCTGTTGCTCTCCCCACAAGGGCCTCCGCACAACTGGGAGGCCTTTGGCGCAGCCTCTGCGGGAAGCGATGGAGGCAGAGGAGCATTTTCCCCTGCATCCTCAGGGCCTCTGGCTGCAGGGGAGGCCTCTGCCTTTGCTCCTGTGCTGGCCAGTGGAGCCAGAGGCACACTGTCCCCCGCGTCCTGGCAGCCTCCTGCCAAAGGAGATGCCGCTGCCACGGCTCCTCGGGGCACTGCTGGGGCCAGAGGCGTGCTCTGCAGGTCACCAGCTGCCTCCCTGGCAGCATCTCTGCCCTTCACAACGGGTGAGCAGGGCACCTCCTCAGGACACGGCTGTGGGTCTGCCAAGAGGCTCCTGAGGCTCGGTCTGACCCAGCTCATGACCAAGGCTGTGTTTTTCTCCAGCTCCTCCCATTCCAAAGGTTCTTCTTCAACGTCCTCTTCCTCATCGCTCCACTCCACGCCAGCATCCTCTGGTGCTCCCCGGACTCTCTTCCCAGCTCCCATCTTGCGCTCCCTCCTGGGCGCATGGGCGTACAGCCGCTCCTGCACCTCCCACTTGGACCTCGCATCCTTCAGGAGCTCCACTCGCGTCACCTCCGGTTGCCACAGGTTATAGAAGGAGTTTCTGGCACAGAGCTGAAGCCAGAGAGGGAGATTTGTGAAGGCAGCTGCTTTTCCCACCAGCAATGCCCCCCGTGGCCCTGCCAGCACTGCCACCATCACACTGTTGCAGCAGGGCGCAGCGGCTGGCCCCAGCACACGGAGGGTCACCATCTGCCCTGGCCCACCCTTTGCACTCACCTCCTTGGGGCGAACATTGAGGCATCCCGATGCTGTCAGGGAGAAACGTTTCCCCTTGCCCTCCTCTTCCTCGACCTCCCTCTCCTTTGGCCTCGGCTCCTTCCTCTCCAGAAAGGCTTCTCGCAGCTGAGCCAAGCTCTGCCCGGTGCGCGCCACGCAGCTCCTGTCGAGCTCCTCCAGCGTCTCTGTTTTGATTGAGAGCACGGCGAGATACTGCGAGGGGTTGTCGGGGTGTATGCGCAGTGGCGTGCCTTGAAGGCGACAGATGATGCCCAGAGGCTGCTGTTTGGGCCTCTGCACTGCAAGTTGCCATCCTAGTGTGACCAGTCCATGGCCCCTGCCTGGGGAAGCTGGTGCACCGGCCCCCATGACCTTCCTTTTGCCCCCACGCCTGTTGCAATCTGGCCCTTGCAGAGCTGTGGCAGCTGTGTTTTTGCCACGCTCCCTGCTCTCCTTCTGCAATGCGCTTGCCAGGCCTGCTAGAGCAATGGTGTATGCCAAGGTCCTTTGTGGCCCGGCTGCCCTGAGCTCCCGGCCATGTCCCGCACTCACATCATCAGGACGGCTCAAGGCTGCAGACGCGAGCGCCAGCAGTGCGTGCATCAGAGGTGCGGCAGGCAGTGCGGGGCTGTGTGCAGCAGGTCTCTGGTCCTCAGCCCTCATTTCCATGCACACATCTGCAAGGATGTTCTCAACAGCTTGCAGCATCCTTGCTTTTCCCAGCGCGGAAGACCCAGGCCTGGCCTCAGGCAAATAGGAGACAGGAGCTTGAATTGCTCGGGGGAGAGCGCCAGCTTCCTGCTTAGCTTTTGGAGAGGCAGGCACTCTCCTTGCCACATCCTCCAGAGCCTCAGCAGTGGCCCTGCATCTCAAAGAAGATCTGCAGGATTTTTTTGGAGGTCGACATGCGGATGCCGCTCTTTGACCTGTAGAGGCCTCCAGGCCTCCACGTGCCTGCCTAGCTGCCTTGGTTGCGTGAGGCGCTAAGCCGGGCCGATGCGGTGTCTCTGCTCTTGCACAAGGCCTGCTGTGCAGTGTCTCCCGGCGCCCCGGAGGAGCCTTCTTCACAAGGCTGCTGGAGGCATGAAGAGCTTGCACCGAGTCGAGAACCTCCCTCACAGTGTCCTCCGCCATCTGCAATCAAAGCCCATGAGGAAGGCCAAGTTACTGCTGCCCTTTACCCCTCCCCCCCAGCCTTCCCACATGCACACTCCCTGTGGCCCCTGAAACCCTCCACAACAGCAGCACTCTCCCACGCAGCTGGCTCCCAAAGGCTGCGTGGGGAGAAGGCTGGTCACCACTGGGCAAGAGATGGGCAAAGGCAGCTCCCTCGGAAACCTCGAGCCATGTCCTTGCCGACTGCCATGCAGAGCAGGCGCTCCTCCTGCTCCCTCCCACCACTTCCCGCCTGCTGCTTGGCAGCTATGCACAGTCAGGCAGAGGCTTTGCCACCATCGCTGCTCAGCTCGCTACCTTCGCGATGACGTCTTCAGGGTCTTGCCAGCTCTGTGGGCCGGGCAGCAACGGCCGCCTGTCCCTTTGCTGCGATGAAGTCGGGGTCGGGATGCGTTGCGTCACTGCATGCGGCTCCCGCTGGCCCCCCTGCAGGGAGAAGGAAGCACATGATGGAGGCGGTTGCGTTCGTACAAGCGGCCCCTCAGGCACAGGAAAGCCCGGCCCCATGGCAAAGGGAAGCTCATGGCCTAGCACGACCCAGCTGTGCTAAGCCTGGAGATGCTCTCTGACCCTCAGCACAGCTCACAGGCTCCATTTGGGCCTTGCAGCACCCCAGTCGGTGTGCTTTGTGCACCAGAAAATCCCCAGCACCAGCAAGAAATACCCCCTGGCCAGAGAAGATCAGGCCTGGCTCGCTTGCCCCACCTCCTCTTCCCCACCGTCCTCATGCTTTCCGTGCGGCTCCCAGCCCTGCTGCCTGCCTCTCCCTCCAGCCCCACCGCTCACCTTGCTTCTGCGCTTCGGCCTCACAGAAAGCCCATCCACGGGCTGGGAGCCGGCATTCGCCTGCCGCCCCTTGTCCATCTGCAGGAGCTTCTCCTGCGCACCTGCCACTCTGGCACTCAAGAGAGCTGCTCCCTCCTCAGCGAGCTGCTCTCCTCAGAGGGCACAGCCAGGGGCTCTGCTCCCAGCATGGACTCGGTCACCACGGGCACCGCCCCATCACAATGGCCTTGGGGGCATGATGCTACCCCCATCACAAAGCCCTGCACGTTGCCATGGGGACCCCCGTGACCACCTCCTGCTGGCCACCAGGGGCACCCGCATCACAAGGCCTTGCTGGTGACCGTGCTAGCACCGACATCACAAGGCCTTGCTGCTCACCGGGGGCACCTCCAGCACCAGGGCTTTGCCTCCCAGCCTCTGGTGCCAGCTTCTGAGCCCAGCTCCGAGCTGCCATCTGTGCCGCAGCAGGAATTTGCCTCTCCCCACCTCTCTGCCTCCTACACCGTGCAGATGCTGCCCTTCTTCAGGCCCTCTAGAGCACACAGCCAGCCACTGCAAGACCACTCCTCTTGCTCGGGCCACTAAGCCTCACCCATATGCCTCACCGTCCAGCCCTAGGCAGAGCGTCCTGCATTCCCGCTGCTTTCTCACAGAAAGGCCAACTGCCCCTCCGCACCTTCCCAGACGGGCCTTCCCAAAGAGGCTGCAGCCATCCACCGCAGCGCTCCAGGCATGCCACGCTGCAGGCCCGCAGCTGCACACAGACTGCAAAGTGCTCCTGTCTGGTCCCCAGGCTGCAGGCATTAGCGGACGGACCCCTGAGACAGGTGCCCGCCTCTGCAGATTTCCCACAAAAGCTGTCAGAGATTCATTTCTCCAGACTGTTGCTCTCTAAGCACTTCCCTATTGGCGTGCACGCACTGCGCTGGGCCCCTCCAGGCCTTCTTTGCTCCACATCACCCTGCACCTTTGCCTTGCCCTCCCACACCATCGCTTCCTCACTCTTCCATGCATCCTCCTCTCCCCTCAGGGGCACCGACTTTTGGGCTCTCCTCACCACCTTGGCCACCGGCTTGAGCCTCACGGCAGCACACGGGCACACTCTCCTCCTGATGAAGCGTGACACCCCCCAGCCTTGGTGCCTCGCTGCTGGCTCGCCTTCGGGACGTCCAGCTGCTGGACCGCCAGGCCACCTGGGCAAGCAGGCCCTGCCCTCACCTGTGCACCTCTTCCTACTCACGGGGCTTGTGCTTTTCTTGCTTTTGCCCCCAGGGGGCACGTGGGGACCATCTCTCCACGCCAGCCTTCATGCACAAAGAGGGGCCCACGCTCATGAAAACAAAGCCCTGCTGCCAGCACCAGCTGCACACCCAGGGGCTGACCTGCTGGATCCAAGCACTGCTGCTCAAGCCCATTCCCCTCACTGGCAGCATGCAGGAAAAACCCCACCTGCCCTGCCAGGCCTACAGCCATGTCATCACACTTGGTACTTTCCAGGCAGGATCCTTGTGTTAAGGAAGAGCAAACTGAAACTAATGAGCTTTTCCTTAGTCCAGTAAGAAAAGGGCCTCAGAGCTGGTTCCAGCTGGGAAGATAAGGCAGTTACAAGCAGTCTGCATTCCTTGCAATTACTGTTTTTATAGATCAAGCAGCCCCTGATACACAAAAGTATTTTAAAGAGCATATGCCAGGCTGGCAAGGGGAGGGGGCGCGGAAGAACCAGGGGAGATAGATGGAGTCAAAGTGAAGGTGGTGTACAATTAAGAGTTAATGATGTTTGTCATTATTGCGGGGAACAAGGGCACTGGAAGCAGGAATGCCCAGTGAGGCCCTGTGCACTTGGGAATAGAGGGGCCAGCATGAGGCAATCAAATCAGGCCACAATGACAGGAGATAGGAGACTCAGAAAATACTGTGGAAATGGGGGTAAATTCATGGGATGTAGATTTGGATTTGAAGGGCAGGTAATGGCAAATATAGAAGGCTTAGAAGTTCCCTTTCTAGTGGATACTGGAGCCACCCTTTCCCTTTTAAAGTTTGAGCCTAAAGGATGCAAGTCACCAGATAAAATAATGATGCAAGGAGTAGCGGGAAAAGGCAAACGAATGTTATCTAAGCCCTTAGTACTCACTATTGGGGGTAAAACAGTGTGGGGATGTATTATAATTTCCACAGACGCGCCCATGTGCCTTTTAGGGAGAGATCTCCTGCAAGCCTTGGATACTCAGATCTGCTTACAGCCAGAAGAGGTGGAATTAATAATTATGGGCTCATGTGTTCTGGCTAAGACACCAGAACCAGAGTCAACTAATCTGCAAATTCCAACAGGTTTAGAACCAGTTTCTAAAAAGTTATGGAGCTCTTCAGGAATGGATGTGGGACTACTGAAATCAGCTAGTCCAGTCTCGATAAAAACAAAGGGGGGATTGCCTCCTGCAGTTAAGCAATACCCTATCCCAAAGGAAGCAGAGAAGAGCATCCAAAAACACACCAATCATTACCTGAAACTGGGTATCCTTAGAGTCTGTGAATCCCCGTACAACACCCCAATTCTGCCAGTTAAAAAGAACAGACAAGACTCTGATGGTGATCCAGAGTATCAGTTTGTACAAGACTTAAGGGCTATAAACCAACAGGTAGTTGCTCCACATCCAGTAGTCCCCGACCTATCAACCATTTTACTACAGATACCCCTTTGGGCAACTTATTTTACTGTGATCGACCTAACGGCAGCCTTTTTTAGTATACCGATAGCTGAAGATAGCCAAGATCTCTTGGCTTTCACTTGGAAGGGACAACAATTAACTTGGACGAGGCTGCCACAGGGATTTACTGGGTCTCCGACTATTTTTTCGCGTATACTCAAAAATGACCTCTCAGATATCGAACTTCCAGGACATTCTGTAGTAATACAATATGTAGATGATTTGTTATTAGCAAGTAAAGATTAACACTCTTGCAGAAAAAGGGCATCGAGCATCTCTGTCTAAACTCCAGCTGTGTCAAAGAGAGGTAAAATATTTGGGTTTTATCTGAAAAGAAGCACACAGGTTAGTTGATCCAGAACGAGTAAAGACAACTCTTGATATGCCTCGTCCTGTAACAAAAAAACAACACGGGATTTTTAGGAGCTGTAGGATTTTGCCAACCGTGGATTCCTGGGTTAGCAGAACTTACTAAGCCTTTAGTGCAGGCAACAAAAAAGGAGGAGATGGAGCCTGTGGCCTGGGGCCCAGAAAGGGAGAAAGCTTTTACATCTGTGAAAAAAGCGTTGGTTTCAGCCCCTGCTCTAGGGTGACCAGATTATAGCAAACCATTCGAATTGTTTGTCCATGAGTGACAGGGAGTAGCAAGTGGGGTACTCACCCAAAAACTAGGCCCTCACCACAGACCAGTGGCCTATTACTCCACGCAGCTAGATGAGGTAGCTAAAGGCACTCCAGGATGCATCAGAGCAATAGCAGCTACGGCAGCTCTTACTGAAAAAAACATGACCTGTAGTTTTGGGTCACTCATTGACTGTGTATGTGCCACATGAAGTAGAACTGTTAATGAAACAATACGCGACTCAAGCACTATCCCCACAGAGAGCTCACCGCTATGAACTGATAATATTAAGGTCACATTATCTGCATGTAAAGAGATGCAACATCTTAAATCCAGCAACACTATTGCCTCTACCTGAGGATGGAGAACCACATCATTCCTGTGAGCAGGTGATCGTCAGCTCGAGCAAGCCCCGGGAGGACCTTAAAGACAAACCTTTGGAAAACCCAGACTTAGTTCCGTTTACAGATGGATCATCCTAGTATTTGGACGGAAGGCACCACTCCGGCTATGCTGTCACTAACCTCTTTGAGGTACTTGAGGCCAATCCTTTGTCTCCGTCTGTAAGTGCTCAAGGAGCAGAATTAATAGCATTGACCCAAGCAGCAAAAATCGGTAAGAACCTGCAGGTAAATATCTATACCGATTCTAAAGATGCATTTGGAGTAGGTCATGTAACAGGGATGTTATGGAAAGAGCGAGGATTCTTTTCGTCATCAGGAAAGAAATTAGCTAATGGAGAAGAAATACGTAATTTGCTGGAAGCAGTCCAACTGCCCAAAGAAATTGCTGTAATACACTGCCCAGCCCATACTAAAGACACTACAGAAATTAGCAGAGGAAATGCTTTAGCCGACGCTGCTGCGAAGGCTGCAGCTCGACAGCCTCTGAGAGAATGTATGGGGGCAGTTCCAAGGATGGACCAGAGTGAATGGCCAATTTTAATAGACCCCAAAACCATGTATGAAAAAGACTGCTCAGTGGAAGAGAAAAAACAATGGGAGCAGTGGGAAGCAAAACAAAGTGATGATGGAATATGGACACTTGGAAGAAAACCAATTCTACCAAAAAAAAAAAATAGTTAATTACTATAGCTAGGTGGTTTCACGATAAAGCTCATGGGGGAGCCGAGGCAATAGCTAAGCAGGTACAGAAAGTATGGGCCGCTTCAGGAATCTACGCGGCTGCAAAAAGAATAACAAATAGCTGCCCGACCTGCCAGAAGTTTTCAAATAACAAGCCAAGCTCAGAGTTAGGGGGACGGTCATGGGCCTACTTCCCTTTCCAGAAGCTACAAATAGATTATGCGGATATGCCATCTGCCAATGGCTACAAACACTTGTTAGTGATAGTAGATCAGTTATCAGGCTGGGTAGAAGCTTTCCCAACAAGAAAGGCCGACACACGGGGAGTGGTAAAAGCCTTACTGAAAGAAATCATACCCAGGTATGGGGTCCCAGAAGCCACTGATTCAGACAGGGGTGCCCATTTTACGGCAAGCATAATCACTCAGTTATAGAAATCATTAGGCATAAAAAGAAACCTACAACCCCTTATCACCCACAATCTTCAGGACAAGTAGAAAGAATGAATAGAACACTAAAAGGAAAAATAGCAAGAATATGCGCACATGCTAGCCTAAAATGGCTGGGTAGGACTTTTCCCAACAAGAACGGCTGACGCAGGGCGGGTAGTAAAAGCCTTACTGAAAGAAATCATACCCAGGTATAGAGTCCCAGAAGCCATGGATTCAGACAGGGGTGTCCATTTTATGGCAAGCATAATCAGTCAGTTATATAAATCATGAGGAATAATGAACTTTTACCTAGTTCAGTAAGAAAAGGGACTGAGAGCTGGTTCAAGCTGGAATGATAAGGGAGTTGCAAGCAGTTCGCATTCCTGTGCTTCACGCTCTGGGAGGGAGGATATCAAGGCTTTGAAATAAGGCCTACTTGGGCACCAGGACCCTGGGAAACAAAGCCTCCTCTCACTGCTGAAACAGTGTTAATTAGGGGATCTGGACTATCTTGGGGTCTGGATTATATCCCCTTCGTCAGGACCTTGGCAGATAACACCTATTGTCACTGCTGGGGCAGTGCTAATTGCTGGAACAACACCTCTTTGTCAGAGCCTGGAGAGACAAGGGCGGGACCCGAGGAATCAAGACACATCTGTCAACAAAAACCGTAACAATAAAGATAAACAGCCTGCCTAGGCACAGGGATGAGACCCAATAAGGAGCAGGAGACCCCAGACCTAAATATTACTATTGGTCCAAACTACTGCCTGAGGGGTGGAGAGCTTACATTGGAAGGTATAATTGCCCAGGCATTTCTTTGTTTGGGGTCCCTCTTCGGAGACACCCAGCTCGAGCTGTAATTACTGCACGCGTGTCATTAAAATTTCATTATTTCATTTGCTTTGATTTGGCGCCAAACTTTTCTGCGGGAACCTAGGGTCGGGCCCTGTTATGGTGGCTGACAAGCCTCATTTCCATAACACCGAGCCCGGGGCCCGTCCCCGTGTCCGGGGGGTCCCGCCTCGCCCTCACCTCTCCTCTCCAGCGCAGCCCTCCTGTACTCCATGTATCTCCACTGCCACTCCATGCAGCTCTTCTCCAGGTAGTGCTTCAGCCTCTCAGGCTCATTCTCTGCCTCCCACTTCCTCTTGGTGATTAGCGCAGCAGCATACGCCATGACGAATGTCAGCGTGTCCTTGTCAAAGGCGATGAAATCCTTCCCGTCGTAGGCATCCCGCAGAAACCCCCAGATCCCACCGTCCTCCAGGAGGTCACAGCCGTACGTGCGCTGCACTGTGTGATACCCTGAGACACAAGCAGGGAGACGGGGGCTCAGGGGCAGCCCCGGCCCCGCACAGGGGCTTGGACACGGCACCTAGCGCAGGGCTGGGGGCACCCCAGACCCGCAGCCCCCAGCGCTGACAGCAAGCAGCTGCCGCTGGGAGCCCCGGCCCGCGCTCACCCCCGCTCTGGTTGTAGCGCTTCTGCAGTGTGTCCAGCTCCACTCTGGAAGACTAATGATTGCCATATGCGTTCTGGGGCTGCCTGTCCCAGTGGTCCTGACCCTCCTGCTCCATCCAGGCCGCACCCGGCACCGCCCTCTGCATCTCGCTGTCGTAGCCATTGATGAGCTCTCCGTCCACGTAGCCCACGGAGACGAAGGCGGGCAGCCCCGGGCTGGGCTCCGTCACGGCGGTGTGGAAGTAGCGCAGGGAGTGGGGGCCTGCGGGGACACGGGGGGTGGTGAGGGGCCGGGGGGGGCACGTTGGGGGGCATCCGGGGGATCAAGATGTCCCAGGGGGAGAAGTCGGGGGGGCCGGGGGGGGCAGCACGTCCCGGGGGGCAGGTCAGGGGGGCAGCACGACACAGGGGGGGCACGTCGGGGGGGCAGCACATTCCGGGAGGGCAGGTCGGGGGGCTCCGGGGGGGCAGCACGTCCCGGGGGGAAGATCGGGGGGGCAGCACCTCCCGGGGGCGGTTGCAGGCCGGTCCGTGGGGCCGCTGACGGGGAGCCCGGCGCCGGGGGAGGGGCAGAGGGGGGCCCCGGGGTCCCCGCCCGCACTCACCGCTCGCCGCCGCCGCCGCCGCCCAGCAGCAGCAGCCCCGGCCCCAGCGCCCGCCCTGCTACCGCCTCCTCGCTGCCAGCGCCCTAGCCCTCACCCAGCGCCGACGCCCACGGCGGCCACGCCCCCGCGCCGCCATTGGCTCCGCTGCGGCGCACCGCCATTGGCTGCGCTCTGTCCCGCCCGCCAATAGCGGCTCTCGTCGGCTGAGGCGTCCCCAGGCGCTGGGCTGATCCCGGCGCGGCAGGTTGGGAGAAGCGACAGCGAGGGCGCTTGCGGAGGGCGCTGCGCAGCGCCGAGCCGCGGCTCCCGCTCCGCCTTGTCGCACGGCCATTGGCCCCGCCGGCGGCCGCCCGCCAATGGCGAGGCGCGGCAGCGGTGACGCCCCCGGGCGCCGGGCGGATCTCCGCGGAGCGCGTGGTGGGCGGGAGGGTGGAGGCGATGTGGGAGGCCGAGGCCGATGTGGGGACGGAGACGACGTGGGGATGGGGATGCCATGGGGATGGGGCCACTGGGGGGATGGGACGCCGTGGGGCTGGAGACGATGTGGGGATGGGGACACCGTGGGGCTGGAGATGGAGTTGGCTCTGTCACAGGGACAGGGGGACACTGTGGGGATGGGGATGATGGGGGGATGGGGACGATGTGGGGACGGGGACGCCATGGAGATGGGGACGATGTGGGGACGGGGACACCATTGGGATGGGGATGGAGTTGGCTCTGTCACAGGGGGGGACGCGGAGCCAGCAGTGGGAGCTCAGGGAGTGGCGCCCATCGAAGGCCGAGTGCTGGTAGGTGGTCCCCGGCCCACCCCGGCACCCATAGGTCTACTGGAAGATGTGGAAACCTGCCCAAGGTGGCACCCATGGGTGAGGAGCTGCCCAGGGCCCCAGGCGTCTAGCCCCGTTGCACCCCTGGAGCCAGGCATCCAATCCCATCAGCACCCACACCCATCCATGTGTTGTCCGAAAAGCGGATTCGTTGCCCGGTGTGCAATAAGCCAATAATTACACACTCAGGAGAGACATTTGTTTATTTATTTCAGAGTTGCGCAAGCCTGGGTGCTCGGTGGTTTCCCACAAATCGAGCACACACACCCCAACTTTTCAAGTAGCATTTATACAAACAAATTGCCAGATTTGCGACTTTCCCTTTTACACTGATTGGTTAGTGATTTCTTCATTCCCTGGGTCCCACCCCTGCTTCTCAAGGTCCTGATCAATTAACACTGCCCCAGCTAGGTCAGTAGATGTTATCTCCCAAGGTCCTGAGGAAGAGGACATAATCCAGACCCCTTAATTAACACAGTTTCAACAGTGAGAGGAGGCTTTGCTTCCCAAGGTCCTGGCGCCCAAACAGGCCTTATTTCACAGCCTTGACATCCTCCCTTTCGGAGAGTGGGGCACAGGAATGCAGACTGCTTGTAACTCCCTTATCTTTCCAGCCTGCACCAGCTCTGGGGCCCTTTCTTACCGAACTAGGAGCGTGGCCTAAGGCTTCAGCAAATTTAGCTACTCATGCTAAGCAAGTGTGTGGCTACTCATGCTAAGCAAATTCTGTCTAAGATAGAAGTTATCCAAATCTACCTACTTCAAACATTCTTTCTGAGCTTCTCAGGGTTGTCTTGTAACAATTGCACCCATGTTATCACCCATGGGCCCAGGTGGCCACCCATCAGCACCTGTGACCACCCATGGACCCAGGTGTCCAGCCCCATTGCACCCGTGTTATCACACATGGGCCCAGGTGGCGGCCCCATCAGCACCCACCACCACCCATGGACCCAGGTGTCGACCCCCTTTGCACCCATGGACTCAGGCGTGAGGTCACATCAACACCCATGGACCCAGGCATTAGGTCCCATCAGCACCCATCAGCGCCCATGGACCCAGGTGTCCACCCCCGTTGCACCCATGGACTCAGGCGTGAGGTCACATCACCACCCCTGAACCCAGGCCCCCCACCCCATTGCACCCATGGTCCCAGCCCCCTGGCCCATTGCACCTGTGTCCCCAGCCCCCCACCCCATTGCACCCACGTCCTCAGGCCCCTGCCCCTGCCCCATTACGCCCATATCCGGAGCTTCCCCGACTCATTGCACCCATATCCCCAGCCCCCTGCCCCTTTGCGCCCATGTCCCCAGGCCCCTGCCAATTGCAACCACCTCCCCAGGCCCCCTGCCCCATTGCACCCACATCCCCAGGCCCTCGCCCTATTGCACCCATATCCCAGGCCCCCACCCCATTGCACCCATATCCCCAGCCCCCTGGCCCACGCAGATGGGGCCACACTGCAGCAAGCCCAGCGCAGGCCCCCAAGCTGCCTGGCAGCTGCAGCACAGCACACAGGAGCAGAGACCAAGGGTGCTGGCTTGGTGCAGCCGGCGGAAGAGAAGGCGTAGGGGGATCTCACTGCTGCCTGCAAGTGCCTAACGGGAGCGTGCAGAGAGCATGGAGCCAGAGACGTCCTGAGGGGCCTGGGGACAGGTTGAGGGCAACGGCACGGCTTGTGGCAGGGAAAAGTCCCCTCAGAGACTGCAAATGGCCTTGGAAGCCGAATGGTGGTGCAACACTGGAGCAGGGTGCCAGGGCCGTGTGGGAATCCATCGCCAGAGACAGTCAGAGCTCGACCCTGACAGGCCCTGCGAAACCTCCTCTGCTTGCCTCCACTTGCAGCAGGAGGTTGCAGCAGACACCTCCGGAAGACCCTTCCCACCCCAGCTGCTCTCTCACTCTGCGACTGCTTGTAGGGCTTTCTCTGCAGCCCTGACTGCCTTCCTTGGCAGCGCCTGCACTAGTCTTTCTCCTGACAGTTCCCTGACACCAAGTAACACGGCGGGAACAGCTGCCGAGGGTTTATTTGGAGCAGCACATGGGCTGTGGGACACGACGCAGTAGCATTGCTGTAGCAGCCAGGAGAGAGCCTCCGTCGCTCTGCCTCTTTGCTCTGCGCCATCTCCCATCTCGGGCCACCTGTCTGGCAGCTGCATCCTCGCGCTGTTCCTCTCACTGCCCTGAGTCACAGCGGCAGCTAAAAGCTCTGCGCAGAGCCCGAAGCGCTGCCCTGAGCCGCAATGGCCATCGCCTGGAAGGCGCAGCATGCGGGAGGGCGGTGATGCCTGTGGAGGAAGGAGAGCCGTGGGCGAGGGGCTGGGCAAGTGCAGGGCAAGCCTGAGGGTCTCTGGCTGCGGGGGAGGCCTCCGCCTTTGTTCCTGTGCTGGCTGATGGGGCCAGAGGCACACTGTCCCCCGCATCCTGGCAGCCTCCCGCCAGAGCAGATGCCGCTGCCTCGGCTCCTCGGGGCACTGCTGGGGCCAGAGGCGTGCTCTGCAGGTCACCAGCTGCCTCCCTGGCAGCATCTCTGCCCTTCACAACGGGTGAGCAGGGCACCTCCTCAGGACACGGCTCTGGGTCTGCCAAGAGGCTCCTGAGGCTCGGTCTGACCCAGCTCATGACCAAGGCCATGTTTTCCTCCAGCTCCTCCCATTCCAAAGGCTCTTCATCAACATCCTCTTCCTCATCGCTCCACTCCACGCCAGCATCCTCTGGCACTTCCCAGACTCTCTTCCCAGCTCCCAGCTCCCGCGCCCTCCCGCAGGGCCGGAGGGAAGACGATGACTTGTGCTCCTCTTTGGGCTCACAGGCAACCTGCATGGGGAGAGCAGGAACACAGCCCTGTGTGATATCAGCTGGCCATGCTCAGCATCCTGGTGCCCTGGGATATAGGAGGGGGCAAAGGGTTTGGGGTGGGGGGATGCTGTGAGTGGCCGCGAGCCCCAAGGGGAGGCACATGCAGCTGGCTGGGCAATGGCACAAGGCTTGTCTTGGGGCCGTAGCAGCAGGGCTGGGCCGGGGGCCACGACGGGCAGCGGGGGATGGAGGTGGCCGGGTGCGTGGCACAAGGGGGCTGGCTCGCTGGCTGTGGGAGGCGGCTGCTGCTGGGGCTGCCCCTGCCCTCCTCGCTCAGCATCCATGCCCCAGGGCTGGATGCTGTGCAGGCCGGGGAGGGCACGTCAGCCCTGGGCCTCTGGCACTTGGAAACGCAGAGCACCAGGCATCTTCCCCAGGGCAGAGAGTGCAGAGCGCAAAGGGCTGGGGGGACAGCTTCTCACCACAGCCGCGGGGGACCCATGCGATGGGGCAGCTCTTCTCACCCACCCTGCACACCCCAGACGCTGCTCACACCGCACCTCCCTTTGGTGGTGGGTGCCGACGCCATGCTCCTTGCTCACCTGGTGAGGAAGGCCTGCGGCCAGGGCAGAGCCTTCTGCTGCGCTTTCTTCGGGCAATGGTGGTTGGAGAGGCAGGCTGTTGCTCTCCCCACAAGGGCCTCCGCACAACTGGGAGGCCTTTGGCGCAGCCTCTGCGGGAAGCGATGGAGGCAGAGGAGCATTTTCCCCTGCATCCTCAGGGCCTCTGGCTGCAGGGGAGGCCTCTGCCTTTGCTCCTGTGCTGGCCAGTGGAGCCAGAGGCACACTGTCCCCCGCGTCCTGGCAGCCTCCTGCCAAAGGAGATGCCGCTGCCACGGCTCCTCGGGGCACTGCTGGGGCCAGAGGCGTGCTCTGCAGGTCACCAGCTGCCTCCCTGGCAGCATCTCTGCCCTTCACAACGGGTGAGCAGGGCACCTCCTCAGGACACGGCTGTGGGTCTGCCAAGAGGCTCCTGAGGCTCGGTCTGACCCAGCTCATGACCAAGGCTGTGTTTTTCTCCAGCTCCTCCCATTCCAAAGGTTCTTCTTCAACGTCCTCTTCCTCATCGCTCCACTCCACGCCAGCATCCTCTGGTGCTCCCCGGACTCTCTTCCCAGCTCCCATCTTGCGCTCCCTCCTGGGCGCATGGGCGTACAGCCGCTCCTGCACCTCCCACTTGGACCTCGCATCCTTCAGGAGCTCCACTCGCGTCACCTCCGGTTGCCACAGGTTATAGAAGGAGTTTCTGGCACAGAGCTGAAGCCAGAGAGGGAGATTTGTGAAGGCAGCTGCTTTTCCCACCAGCAATGCCCCCCGTGGCCCTGCCAGCACTGCCACCATCACACTGTTGCAGCAGGGCGCAGCGGCTGGCCCCAGCACACGGAGGGTCACCATCTGCCCTGGCCCACCCTTTGCACTCACCTCCTTGGGGCGAACATTGAGGCATCCCGATGCTGTCAGGGAGAAACGTTTCCCCTTGCCCTCCTCTTCCTCGACCTCCCTCTCCTTTGGCCTCGGCTCCTTCCTCTCCAGAAAGGCTTCTCGCAGCTGAGCCAAGCTCTGCCCGGTGCGCGCCACGCAGCTCCTGTCGAGCTCCTCCAGCGTCTCTGTTTTGATTGAGAGCACGGCGAGATACTGCGAGGGGTTGTCGGGGTGTATGCGCAGTGGCGTGCCTTGAAGGCGACAGATGATGCCCAGAGGCTGCTGTTTGGGCCTCTGCACTGCAAGTTGCCATCCTAGTGTGACCAGTCCATGGCCCCTGCCTGGGGAAGCTGGTGCACCGGCCCCCATGACCTTCCTTTTGCCCCCACGCCTGTTGCAATCTGGCCCTTGCAGAGCTGTGGCAGCTGTGTTTTTGCCACGCTCCCTGCTCTCCTTCTGCAATGCGCTTGCCAGGCCTGCTAGAGCAATGGTGTATGCCAAGGTCCTTTGTGGCCCGGCTGCCCTGAGCTCCCGGCCATGTCCCGCACTCGCATCATCAGGACGGCTCAAGGCTGCAGACGCGAGCGCCAGCAGTGCGTGCATCAGAGGTGCGGCAGGCAGTGCGGGGCTGTGTGCAGCAGGTCTCTGGTCCTCAGCCCTCATTTCCATGCACACATCTGCAAGGATGTTCTCAACAGCTTGCAGCATCCTTGCTTTTCCCAGCGCGGAAGACCCAGGCCTGGCCTCAGGCAAATAGGAGACAGGAGCTTGAATTGCTCGGGGGAGAGCGCCAGCTTCCTGCTTAGCTTTTGGAGAGGCAGGCACTCTCCTTGCCACATCCTCCAGAGCCTCAGCAGTGGCCCTGCATCTCAAAGAAGATCTGCAGGATTTTTCTGGAGGTCGACATGCGGATGCCGCTCTTTGACCTGTAGAGGCCTCCAGGCCTCCACGTGCCTGCCTAGCTGCCTTGGTTGCGTGAGGCGCTAAGCCGGGCCGATGCGGTGTCTCTGCTCTTGCACAAGGCCTGCTGTGCAGTGTCTCCCGGCGCCCCGGAGGAGCCTTCTTCACAAGGCTGCTGGAGGCATGAAGAGCTTGCACCGAGTCGAGAACCTCCCTCACAGTGTCCTCCGCCATCTGCAATCAAAGCCCATGAGGAAGGCCAAGTTACTGCTGCCCTTTACCCCTCCCCCCCAGCCTTCCCACATGCACACTCCCTGTGGCCCCTGAAACCCTCCACAACAGCAGCACTCTCCCACGCAGCTGGCTCCCAAAGGCTGCGTGGGGAGAAGGCTGGTCACCACTGGGCAAGAGATGGGCAAAGGCAGCTCCCTCGGAAACCTCGAGCCATGTCCTTGCCGACTGCCATGCAGAGCAGGCGCTCCTCCTGCTCCCTCCCACCACTTCCCGCCTGCTGCTTGGCAGCTATGCACAGTCAGGCAGAGGCTTTGCCACCATCGCTGCTCAGCTCGCTACCTTCGCGATGACGTCTTCAGGGTCTTGCCAGCTCTGTGGGCCGGGCAGCAACGGCCGCCTGTCCCTTTGCTGCGATGAAGTCGGGGTCGGGATGCGTTGCGTCACTGCATGCGGCTCCCGCTGGCCCCCCTGCAGGGAGAAGGAAGCACATGATGGAGGCGGTTGCGTTCGTACAAGCGGCCCCTCAGGCACAGGAAAGCCCGGCCCCATGGCAAAGGGAAGCTCATGGCCTAGCATAACCCAGCTGTGCTAAGCCTGGAGATGCTCTCTGACCCTCAGCACAGCTCACAGGCTCCATTTGGGCCTTGCAGCACCCCAGTCGGTGTGCTTTGTGCACCAGAAAATCCCCAGCACCAGCAAGAAATACCCCCTGGCCAGAGAAGATCAGGCCTGGCTCGCTTGCCCCACCTCCTCTTCCCCACCGTCCTCATGCTTTCCGTGCGGCTCCCAGCCCTGCTGCCTGCCTCTCCCTCCAGCCCCACCGCTCACCTTGCTTCTGCGCTTCGGCCTCACAGAAAGCCCATCCACGGGCTGGGAGCCGGCATTCGCCTGCCGCCCCTTGTCCATCTGCAGGAGCTTCTCCTGCGCACCTGCCACTCTGGCACTCAAGAGAGCTGCTCCCTCCTCAGCGAGCTGCTCTCCTCAGAGGGCACAGCCAGGGGCTCTGCTCCCAGCATGGACTCGGTCAGCACGGGCACCGCCCCATCACAATGGCCTTGGGGGCATGATGCCACCCCCATCACAAAGCCCTGCACGTTGCCATGGGGACCCCCGTGACCACCTCCTGCTGGCCACCAGGGGCACCCGCATCACAAGGCCTTGCTGGTGACCGTGCTAGCACCGACATCACAAGGCCTTGCTGCTCACCGGGGGCACCTCCAGCACCAGGGCTTTGCCTCCCAGCCTCTGGTGCCAGCTTCTGAGCCCAGCTCCGAGCTGCCATCTGTGCCGCAGCAGGAATTTTCCTCTCCCCACCTCTCTGCCTCCTACACCGTGCAGATGCTGCCCTTCTTCAGGCCCTCTAGAGCACACAGCCAGCCACTGCAAGACCACTCCTCTTGCTCGGGCCACTAAGCCTCACCCATATGCCTCACCGTCCAGCCCTAGGCAGAGCGTCCTGCATTCCCGCTGCTTTCTCACAGAAAGGCCAACTGCCCCTCCGCACCTTCCCAGACGGGCCTTCCCAAAGAGGCTGCAGCCATCCACCGCAGCGCTCCAGGCATGCCACGCTGCAGGCCCGCAGCTGCACACAGACTGCAAAGTGCTCCTGTCTGGTCCCCAGGCTGCAGGCATTAGCGGACGGACCCCTGAGACAGGTGCCCGCCTCTGCAGATTTCCCACAAAAGCTGTCAGAGATTCATTTCTCCAGACTGTTGCTCTCTAAGCACTTCCCTATTGGCGTGCACGCACTGCGCTGGGCCCCTCCAGGCTTTCTTTGCTCCACATCACCCTGCACCTTTGCCTTGCCCTCCCACACCATCGCTTCCTCACTCTTCCATGCATCCTCCTCTCCCCTCAGGGGCACCGACTTTTGGGCTCTCCTCACCACCTTGGCCACCGGCTTGAGCCTCACGGCAGCACACGGGCACACTCTCCTCCTGATGAAGCCTGACACCCCCCAGCCTTGGTGCCTCGCTGCTGGCTCGCCTTCGGGACGTCCAGCTGCTGGACCGCCAGGCCACCTGGGCAAGCAGGCCCTGCCCTCACCTGTGCACCTCTTCCTACTCACGGGGCTTGTGCTTTTCTTGCTTTTGCCCCCAGGGGGCACGTGGGGACCATCTCTCCACGCCAGCCTTCATGCACAAAGAGGGGCCCACGCTCATGAAAACAAAGCCCTGCTGCCAGCACCAGCTGCACACCCAGGGGCTGACCTGCTGGATCCAAGCACTGCTGCTCAAGCCCATTCCCCTCACTGGCAGCATGCAGGAAAAACCCCACCTGCCCTGCCAGGCCTACAGC
Organism: Dromaius novaehollandiae; assembly: GCF_036370855.1. Lineage (NCBI taxonomy): Eukaryota > Metazoa > Chordata > Aves > Casuariiformes > Dromaiidae > Dromaius > Dromaius novaehollandiae. Next base: position 3,146,506 of record NW_026991331.1, read on the forward strand.
CATGTCATCACACTTGGTACTTTCCAGGCAGGATCCTTGTGTTAAGGAAGAGCAAACTGAAACTGCCTACAGGCAGCCGCTTAGCACAACTTCTCTAAAACTTGCCTGGCATGAGGAGCTAAATTTGCTGAAGCCTTAGGCCGCACTTATCGAAAATAATGAACTTTTACTTAGTCCAGTAAGAAAAGGGCCTCAGAGCTGGTTCCAGCTGGGAAGATAAGGCAGTTACAAGCAGTCTGCATTCCTTGCAATTACTGTTTTTATAGATCAAGCAGCCCCTGATACACAAAAGTATTTTAAAGAGCATATGCCAGGCTGGCAAGGGGAGGGGGCGCGGAAGAACCAGGGGAGATAGATGGAGTCAAAGTGAAGGTGGTGTACAATTAAGAGTTAATGATGTTTGTCATTATTGCGGGGAACAAGGGCACTGGAAGCAGGAATGCCCAGTGAGGCCCTGTGCACTTGGGAATAGAGGGGCCAGCATGAGGCAATCAAATCAGTCCACAATGACAGGAGATAGGAGACTCAGAAAATACTGTGGAAATGGGGGTAAATTCATGGGATGTAGATTTGGATTTGAAGGGCAGGTAATGGCAAATATAGAAGGCTTAGAAGTTCCCTTTCTAGTGGATACTGGAGCCACCCTTTCCCTTTTAAAGTTTGAGCCTAAAGGATGCAAGTCACCAGATAAAATAATGATGCAAGGAGTAGCGGGAAAAGGCAAACGAATGTTATCTAAGCCCTTAGTACTCACTATTGGGGGTAAAACAGTGTGGGGATGTATTATAATTTCCACAGACGCGCCCATGTGCCTTTTAGGGAGAGATCTCCTGCAAGCCTTGGATACTCAGATCTGCTTACAGCCAGAAGAGGTGGAATTAATAATTATGGGCTCATGTGTTCTGGCTAAGACACCAGAACCAGAGTCAACTAATCTGCAAATTCCAACAGGTTTAGAACCAGTTTCTAAAAAGTTATGGAGCTCTTCAGGAATGGATGTGGGACTACTGAAATCAGCTAGTCCAGTCTCGATAAAAACAAAGGGGGGATTGCCTCCTGCAGTTAAGCAATACCCTATCCCAAAGGAAGCAGAGAAGAGCATCCAAAAACACACCAATCATTACCTGAAACTGGGTATCCTTAGAGTCTGTGAATCCCCGTACAACACCCCAATTCTGCCAGTTAAAAAGAACAGACAAGACTCTGATGGTGATCCAGAGTATCAGTTTGTACAAGACTTAAGGGCTATAAACCAACAGGTAGTTGCTCCACATCCAGTAGTCCCCGACCTATCAACCATTTTACTACAGATACCCCTTTGGGCAACTTATTTTACTGTGATCGACCTAACGGCAGCCTTTTTTAGTATACCGATAGCTGAAGATAGCCAAGATCTCTTGGCTTTCACTTGGAAGGGACAACAATTAACTTGGACGAGGCTGCCACAGGGATTTACTGGGTCTCCGACTATTTTTTCGCGTATACTCAAAAATGACCTCTCAGATATCGAACTTCCAGGACATTCTGTAGTAATACAATATGTAGATGATTTGTTATTAGCAAGTAAAGATTAACACTCTTGCAGAAAAAGGGCATCGAGCATCTCTGTCTAAACTCCAGCTGTGTCAAAGAGAGGTAAAATATTTGGGTTTTATCTGAAAAGAAGCACACAGGTTAGTTGATCCAGAACGAGTAAAGACAACTCTTGATATGCCTCGTCCTGTAACAAAAAAACAACACGGGATTTTTAGGAGCTGTAGGATTTTGCCAACCGTGGATTCCTGGGTTAGCAGAACTTACTAAGCCTTTAGTGCAGGCAACAAAAAAGGAGGAGATGGAGCCTGTGGCCTGGGGCCCAGAAAGGGAGAAAGCTTTTACATCTGTGAAAAAAGCGTTGGTTTCAGCCCCTGCTCTAGGGTGACCAGATTATAGCAAACCATTCGAATTGTTTGTCCATGAGTGACAGGGAGTAGCAAGTGGGGTACTCACCCAAAAACTAGGCCCTCACCACAGACCAGTGGCCTATTACTCCACGCAGCTAGATGAGGTAGCTAAAGGCACTCCAGGATGCATCAGAGCAATAGCAGCTACGGCAGCTCTTACTGAAAAAAACATGACCTGTAGTTTTGGGTCACTCATTGACTGTGTATGTGCCACATGAAGTAGAACTGTTAATGAAACAATACGCGACTCAAGCACTATCCCCACAGAGAGCTCACCGCTATGAACTGATAATATTAAGGTCACATTATCTGCATGTAAAGAGATGCAACATCTTAAATCCAGCAACACTATTGCCTCTACCTGAGGATGGAGAACCACATCATTCCTGTGAGCAGGTGATCGTCAGCTCGAGCAAGCCCCGGGAGGACCTTAAAGACAAACCTTTGGAAAACCCAGACTTAGTTCCGTTTACAGATGGATCATCCTATTATTTGGACGGAAGGCACCACTCCGGCTATGCTGTCACTAACCTCTTTGAGGTACTTGAGGCCAATCCTTTGTCTCCGTCTGTAAGTGCTCAAGCAGCAGAATTAATAGCATTGACCCAAGCAGCAAAAATCGGTAAGAACCTGCAGGTAAATATCTATACCGAGTCTAAATATGCATTTGGAGTATGTCATGTAACAGGGATGTTATGGAAAGAGCGAGGATTCTTTTCGTCATCAGGAAAGAAATTAGCTAATGGAGAAGAAATACGTAATTTGCTGGAAGCAGTCCAACTGCCCAAAGAAATTGCTGTAATACACTGCCCAGCCCATACTAAAGACACTACAGAAATTAGCAGAGGAAATGCTTTAGCCGACGCTGCTGCAAAAGCTGCAGCTCGACAACCTCTGAAAGAATGTATGGGGGCGGTTCCAAGGATGGACCAGAGTGAGTGGCCAAATTTAATAGACCCCAAAACTCTGTATGAAAAAGACTGCTCAGTGGAAGAGAAAAAACAATGGGAGCAGTGGGAAGCAAAACAAAGTGATGATGGAATATGGACAATTGGAGGAAAACCAATTCTACCAAAAAAAATAGTTAATTACTATAGCTAGGTGGTTTCATGATAAAGCTCATGGGGGAGCGGAGGCAATAGCTAAGCAGGTACAGAAAGTATGGGCCGCTCCAGGAATTTATGCAGCTGCTAAAAGAATAACAAATAGCTGCCTGACCTGCCAGAAGTTTTCAAATAACAAGCCAAGCTCAGAGTTCGGGTTGGGGGGCGCAACCATGGGCCTACTTCCCTTTCCAAAAGCTACAAATAGATTATGCGGATATGCCATCTGCCAATGGCTACAAACACTTGTTAGTGATAGTAGCTCAGTTATCAGGCTGGGTAGAAGCTTTCCCAACAAGAAAGGCCGACACAGGGGGAGTGGTAAAAGCCTTACTGAAGGAAATCATACCCAGGTATGGGGTCCCAGAAGCCACTGATTCAGATAGGGGTGCCCATTTTACGGCAAGCATAATCACTCAGTTATATAAATCATGAGGAATAAAAAGAAACCTATTACCCCTTATCACCCACAATCTTCAGGACAAGTAGAAAGAATGAATAGAACACTAAAAGAAAAAACAGCAAGAATATGCACATGTCCTGGCCTAAAACGGCCAGAAACATTTAACTTAGCTCTATGGGATGTTTGAAATGTCCCATGGCAACCCATAGGACTAACACCAGCAGAAATTCTCTTTGGGAAACATTTAGCTGTACTAGGGACTTATTATTCCAGCTAAGACCAGCCTGTTAGACAGAGATGGACGACTAACCCAGTATGTTCTAAGTATGCAAAAAAGGTTTGAAAATCTTAAAAAATATATATATATGCGCTCAGTGATATCAATCCACACCACCTGAAATACAAGTGCTTGGTATACAGCCTGGGGATGAAGTTTTAGTTAAAGTATTTTCACAAAAATCCAAGTTAAAACCTAACTGCAACAGGCCATATACTGTCATACTATGTTCTTATTTTGCTGTTCAAGTTGAACTGTACTTGTATATGTTGCAAAAGAATGTGTATGTGTAAGAACACTTTGTAATCTTATATTCATAGATAACATTGGTGTAGATACAAGTAATCACTCAAATATTTGTATTTGTAACTTTACCAAAGATTATGGGATGCGACTTTAATTATTCAGCTCCTATTAGATCTTATCAATTGTTACAATCTAATTATACATTAATTCAAAATTTACTACCTAACCCCATTGGGATGAATCTCACCCTGGTATGGAAACTACTACAACATGATGATTTGAGTCGACTGCTAGAACGCATCCGAAACAATGGACAGAAAACTCTTAATCACCATTCATCATGAAGCGGGAGAGATGCACCACGTCTCAGAAAGGATAAAAAGGGATGGAGAACATCATGGCTGGGAAACTCTTCTAGGGTGGTCACCAACTACAACAGCGATTTATAATCACGTGTTGCACCCACTAGTAGTTGTGTTAACTTTAACTGTGTTATGCCTATTGCTTACGATCATATTATGCATAAGATTATGGAACGTGATAGCACGCCTTGAAAGGCTTCGAGAACTCTGTTTCAAGTATTAGCAGGGATGCTTCATAAAAACAAAGCGGGGAACTGTTAAAGAATAGCGAACTGAAACTGTCTAGAGGTAGCCGCTTAGCACAACTTCTCTAAAACTTGCTTAGCATGAGGAGCTAAATTTGCTGAAGCCTTAGGCCGCACTTAGCGAAAACAATGAACTTTTACTTAGTCCAGTAAGAAAAGGGCCTCAGAGCTGGTTCCAGCTGGGAAGATAAGGAAGTTACAAGCAGTCTGCATTCCTGCGTCTCACACTCCCAAAGGGAGGGTGTCAAGGCTTTGAAGTAAGACCAGTGCAGGGCATTAGGACCTTGAGGGGCAAAGCCTTAGCTCACTGCTGGGGCAGTGTTCATTGTTATGATTTAGAATCACCTCCTCCTCAGGACCTTGAGACACAACAGTAAGACCCCACAAAAACAGAGGTACAACCGTCAGCAGAGACTGCAAAAAACAAAAATAAGGAGAAAAACAGCTTACCTCAGAATGACGATGAGACCCAATGAGGACCAAAAAATTACTATTGGTCTAACTACCACGTGAAGGGTGGGAAATGTACGTTGAAAAAACTATAATTGCCCAGGATTTGTTTATGTTAGGGTCCCTCTTCGGAGGCACCCAGCTCGAGCTGTAATTACTGCACGCACGTCATTAATATTTAATTCTTTAATTTGTTTTGATTTGGCTCTGAATTTTTCTGCGGAAACCTAGGGTCGAGCCCTCTTATGGTGGCCAACAAGCCTAATTTCCATAGAATTTCCATAACAATAACTGGGCATGGGCGCGGGAGCATTTGAGCCAGGAGGGAGGGAGGAAAGAAACCTGCCGAACGTAACACTTGTGCTAGCAGATACTAGTACCCCGGACTGTGCTCCAAAAGTTTCTGCTCCACCTGATATACCTGATGATCTCTCTGTCATTGCTTCTCCTTCTCCTCCTCCTTCTCCCTCTACTCCATTGGCTGCCGGACTCTATCCTATGATCCCCAACGTGCTGACTAACCCTGCCGCTTTACAGCCAGGGGGAAAGGGAGGGGCCAGTCCTCCACCTCCTGTGCTGCGGGTATTTACTAATCAGCCCTGGCACCCTGGCCATCTCGCCTTATGGGGGGGGAAAATGCAGAGATTAAGAAAAGATGCAGGGCGATGTGTCCAGTTATTTTCTAGTATCTGCACTGGGCACAACCCAAACTGGAGTGATACCCAAATTCTTTTGAGGGAATTATTTCAACCAAATGAAGGGGATAAGATAATTAAAGATGCGGAAGAAGCGCAGCAAGCCGGGGGAAATAGAAACCTCTGGCTAGCAAATGATCCAAATTGGGATTATAATAATGCAGGAGATAGAGCTGTGTGTCCAACAGGACTTTGAAATTTAGTAGAAGTAATTAGAGCATGCAGAGAGTTAGGAGTAAATTGGACTAGAGTGCAAGAATGCAGACAGTGATTAGATGAACACCCCCATGACTTCTGGGGACTTTTGCGGTAAGCCCCGCTAAAATAGGGAGGAATGACCCCACAAAACTTCAATGATGCTCTCGCAATTAGTGTTTTTATAGATCAAGCAGCCCCTGATACACAAAAGTATTTTAAAGAGCATATGGCAGGCTGGCAAGGGGAGGGGCGCGGAAGAACCAGGGGAGATAGATGGAATCAAAGTGAAGGGGGTGTACAATTAAGAGTTAATGATGTTTGTCATTCTTGGGGGGAACAAGGACACTGGAAGCAGGAATGCCCAGTGAGGCCCTGTGCACTTGGGAATAGAGGGGCCAGCATGAGGCAATCAAATATTGAGAAGGAGACCAGGCAATTCCCAGGCAGTCCACAATGACAGGAGATAGGAGACTCAGAAAATACTGTGGAAATGGGGGTAAATTTATGGGATGTAGATTTGGATTTGAAGGGCAGGTAATGGCAAATATAGAAGGCTTAGAAGTTCCCTTTCTAGTGGATACTGGAGCCACCCTTTCCCTTTTAAAGTTTGAGCCTAAAGGATGCAAGTCACCAGATAAAATAATGATGCAAGGAATAGCGGGAAAAGGCGAACGAATGTTATCTAAGCCCTTATTGCTTCCTATTGGAGGTAAAAGAGCGTGGGGATGTATTACAATTTCCACAGACGCGCCCATGTGCCTTTTAGGGAGAGATCTCCTGCAAGCCTTGGATACTCAGATCTGCTTACAGCCAGAAGAGGTGGAATTAATAATTATGGGCTCATGTGTTCTGGCTAAGACACCAGAACCAGAGTCGACTAATCTGCAAATTCCAACAAGGTTAGAATCAGTTCCTAAACGGTTATGGAGCTCTTCAGGAATGGATGTGGGACTACTGAAATCAGCTAGTCCAGTCTCGATAAAAACAAAGGGGGGATTGCCTCCTGCAGTTAAGCAATACCCTATCCCAAAGGAAGCAGAGAAGAGCATCCAAAAACAAACCGATCATTACCTGAAACTGGGTATCCTTAGAGTCTGTGAATCCCCATATAACACCCCAATTCTGCCAGTTAAAAAGAACAGACAAGACTCTGATGGTGATCCAGAGTATCGCTTTGTACAAGACTTGAGGGCTATAAACCAACAGGTAGTTGCTCCACATCCAGTAGTCCCCGACCCATCAACCATTTTACTACAGATACCCCTTTGGGCAACTTATTTTACTGTGATCGACCTAACGGCAGCCTTTTTTAGTATACCGATAGCTGAAGATAGCCAAGATCTCCTGGCTTTCACTTGGAAGGGACAACAATTAACTTGGACGAGGCTGCCACAGGGATTTACTGGGTCTCTGACTATTCTTTCGCACAAACTCAAAAATGACCTCTCAGATATCGAACTTCCAGGACATTCTGTATTAATACAATATGTAGATGATTTGTTATTAGCAAGTAAAGATTAACACTCTTGCAGAAAAAGGGCATCGAGCATCTCTGTCTAAACTCCAGCTGTGTCAAAGAGAGGTAAAATATTTGGGTTTTATCTTAAAAGAAGGACACAGGTTAGTTGATCCAGAACGAGTAAAGACAACTCTTGATATGCCTCGTCCTGTAACAAAAAAACAACACGGGATTTTTAGGAGCTGTAGGATTTTGCCAACCGTGGATTCCTGGGTTAGCAGAACTTACTAAGCCTCTAGTGCAGGCAACAAAAAAGGAGGAGATAGAGCCTGTGGCCTGGGGCCCAGAAAGGGAGAAAGCTTTTACATCTGTGAAAAAAGCGTTGGTTTTAGCCCCTGCTCTAGGGTTACCAGATTATAGCAAACCATTGGAATTATTTGTCCATGAACGACAGGGAGTAGCAAGTGGGGTACTCACCCAAAAACTAGGTCCTCACCATAGACCAGTGGCCTATTACTCCACGCAGCTAGATGAGGTAGCTAAAGGCACTCCAGGATGCATCAGAGCAATAGCAGCTACGGCAGCTCTTACTGAAAAAAACATGACCTGTAGTTTTGGGTCACTCATTGACTGTGTATGTGCCACATGAAGTAGAACTGTCAATGAAACAATACGTGACTCAAGCACTATCCCCACAGAGAGCTCACCGCTATGAACTGATAATACTGCATGCAGATAATGGGACCTTAAAGAGATGCAACATCTTAAATCCAGCAACACTACTGCCTCTACCTGAGGATGGAGAGCCACATCATTCCTGTGAGCAGGTGATCATCAGCTCGAGCAAGCCCCGGGAGGACCTTAAAGACAAACCTTTGGGAAACCCAGACTTAGTTCCGTTTACAGATGGATCATCCTAGTATTTGGACGGAAGGCACCACTCCGGCTATGCTGTCACTAACCTCTTTGAGGTACTTGAGGCCAATCCTTTGTCTCCGTCTGTAAGTGCTCAAGCAGCAGAATTAATAGCATTGACCCAAGCAGCAAAAATTGGTAAGAACCTGCAGGTAAATATCTATACCGATTCTAAATATGCATTTGGAGTAGGTCATGTAACAGGGATGTTATGGAAAGAGCGAGGATTCTTTTCGTCATCAGGAAAGAAATTAGCTAATGGAGAAGAAATACGTAATTTGCTGGAAGCAGTCCAACTGCCCAAAGAAATTGCTGTAATACACTGCCCAGCCCATACTAAAGACACTACAGAAATTAGCAGAGGAAATGCTTTAGCCGACGCTGCTGCGAAGGCTGCAGCTCGACAACCTCTGAGAGAATGTATGGGTGTAGTTCCAAGGATGGACCAGAGTGAACGGCCAATTTTAATAGACCCCAAAACCATGTATGAAAAAGACTGCTCAGTGGAAGAGAAAAAACAATGGGAGCAGTGGGAAGCAAAACAAAGTGATGATGGAATATGGACACTTGGAAGAAAACCAATTCTACCAAAAAAAAAAATATTTAATTACTATAGCTAGGTGGTTTCACGATAAAGCTCTTGGGGGAGCGGAGGCAATAGCTAAGCAGGTACAGAAAGTATGGGCCGCTCCAGGAATCTACGCGGCTGCAAAAAGAATAACAAATAGCTGCCCGACCTGCCAGAAGTTTTCAAATAACAAGCCAAGCTCAGAGTTAGGGGGACGGTCATGGGCCTACTTCCCTTTCCAGAAGCTACAAATAGATTATGCGGATATGCCATCTGCCAATGGCTACAAACACTTGTTAGTGATAGTAGATCAGTTATCAGGCTGGGTAGAAGCTTTCCCAACAAGAAAGGCCGACACACGGGGAGTGGTAAAAGCCTTACTGAAAGAAATCATACCCAGGTATGGGGTCCCAGAAGCCACTGATTCAGACAGGGGTGCCCATTTTACAGCAAGCATAATCACTCAGTTATAGAAATCATTAGGCATAAAAAGAAACCTACAACCCCTTATCACCCACAATCTTCAGGACAAGTAGAAAGAATGAATAGAACACTAAAAGGAAAAATAGCAAGAATATGCGCACATGCTAGCCTAAAATGGCTGGGTAGGACCTTTCCCAACAAGAACGGCTGACGCAGGGCGGGTAGTAAAAGCCTTACTGAAAGAAATCATACCCAGGTATAGAGTCCCAGAAGCCATGGATTCAGACAGGGGTGCCCATTTTATGGCAAGCATAATCAGTCAGTTCTATAAATCATGAGGAATAAAAGGAAATCTATGTACCCCTTATCACCCACAATCTTCAGGACAAGTAGAAAGAATGAACAGCACATTAAAAGAAAAAATAGCAAGAAATGCACACATGCTAGCCTCAAATGGCCAGAAGCATTAAACTTAGCTCTATGGGATGTTTGAAATGTCCCATGGCAACCCATAGGACTAACACCAGCAGAAATTCTCTTTGGGAAACATTTAGCTGTACTAGGGACTTGTTATGCCAGCTAAGACTAGCCTGTTAGACGGGGATGAATGACCAACCCAGTATGTTCTAAGTATGCAAAAAAGGTTTGAAAATCTTTGAAATAAATAAATATATGCTCAATGATATCAATCCACACCACCTGAAATACAAGTGCCTGGTATACAGCCTGGGGATGAAGTTTTAGTTAAAGTATTTTCACAAAAAATCCAGGTTAAAACCTAAATGGAACGGGCCATATACTATCATACTGTGTTCTTATTTTGCTGTTCAAGTTGAACTGTACTTGTACATGTTAAAAAAAGAATGTGTATGTGTAAGAACACTTTGTAATCTTACATTCATAGATGGCATTGTTGTAGATACAAGTAATTAATTACTCAAATATTTGTATTTGTAACATTACCCAAAATTATGGGATGCGACTTTAATCATTCAGCTCCTATTAGATCTTATCAATTGTTACAATCTAATTATACACTAATTCAAAATTTACTACCTAACCCCATTGGAAAGAATCTCACACTAGTGAAGAAACTACTACAACATGACAACCTGCGTCGACTGCTAGAACGTACCCGAAACAATGGACAAAAAACCCTCTAATCACCATTCATCATGAAGCAGAAGAGATGCACCACGTCTTGGAAAGGATAAAAAGGGATGGAGAACATCATGGCTGGGAAACTCTTCTAGGGTGGTCACCAACTACAACAGCGATTTATAATCACGTGTTGCACCCACTAGTAGTTGTGTTAACTTTAACTGTGTTATGCCTATTGCTTACGATCATATTATGCATAAGATTATGGAACGTGATAGCACACCTTGAAAGGCTTCGAGAACTCTGTTTCAAGTATTAGCAGGGATGCTTCATAAAAACAAAGCGGGGAACTGTTAAAGAATAGCGAACTGAAACTGTCTAGAGGTAGCCACTTAGCACAACTTCTCTAAAACTTGCTTAGCATGAGGAGCTAAATTTGCTGAAGCCTTAGGCCGCACTTATCGAAAACAATGAACTTTTACTTAGTCCAGTAAGAAAAGGGCCTCAGAGCTGGTTCCAGCTGGGAAGATAAGGAAGTTACAAGCAGTCTGCATTCCTGCGTCTCACACTCCCAAAGGGAGGGTGTCTGCAGCAATGCGTCTCACACTCCCAAAGGGAGGGTGTCAAGGCTTTGAAGTAAGACCAGTGCAGGGCATTAGGACCTTGAGGGGCAAAGCCTTAGCTCACTGCTGGGGCAGTGTTCATTGTTATGATTTAGAATCACCTCCTCCTCAGGACCTTGAGACACAACAGTAAGACCCCACAAAAACAGAGGTACAACCGTCAGCAGAGACTGCAAAAAACAAAAATAAGGAGAAAAACAGCTTACCTCAGAATGACAATGAGACACAATGAGGAGCAGGAGACCCCAGACCAAAAAATTACTATTGGTCTAACTACCACGTGAAGGGTGGGAAATGTACGTTGAAAAAACTATAATTGCCCAGGATTTGTTTATGTTAGGGTCCCTCTTCGGAGGCACCCAGCTCGAGCTGTAATTACTGCACGCACGTCATTAATATTTAATTCTTTAATTTGTTTTGATTTGGCTCTGAATTTTTCTGCGGAAACCTAGGGTCGAGCCCTCTTATGGTGGCCAACAAGCCTAATTTCCATAGAATTTCCATAACAATAACTGGGCATGGGCGCGGGAGCATTTGAGCCAGGAGGGAGGGAGGAAAGAAACCTGCCGAACGTAACACTTGTGCTAGCAGATACTAGTACCCCGGACTGTGCTCCAAAAGTTTCTGCTCCACCTGATATACCTGATGATCTCTCTGTCATTACTTCTCCTTCTCCTCCTCCTTCTCCCTCTACTCCATTGGCTGCCGGACTCTATCCTAGGATCCCCAACGTGCTGACTAACCCTGCCGCTTTACAGCCAGGGGGAAAGGGAGGGGCCAGTCCCCCTCCTCCTGTGCTGCGGGTATTTACTAATCAGCCCTGGCACCCCGGCCATCTCGCCTTATGGGGGGGTAAAATGCAGAGATTAAGAAAAGATGCAGGGCGATGTGTCCAATTATTTTCTAATATCTGCACTGGGCACAACCCAAACTGGAGTGATACCCAAATTCTTTTGAGGGAATTATTTCAACCAAATGAAGGGGATAAGATAATTAAAGATGCAGAAGAAGCGCAGCAAGCCGGGGGAAATAGAAACCTCTGGCTAGCAAATGGTCCAAATTGGGATTGTAATAATGCAGGAGATAGAGCTGTGTGTCCAACAGGACTTTGAAATTTAGTAGAAGTAATTAGAGCATGCAGAGAGTTAGGAGTAAATTGGACTAGAGTGCAAGAATGCAGACAGTGATTAGATGAACACCCCCATGACTTCTGGGGACTTTTGCGGTAAGCCCCGCTAAAATAGGGAGGAATGACCCCACAAAACTTCAATGATGCTCTCGCAATTAGTGTTTTTATAGATCAAGCAGCCCCTGATACACAAAAGTATTTTAAAGAGCATATGGCAGGCTGGCAAGGGGAGGGGCGCGGAAGAACCAGGGGAGATAGATGGAATCAAAGTGAAGGGGGTGTACAATTAAGAGTTAATGATGTTTGTCATTCTTGGGGGGAACAAGGACACTGGAAGCAGGAATGCCCAGTGAGGCCCTGTGCACTTGGGAATAGAGGGGCCAGCATGAGGCAATCAAATATTGAGAAGGAGACCAGGCAATTCCCAGGCAGTCCACAATGACAGGAGATAGGAGACTCAGAAAATACTGTGGAAATGGGGGTAAATTTATGGGATGTAGATTTGGATTTGAAGGGCAGGTAATGGCAAATATAGAAGGCTTAGAAGTTCCCTTTCTAGTGGATACTGGAGCCACCCTTTCCCTTTTAAAGTTTGAGCCTAAAGGATGCAAGTCACCAGATAAAATAATGATGCAAGGAATAGCGGGAAAAGGCGAACGAATGTTATCTAAGCCCTTATTGCTTCCTATTGGAGGTAAAAGAGCGTGGGGATGTATTATAATTTCCACAGACGCGCCCATGTGCCTTTTAGGGAGAGATCTCCTGCAAGCCTTGGATACTCAGATCTGCTTACAGCCAGAAGAGGTGGAATTAATAATTATGGGCTCATGTGTTCTGGCTAAGACACCAGAACCAGAGTCGACTAATCTGCAAATTCCAACAAGGTTAGAATCAGTTCCTAAACGGTTATGGAGCTCTTCAGGAATGGATGTGGGACTACTGAAATCAGCTAGTCCAGTCTGGATAAAAACAAAGGGGGGATTGCCTCCTGCAGTTAAGCAATACCCTATCCCAAAGGAAGCAGAGAAGAGCATCCAAAAACAAACCGATCATTACCTGAAACTGGGTATCCTTAGAGTCTGTGAATCCCCGTACAACACCCCAATTCTGCCAGTTAAAAAGAACAGGCAAGATTCTGATGGTGATCCAGAGTATCAGTTTATACAAGACTTAGGGGCTATAAACCAACATGTAGTTGCTCCACATCCAGTAGTCCCTAACCCATCAACCATTTTACTACAGATACCCCTTTGGGCAACTTATTTTACTGTGATTGACCTAACGGCAGCTTTTTTTAGTATACCGATAGCTGAAGATAGCCAAGATCTCTTGGCTTTCACTTGGAAGGGACAACAATTAACTTGGACAAGGCTGCCACAGGGATTTACTGGGTCTCTGACTATTCTTTCGCACAAACTCAAAAATGACCTCTCAGATATCGAACTTCCAGGACATTCTGTAGTAATACAATATGTAGATGATATGTTATTAGCAAGTAAAGATTATGAGACATTTTTAAAAGACACTGTTTCTCCATGTAACGCTCTTGCAGAAAAAGGGCATCAGGCATCTCTGTCTAAACTCCAGCTGTGTCAAAGAGAGGTAAAATATTTGGGTTTTATCTTAAAAGAAGGACACAGGTTAGTTGATCCAGAACGAGTAAAGACAATTCTTGATATGCCTCGTCCTGTAACAAAAAAACAACACGGGATTTTTAGGAGCTGTAGGATTTTGCCAACCGTGGATTCCTGGGTTAGCAGAACTTACTAAGCCTTTAGTGCAGGCAACAAAAAAGGAGGAGATGGAGCCTGTGGCCTGGGGCCCAGAAAGGGAGAAAGCTTTTACATCTGTGAAAAAAGCGTTGGTTTCAGCCCCTGCTCTAGGGTTACCAGATTATAGCAAACCATTGGAATTATTTGTCCATGAACGACAGGGAGTAGCAAGTGGGGTACTCACCCAAAAACTAGGCCCTCACCACAGACCAGTGGCCTATTACTCCACGCAGCTAGATGAGGGAGCTAAAGGCACTCCAGGATGCATCAGAGCAATAGCAGCTATGGCAGCTCTTACTGAAAAAAACATGACCTGTAGTTTTGGGTCACTCATTGACTGTGTATGTGCCACATGAAGTAGAACTGTCAATGAAACAATACGTGACTCAAGCACTATCCCCACAGAGAGCTCACCGCTATGAACTGATAATACTGCATGCAGATAATGGGACCTTAAAGAGATGCAACATCTTAAATCCAGCAACACTATTGCCTCTACCTGAGGATGGAGAACCACATCATTCCTGTGAGCAGGTGATCGTCAGCTCGAGCAAGCCCCGGGAGGACCTTAAAGACGAACCTTTGGGAAACCCAGACTTAGTTCCGTTTACAGATGGATCATCCTAGTATTTGGACGGAAGGCACCACTCCGGCTATGCTGTCACTAACCTCTTTGAGGTACTTGAGGCCAATCCTTTGTCTCCGTCTGTAAGTGCTCAAGGAGCAGAATTAATAGCATTGACCCAAGCAGTAAAAATTGGTAAGAACCTGCAGGTAAATATCTATACCGATTCTAAATATGCATTTGGAGTAGGTCATGTAACAGGGATGTTATGGAAAGAGCGAGGATTCTTTTCGTCATCAGGAAAGAAATTAGCTAATGGAGAAGAAATACGTAATTTGCTGGAAGCAGTCCAACTGCCCAAAGAAATTGCTGTAATACACTGCCCAGCCCATACTAAAGACACTACAGAAATTAGCAGAGGAAATGCTTTAGCCGACGCTGCTGCGAAGGCTGCAGCTCGACAACCTCTGAGAGAATGTATGGGGGCAGTTCCAAGGATGGACCAGAGTGAATGGCCAATTTTAATAGACCCCAAAACCACGTATGAAAAAGACTGCTCAGTGGAAGAGAAAAAACAATGGGAGCAGTGGGAAGCAAAACAAAGTGATGATGGAATATGGACACTTGGAAGAAAACCAATTCTACCAAAAAAAAAAATTTAATTACTATAGCTAGGTGGTTTCACGATAAAGCTCATGGGGGAGCGGAGGCGGTGGCTAACCAGGTACAGAAAGTATGGGCTGCTCCAGGAATCTACGTGGCTGCAAAAAGAATAACAAATAGCTGCCCGACCTGCCAGAAGTTTTCAAATAACAAGCCAAGCTCAGAGTTAGGGGGACGGTCATGGGCCTACTTCCCTTTCCAAAAGCTACAAATAGATTATGCGGATATGCCATCTGCCAATGGCTACAAACACTTGTTAGTGATAGTAGATCAGTTATCAGGCTGGGTAGAAGCTTTCCCAACAAGAAAGGCCGACACACGGGGAGTGGTAAAAGCCTTACTGAAAGAAATCATACCCAGGTATGGGGTCCCAGAAGCCACTGATTCAGACAGGGGTGCCCATTTTACGGCAAGCATAATCACTCAGTTATAGAAATCATTAGGCATAAAAAGAAACCTACAACCCCTTATCACCCACAATCTTCAGGACAAGTAGAAAGAATGAATAGAACACTAAAAGGAAAAATAGCAAGAATATGCGCACATGCTAGCCTAAAATGGCTGGGTAGGACCTTTCCCAACAAGAACGGCTGACGCAGGGCGGGTAGTAAAAGCCTTACTGAAAGAAATCATACCCAGGTATAGAGTCCCAGAAGCCATGGATTCAGACAGGGGTGCCCATTTTATGGCAAGCATAATCAGTCAGTTCTATAAATCATGAGGAATAAAAGGAAATCTATGTACCCCTTATCACCCACAATCTTCAGGACAAGTAGAAAGAATGAACAGCACATTAAAAGAAAAAATAGCAAGAAATGCACACATGCTAGCCTCAAATGGCCAGAAGCATTAAACTTAGCTCTATGGGATGTTTGAAATGTCCCATGGCAACCCATAGGACTAACACCAGCAGAAATTCTCTTTGGGAAACATTTAGCTGTACTAGGGACTTGTTATGCCAGCTAAGACTAGCCTGTTAGACGGGGATGAATGACCAACCCAGTATGTTCTAAGTATGCAAAAAAGGTTTGAAAATCTTTGAAATAAATAAATATATGCTCAATGATATCAATCCACACCACCTGAAATACAAGTGCCTGGTATACAGCCTGGGGATGAAGTTTTAGTTAAAGTATTTTCACAAAAAATCCAGGTTAAAACCTAAATGGAACGGGCCATATACTATCATACTGTGTTCTTATTTTGCTGTTCAAGTTGAACTGTACTTGTACATGTTAAAAAAAGAATGTGTATGTGTAAGAACACTTTGTAATCTTACATTCATAGATGGCATTGTTGTAGATACAAGTAATTAATTACTCAAATATTTGTATTTGTAACATTACCCAAAATTATGGGATGCGACTTTAATCATTCAGCTCCTATTAGATCTTATCAATTGTTACAATCTAATTATACACTAATTCAAAATTTACTACCTAACCCCATTGGAAAGAATCTCACACTAGTGAAGAAACTACTACAACATGACAACCTGCGTCGACTGCTAGAACGTACCCGAAACAATGGACAAAAAACCCTCTAATCACCATTCATCATGAAGCAGAAGAGATGCACCACGTCTTGGAAAGGATAAAAAGGGATGGAGAACATCATGGCTGGGAAACTCTTCTAGGGTGGTGACCAACTACAACAGCGATTTATAATCACGTGTTGCACCCACTAGTAGTTGTGTTAACTTTAACTGTGTTATGCCTATTGCTTACGATCATATTATGCATAAGATTATGGAACGTGATAGCACACCTTGAAAGGCTTCGAGAACTCTGTTTCAAGTATTAGCAGGGATGCTTCATAAAAACAAAGCGGGGAACTGTTAAAGAATAGCGAACTGAAACTGTCTAGAGGTAGCCGCTTAGCACAACTTCTCTAAAACTTGCTTAGCATGAGGAGCTAAATTTGCTGAAGCCTTAGGCCGCACTTAGCGAAAACAATGAACTTTTACTTAGTCCAGTAAGAAAAGGGCCTCAGAGCTGGTTCCAGCTGGGAAGATAAGGAAGTTACAAGCAGTCTGCATTCCTGCGTCTCACACTCCCAAAGGGAGGGTGTCTGCAGCAATGCGTCTCACACTCCCAAAGGGAGGGTGTCAAGGCTTTGAAGTAAGACCAGTGCAGGGCATTAGGACCTTGAGGGGCAAAGCCTTAGCTCACTGCTGGGGCAGTGTTCATTGTTATGATTTAGAATCACCTCCTCCTCAGGACCTTGAGACACAACAGTAAGACCCCACAAAAACAGAGGTACAACCGTCAGCAGAGACTGCAAAAAACAAAAATAAGGAGAAAAACAGCTTACCTCAGAATGACAATGAGACACAATGAGGAGCAGGAGACCCCAGACCAAAAAATTACTATTGGTCTAACTACCACGTGAAGGGTGGGAAATGTACGTTGAAAAAACTATAATTGCCCAGGATTTGTTTATGTTAGGGTCCCTCTTCGGAGGCACCCAGCTCGAGCTGTAATTACTGCACGCACGTCATTAATATTTAATTCTTTAATTTGTTTTGATTTGGCTCTGAATTTTTCTGCGGAAACCTAGCGTCAAGCCCTCTTATGGTGGCCAACAAGCCTAATTTCCATATAATTTCCATAACAATAACTGGGCATGGGCGCGGGAGCATTTGAGCCAGGAGGGAGGGAGGAAAGAAACCTGCCGAACGTAACACTTGTGCTAGCAGATACTAGTACCCCGGACTGTGCTCCAAAAGTTTCTGCTCCACCTGATATACCTGATGATCTCTCTGTCATTACTTCTCCTTCTCCTCCTCCTTCTCCCTCTACTCCATTGGCTGCCGGACTCTATCCTAGGATCCCCAACGTGCTGACTAACCCTGCCGCTTTACAGCCAGGGGGAAAGGGAGGGGCCAGTCCCCCTCCTCCTGTGCTGCGGGTATTTACTAATCAGCCCTGGCACCCCGGCCATCTCGCCTTATGGGGGGGGTAAAATGCAGAGATTAAGAAAAGATGCAGGGCGATGTGTCCAATTATTTTCTAATATCTGCACTGGGCACAACCCAAACTGGAGTGATACCCAAATTCTTTTGAGGGAATTATTTCAACCAAATGAAGGGGATAAGATAATTAAAGATGCAGAAGAAGCGCAGCAAGCCGGGGGAAATAGAAACCTCTGGCTAGCAAATGGTCCAAATTGGGATTGTAATAATGCAGGAGATAGAGCTGTGTGTCCAACAGGACTTTGAAATTTAGTAGAAGTAATTAGAGCATGCAGAGAGTTAGGAGTAAATTGGACTAGAGTGCAAGAATGCAGACAGTGATTAGATGAACACCCCCAAGACTTCTGGGGACTTTTGCGGTAAGCCCCGCTAAAATAGGGAGGAATGACCCCACAAAACTTCAATGATGCTCTCGCAATTAGTGTTTTTATAGATCAAGCAGCCCCTGATACACAAAAGTATTTTAAAGAGCATATGGCAGGCTGGCAAGGGGAGGGGCGCGGAAGAACCAGGGGAGATAGATGGAATCAAAGTGAAGGGGGTGTACAATTAAGAGTTAATGATGTTTGTCATTCTTGGGGGGAACAAGGACACTGGAAGCAGGAATGCCCAGTGAGGCCCTGTGCACTTGGGAATAGAGGGGCCAGCATGAGGCAATCAAATATTGAGAAGGAGACCAGGCAATTCCCAGGCAGTCCACAATGACAGGAGATAGGAGACTCAGAAAATACTGTGGAAATGGGGGTAAATTTATGGGATGTAGATTTGGATTTGAAGGGCAGGTAATGGCAAATATAGAAGGCTTAGAAGTTCCCTTTCTAGTGGATACTGGAGCCACCCTTTCCCTTTTAAAGTTTGAGCCTAAAGGATGCAAGTCACCAGATAAAATAATGATGCAAGGAATAGCGGGAAAAGGCGAACGAATGTTATCTAAGCCCTTATTGCTTACTATTGGAGGTAAAAGAGCGTGGGGATGTATTATAATTTCCACAGACGCGCCCATGTGCCTTTTAGGGAGAGATCTCCTGCAAGCCTTGGATACTCAGATCTGCTTACAGCCAGAAGAGGTGGAATTAATAATTATGGGCTCATGTGTTCTGGCTAAGACACCAGAACCAGAGTCGACTAATCTGCAAATTCCAACAAGGTTAGAATCAGTTCCTAAACGGTTATGGAGCTCTTCAGGAATGGATGTGGGACTACTGAAATCAGCTAGTCCAGTCTCGATAAAAACAAAGGGGGGATTGCCTCCTGCAGTTAAGCAATACCCTATCCCAAAGGAAGCAGAGAAGAGCATCCAAAAACAAATCAATCATTATTTGAAACTGGGTATCCTTAGAGTCTGTGAATCCCCGTACAACACCCCAATTCTGCCAGTTAAAAAGAACAGGCAAGATTCTGATGGTGATCCAGAGTATCAGTTTATACAAGACTTAGGGGCTATAAACCAACATGTAGTTGCTCCACATCCAGTAGTCCCTAACCCATCAACCATTTTACTACAGATACCCCTTTGGGCAACTTATTTTACTGTGATTGACCTAACGGCAGCTTTTTTTAGTATACCGATAGCTGAAGATAGCCAAGATCTCTTGGCTTTCACTTGGAAGGGACAACAATTAACTTGGACAAGGCTGCCACAGGGATTTACTGGGTCTCTGACTATTCTTTCGCGTATACTCAAAAATGACCTCTCAGATATCGAACTTCCAGGACATTCTGTAGTAATACAATATGTAGATGATATGTTATTAGCAAGTAAAGATTATGAGACATTTTTAAAAGACACTGTTTCTCCATGTAACGCTCTTGCAGAAAAAGGGCATCAGGCATCTCTGTCTAAACTCCAGCTGTGTCAAAGAGAGGTAAAATATTTGGGTTTTATCTTAAAAGAAGGACACAGGTTAGTTGATCCAGAACGAGTAAAGACAACTCTTGATATGCCTCGTCCTGTAACAAAAAAACAACACGGGATTTTTAGGAGCTGTAGGATTTTGCCAACCGTGGATTCCTGGGTTAGCAGAACTTACTAAGCCTTTAGTGCAGGCAACAAAAAAGGAGGAGATAGAGCCTGTGGCCTGGGGCCCAGAAAGGGAGAAAGCTTTTACATCTGTGAAAAAAGCGTTGGTTTCAGCCCCTGCTCTAGGGTTACCAGATTATAGCAAACCATTGGAATTATTTGTCCATGAACGACAGGGAGTAGCAAGTGGGGTACTCACCCAAAAACTAGGCCCTCACCACAGACCAGTGGCCTATTATTCCACGCAGCTAGATGAGGTAGCTAAAGGCACTCCAGGATGCATCAGAGCAATAGCAGCTATGGCAGCTCTTACTGAAAAAAACATGACCTGTAGTTTTGGGTCACTCATTGACTGTGTATGTGCCACATGAAGTAGAACTGTCAATGAAACAATACGTGACTCAAGCACTATCCCCACAGAGAGCTCACCGCTATGAACTGATAATACTGCATGCAGATAATGGGACCTTAAAGAGATGCAACATCTTAAATCCAGCAACACTATTGCCTCTACCTGAGGATGGAGAACCACATCATTCCTGTGAGCAGGTGATCGTCAGCTCGAGCAAGCCCCGGGAGGACCTTAAAGACGAACCTTTGGGAAACCCAGACTTAGTTCCGTTTACAGATGGATCATCCTAGTATTTGGACGGAAGGCACCACTCCGGCTATGCTGTCACTAACCTCTTTGAGGTACTTGAGGCCAATCCTTTGTCTCCGTCTGTAAGTGCTCAAGGAGCAGAATTAATAGCATTGACCCAAGCAGTAAAAATTGGTAAGAACCTGCAGGTAAATATCTATACCGATTCTAAATATGCATTTGGAGTAGGTCATGTAACAGGGATGTTATGGAAAGAGCGAGGATTCTTTTCGTCATCAGGAAAGAAATTAGCTAATGGAGAAGAAATACGTAATTTGCTGGAAGCAGTCCAACTGCCCAAAGAAATTGCTGTAATACACTGCCCAGCCCATACTAAAGACACTACAGAAATTAGCAGAGGAAATGCTTTAGCCGACGCTGCTGCGAAGGCTGCAGCTCGACAACCTCTGAGAGAATGTATGGGGGCAGTTCCAAGGATGGACCAGAGTGAATGGCCAATTTTAATAGACCCCAAAACCACGTATGAAAAAGACTGCTCAGTGGAAGAGAAAAAACAATGGGAGCAGTGGGAAGCAAAACAAAGTGATGATGGAATATGGACACTTGGAAGAAAACCAATTCTACCAAAAAAAAAAATTTAATTACTATAGCTAGGTGGTTTCACGATAAAGCTCATGGGGGAGCAGAGGCGGTGGCTAACCAGGTACAGAAAGTATGGGCTGCTCCAGGAATCTACGCGGCTGCAAAAAGAATAACAAATAGCTGCCCGACCTGCCAGAAGTTTTCAAATAACAAGCCAAGCTCAGAGTTAGGGGGACGGTCATGGGCCTACTTCCCTTTCCAAAAGCTACAAATAGATTATGCGGATATGCCATCTGCCAATGGCTACAAACACTTGTTAGTGATAGTAGATCAGTTATCAGGCTGGGTAGAAGCTTTCCCAACAAGAAAGGCCGACACACGGGGAGTGGTAAAAGCCTTACTGAAGGAAATCATATCCAGGTATGGGGTCCCAGAAGCCACTGATTCAGACAGGGGTGCCCATTTTACGGCAAGCATAATCACTCAGTTATAGAAATCATTAGGCATAAAAAGAAACCTACAACCCCTTATCACCCACAATCTTCAGGACAAGTAGAAAGAATGAATAGAACACTAAAAGGAAAAATAGCAAGAATATGCGCACATGCTAGCCTAAAATGGCTGGGTAGGACTTTTCCCAACAAGAACGGCTGACACAGGGCGGGTAGTAAAAGCCTTACTGAAAGAAATCATACCCAGGTACAGAGTCCCAGAAGCCACTGATTCAGACAGGGGTGTCCATTTTATGGCAAGCATAATCAGTCAGTTTTATAAATCATGAGGAATAATGAACTTTTACCTAGTTCAGTAAGAAAAGGGACTGAGAGCTGGTTCAAGCTGGAATGATAAGGGAGTTGCAAGCAGTTCGCATTCCTGTGCTTCACGCTCTGGGAGGGAGGATGTCAAGGCTTTGAAATAAGGCCTACTTGGGCACCAGGACCCTGGGAAACAAAGCCTCCTCTCATTGCTGAAACAGTGTTAATTAGGGGGTCTGGACTATCTCGGGGTCTGGATTATATCCCTTCATCAGGACCTTGGCAGATAACACCTATTGTCACTGCTGGGGCAGTGCTAATTGCTGGAACAACACCTCTTTGTCAGAGCCTGGAGAGACAAGGGCGGGACCCGAGGAACCAAGACACATCTGTCAACAAAAACCATAACAGTAAAGATAAACAGCCTGCCTAGGCACAGGGATGAGACCCAATAAGGAGCAGGAGACTCCAGGCCCAAATATTACTATTGGTCCAAACTACTGCCTGAGGGGTGGAGAGCTTACATTGGAAGGTATAATTGCCCAGGCATTTCTTTGTTTGGGGTCCCTCTTCGGAGACACCCAGCTCGAGCTGTAATTACCGCACGCGTGTCATTAAAATTTCATTATTTCATTTGCTTTGATTTGGCGCCAAACTTTTCTGCGGGAACCTAGGGTCGGGCCCTGTTATGGTGGCTGACAAGCCTCATTTCCATAACACCGAGCCCGGGGCCCGTCCCCGTGTCCGGGGGGTCCCGCCTCGCCCTCACCTCTCCTCTCCAGCGCAGCCCTCCTGTACTCCATGTATCTCCACTGCCACTCCATGCAGCTCTTCTCCAGGTAGTGCTTCAGCCTCTCAGGCTCATTCTCTGCCTCCCACTTCCTCTTGGTGATTAGCGCAGCAGCATACGCCATGACGAATGTCAGCGTGTCCTTGTCAAAGGCGATGAAATCCTTCCCGTCGTAGGCATCCCGCAGAAACCCCCAGATCCCACCGTCCTCCAGGAGCTCACAGCCGTACGTGCGCTGCACTGTGTGATACCCTGAGACACAAGCAGGGAGACGGGGGCTCAGGGGCAGCCCCGGCCCCGCACAGGGGCTTGGACACGGCACCCAGCGCAGGGCCGGGGGCACCCCAGACCCGCAGCCCCCAGCGCTGACAGCGAGCAGCTGCCGCTGGGAGCCCCGGCCCGCGCTCACCCCCGCTCTGGTTGTAGCGCTTCTGCAGTGTGTCCAGCTCCACTCAGTAAGACTAATGATTGCCATATGCGTTCTGGGGCTGCCTGTCCCAGTGGTCCTGACCCTCCTGCTCCATCCAGGCCGCACCCGGCACCGCCCTCTGCGTCTCGCTGTCGTAGCCATCGATGAGCTCTCCGTCCACGTAGCCCACGGAGACGAAGGCGGGCAGCCCCGGGCTGGGCTCCGTCACGGCGGTGTGGAAGTAGCGCAGGGAGTGGGGGCCTGCGGGGACACGGGAGGTGGTGAGGGGCCGGGGGGGGCACGTTGGGGGGCATCCGGGGGATCAAGATGTCCCGGGGGGAGAAGTCGGGGGGGTCGGGGGGGGCAGCACGTCCCGGGGGGCAGGTCAGGGGGGCAGCACGACACAGGGGGGGCACGTCGGGGGGGCAGCACATTCCGGGAGGGCAGGTCGGGGGGCTCCGGGGGGGCAGCACGTCCCGGGGGGAAGATCGGGGGGGCAGCACCTCCCGGGGGCGGTTGCAGGCCGGTCCGTGGGGCCGCTGACGGGGAGCCCGGCGCCGGGGGAGGGGCAGAGGGGGGCCCGGGGGCCCCGCCCGCACTCACCGCTCGCCACCGCCGCCGCCGCCGCCCAGCAGCAGCAGCCCCGGCCCCAGCGCCCGCCCCGCTACCGCCTCCTCGCTGCCAGCGCCCTCGCCCTCACCCGGCGCCGAAGCCCACGGCGGCCACGCCCCCGCGCCACCATTGGCTCCGCTGCGGCGCACCGCCATTGGCTGCCCCGCCCGCCAATAGCGGCTCTTGTCGGCTGAGGCGTCCCCAGGCGCTGGGCTGATCCCGGCGCGGCGGGTTGGGAGAAGCGACAGCGAGGGCGCTTGCGGAGGGCGCTGCGCAGCGCCGAGCCGCGGCTCCCGCTCCGCCTTGTCGCACGGCCATTGGCCCCGCCGGCGGCCGCCCGCCAATGGCGAGGCGCGGCAGCGGTGACGCCCCCGGGCGCCGGGCGGATCTCCGCGGAGCGCGTGGTGGGCGGGAGCGCGGAGGCGATGTGGGAGGCCGAGGCCGATGTGGGGACGGAGACGACGTGGGGATGGGGATGCCATGGGGATGGGGCCACTGGGGGGATGGGACGCCGTGGGGCTGGAGACGATGTGGGGATGGGGACACCGTGGGGCTGGAGATGGAGTTGGCTCTGTCACAGGGACAGGGGGACACTGTGGGGATGGGGATGATGGGGGCATGGGGACGATGTAGGGACGGGGACGCCATGGAGATGGGGACGATGTGGGGACGGGGACACCATTGGGATGGGGATGGAGTTGGCTCTGTCACAGGGGGGGACGCGGAGCCAGCAGTGGGAGCTCAGGGAGTGGCGCCCATCGAAGGCCGAGTGCTGGTAGGTGGTCCCCGGCCCACCCCGGCACCCATAGGTCTACTGGAAGATGTGGAAACCTGCCCAAGGTGGCACCCATGGGTGAGGAGCTGCCCAGGGCCCCAGGCGTCTAGCCCCGTTGCACCCCTGGAGCCAGGCATCCAATCCCATCAGCACCCACACCCATCCATGTGTTGTCCGAAAAGCGGATTCGTTGCCCGGTGTGCAATAAGCCAATAATTACACACTCAGGAGAGACATTTGTTTATTTATTTCAGAGTTGCGCAAGCCTGGGTGCTCGGTGGTTTCCCACAAATCGAGCACACACACCCCAACTTTTCAAGTAGCATTTATACAAACAAATTGCCAGATTTGCGACTTTCCCTTTTACACTGATTGGTTAGTGATTTCTTCATTCCCTGGGTCCCACCCCTGCTTCTCAAGGTCCTGATCAATTAACACTGCCCCAGCTAGGTCAGTAGATGTTATCTCCCAAGGTCCTGAGGAAGAGGACATAATCCAGACCCCTTAATTAACACAGTTTCAACAGTGAGAGGAGGCTTTGCTTCCCAAGGTCCTGGCGCCCAAACAGGCCTTATTTCACAGCCTTGACATCCTCCCTTTCGGAGAGTGGGGCACAGGAATGCAGACTGCTTGTAACTCCCTTATCTTTCCAGCCTGCACCAGCTCTGGGGCCCTTTCTTACCGAACTAGGAGCGTGGCCTAAGGCTTCAGCAAATTTAGCTACTCATGCTAAGCAAGTGTGTGGCTACTCATGCTAAGCAAATTCTGTCTAAGAAGTTATCCAAATCTACCTACTTCAAACATTCTTTCTGAGCTTCTCAGGGTTGTCTTGTAACAATTGCACCCATGTTATCACCCATGGGCCCAGGTGGCCACCCATCAGCACCTGTGACCACCCATGGACCCAGGTGTCCAGCCCCATTGCACCCGTGTTATCACACATGGGCCCAGGTGGCGGCCCCATCAGCACCCACCACCACCCATGGACCCAGGTGTCGACCCCCTTTGCACCCATGGACTCAGGCGTGAGGTCACATCACCACCCCTGAACCCAGGCCCCCCACCCCATTGCACCCATGGTCCCAGCCCCCTGGCCCATTGCACCTGTGTCCCCAGCCCCCCACCCCATTGCACCCACGTCCCCAGGCCCCTGCCCCTGCCCCATTACGCCCATATCCGGAGCTTCCCCGACTCATTGCACCCATATCCCCAGCCCCCTGCCCCTTTGCGCCCATGTCCCCAGGCCCCTGCCAATTGCAACCACCTCCCCAGGCCCCCTGCCCCATTGCACCCACATCCCCAGGCCCCCGCCCTATTGCACCCATATCCCAGGCCCCCACCCCATTGCACCCATATCCCCAGCCCCCTGGCCCACGCAGATGGGGCCACACTGCAGCAAGCCCAGCGCAGGCCCCCAAGCTGCCTGGCAGCTGCAGCACAGCACACAGGAGCAGAGACCAAGGGTGCTGGCTTGGTGCAGCCGGCAGAAGAGAAGGCGTAGGGGGATCTCACTGCTGCCTGCAAGTGCCTAACGGGAGCGTGCAGAGAGCATGGAGCCAGAGACGTCCTGAGGGGCCTGGGGACAGGTTGAGGGCAACGGCACGGCTTGTGGCAGGGAAAAGTCCCCTCAGAGACTGCAAATGGCCTTGGAAGCCGAATGGTGGTGCAACACTGGAGCAGGGTGCCAGGGCCGTGCGGGAATCCATCGCCAGAGACAGTCAGAGCTCGACCCTGACAGGCCCTGCGAAACCTCCTCTGCTTGCCTCCACTTGCAGCAGGAGGTTGCAGCAGACACCTCCGGAAGACCCTTCCCACCCCAGCTGCTCTCTCACTCTGCGACTGCTTGTAGGGCTTTCTCTGCAGCCCTGACTGCCTTCCTTGGCAGCGCCTGCACTAGTCTTTCTCCTGACAGTTCCCTGACACCAAGTAACACGGCGGGAACAGCTGCCGAGGGTTTATTTGGAGCAGCACATGGGCTGTGGGACACGACGCAGTAGCATTGCTGTAGCAGCCAGGAGAGAGCCTCCGTCGCTCTGCCTCTTTGCTCTGCGCCATCTCCCATCTCGGGCCACCTGTCTGGCAGCTGCATCCTCGCGCTGTTCCTCTCACTGCCCTGAGTCACAGCGGCAGCTAAAAGCTCTGCGCAGAGCCCGAAGCGCTGCCCTGAGCCGCGATGGCCATCGCCTGGAAGGCGCAGCATGCGGGAGGGCGGTGATGCCTGTGGAGGAAGGAGAGCCGTGGGCGAGGGGCTGGGCAAGTGCAGGGCAAGCCTGAGGGTCTCTGGCTGCGGGGGAGGCCTCCGCCTTTGTTCCTGTGCTGGCTGATGGGGCCAGAGGCACACTGTCCCCCGCATCCTGGCAGCCTCCCGCCAGAGCAGATGCCGCTGCCTCGGCTCCTCGGGGCACTGCTGGGGCCAGAGGCGTGCTCTGCAGGTCACCAGCTGCCTCCCTGGCAGCATCTCTGCCCTTCACAACGGGTGAGCAGGGCACCTCCTCAGGACACGGCTGTGGGTCTGCCAAGAGGCTCCTGAGGCTCGGTCTGACCCAGCTCATGACCAAGGCCATGTTTTCCTCCAGCTCCTCCCATTCCAAAGGCTCTTCATCAACATCCTCTTCCTCATCGCTCCACTCCACGCCAGCATCCTCTGGCACTTCCCAGACTCTCTTCCCAGCTCCCAGCTCCCGCGCCCTCCCGCAGGGCCGGAGGGAAGACGATGACTTGTGCTCCTCTTTGGGCTCACAGGCAACCTGCATGGGGAGAGCAGGAACACAGCCCTGTGTGATATCAGCTGGCCATGCTCAGCATCCTGGTGCCCTGGGATATAGGAGG
This sequence comes from Dromaius novaehollandiae, assembly GCF_036370855.1. NCBI lineage: Eukaryota > Metazoa > Chordata > Aves > Casuariiformes > Dromaiidae > Dromaius > Dromaius novaehollandiae. The sequence goes on from NW_026991331.1 coordinate 3,173,993, forward strand.
GGGCAAAGGGTTTGGGGTGGGGGGATGCTGTGAGTGGCCGCGAGCCCCAAGGGGAGGCACATGCAGCTGGCTGGGCAATGGCACAAGGCTTGTCTTGGGGCCGTAGCAGCAGGGCTGGGCCGGGGGCCACGACGGGCAGCGGGGGATGGAGGTGGCCGGGTGCGTGGCACAAGGGGGCTGGCTCGCTGGCTGTGGGAGGCGGCTGCTGCTGGGGCTGCCCCTGCCCTCCTCGCTCAGCATCCATGCCCCAGGGCTGGATGCTGTGCAGGCCGGGGAGGGCACGTCAGCCCTGGGCCTCTGGCACTTGGAAACGCAGAGCACCAGGCATCTTCCCCAGGGCAGAGAGTGCAGAGCGCAAAGGGCTGGGGGGACAGCTTCTCACCACGGCCGCGGGGGACCCATGCGATGGGGCAGCTCTTCTCACCCACCCTGCACACCCCAGACGCTGCTCACACCGCACCTCCCTTTGGTGGTGGGTGCCGACGCCATGCTCCTTGCTCACCTGGTGAGGAAGGCCTGCGGCCAGGGCAGAGCCTTCTGCTGCGCTTTCTTCGGGCAATGGTGGTTGGAGAGGCAGGCTGTTGCTCTCCCCACAAGGGCCTCCGCACAACTGGGAGGCCTTTGGCGCAGCCTCTGCGGGAAGCGATGGAGGCAGAGGAGCATTTTCCCCTGCATCCTCAGGGCCTCTGGCTGCAGGGGAGGCCTCTGCCTTTGCTCCTGTGCTGGCCAGTGGAGCCAGAGGCACACTGTCCCCCGCGTCCTGGCAGCCTCCTGCCAAAGGAGATGCCGCTGCCACGGCTCCTCGGGGCACTGCTGGGGCCAGAGGCGTGCTCTGCAGGTCACCAGCTGCCTCCCTGGCAGCATCTCTGCCCTTCACAACGGGTGAGCAGGGCACCTCCTCAGGACACGGCTCTGGGTCTGCCAAGAGGCTCCTGAGGCTCGGTCTGACCCAGCTCATGACCAAGGCTGTGTTTTTCTCCAGCTCCTCCCATTCCAAAGGTTCTTCTTCAACGTCCTCTTCCTCATCGCTCCACTCCACGCCAGCATCCTCTGGTGCTCCCCGGACTCTCTTCCCAGCTCCCATCTTGCGCTCCCTCCTGGGCGCATGGGCGTACAGCCGCTCCAGCACCTCCCACTTGGACCTCGCATCCTTGAGGAGCTCCACTCGCGTCACCTCCGGTTGCCACAGGTTATAGAAGGAGTTTCTGGCACAGAGCTGAAGCCAGAGAGGGAGATTTGTGAAGGCAGCTGCTTTTCCCACCAGCAATGCCCCCCGTGGCCCTGCCAGCACTGCCACCATCACACTGTTGCAGCAGGGCGCAGCGGCTGGCCCCAGCACACGGAGGGTCACCATCTGCCCTGGCCCACCCTTTGCACTCACCTCCTTGGGGCGAACATTGAGGCATCCCGATGCTGTCAGGGAGAAACGTTTCCCCTTGCCCTCCTCTTCCTCGACCTCCCTCTCCTTTGGCCTCGGCTCCTTCCTCTCCAGAAAGGCTTCTCGCAGCTGAGCCAAGCTCTGCCCGGTGCGCGCCACGCAGCTCCTGTCGAGCTCCTCCAGCGTCTCTGTTTTGATTGAGAGCACGGCGAGATACTGCGAGGGGTTGTCGGGGTGTATGCGCAGTGGCGTGCCTTGAAGGCGACAGATGATGCCCAGAGGCTGCTGTTTGGGCCTCTGCACTGCAAGTTGCCATCCTAGTGTGACCAGTCCATGGCCCCTGCCCGGGGAAGCTGGTGCACCGGCCCCCATGACCTTCCTTTTGCCCCCACGCCTGTTGCAATCTGGCCCTTGCAGAGCTGTGGCAGCTGTGTTTTTGCCACGCTCCCTGCTCTCCTTCTGCAATGCGCTTGCCAGGCCTGCTAGAGCAATGGTGTATGCCAAGGTCCTTTGTGGCCCGGCTGCCCTGAGCTCCCGGCCATGTCCCGCACTCACATCATCAGGACGGCTCAAGGCTGCAGACGCGAGCGCCAGCAGTGCGTGCATCAGAGGTGCGGCAGGCAGTGCGGGGCTGTGTGCAGCAGGTCTCTGGTCCTCAGCCCTCATTTCCATGCACACATCTGCAAGGATGTTCTCAACAGCTTGCAGCATCCTTGCTTTTCCCAGCGCGGAAGACCCAGGCCTGGCCTCAGGCAAATAGGAGACAGGAGCTTGAATTGCTCGGGGGAGAGCGCCAGCTTCCTGCTTAGCTTTTGGAGAGGCAGGCACTCTCCTTGCCACATCCTCCAGAGCCTCAGCAGTGGCCCTGCATCTCAAAGAAGATCTGCAGGATTTTTCTGGAGGTCGACATGCGGATGCCGCTCTTTGACCTGTAGAGGCCTCCAGGCCTCCACGTGCCTGCCTAGCTGCCTTGGTTGCGTGAGGCGCTAAGCCGGGCCGATGCGGTGTCTCTGCTCTTGCACAAGGCCTGCTGTGCAGTGTCTCCCGGCGCCCCGGAGGAGCCTTCTTCACAAGGCTGCTGGAGGCATGAAGAGCTTGCACCGAGTCGAGAACCTCCCTCACAGTGTCCTCCGCCATCTGCAATCAAAGCCCATGAGGAAGGCCAAGTTACTGCTGCCCTTTACCCCTCCCCCCCAGCCTTCCCACATGCACACTCCCTGTGGCCCCTGAAACCCTCCACAACAGCAGCACTCTCCCACGCAGCTGGCTCCCAAAGGCTGCGTGGGGAGAAGGCTGGTCACCACTGGGCAAGAGATGGGCAAAGGCAGCTCCCTCAGAAACCTCGAGCCATGTCCTTGCCGACTGCCATGCAGAGCAGGCGCTCCTCCTGCTCCCTCCCACCACTTCCCGCCTGCTGCTTGGCAGCTATGCACAGTCAGGCAGAGGCTTTGCCACCATCGCTGCTCAGCTCGCTACCTTCGCGATGACGTCTTCAGGGTCTTGCCAGCTCTGTGGGCCGGGCAGCAACGGCCGCCTGTCCCTTTGCTGCGATGAAGTCGGGGTCGGGATGCGTTGCGTCACTGCATGCGGCTCCCGCTGGCCCCCCTGCAGGGAGAAGGAAGCACATGATGGAGGCGGTTGCGTTCGTACAAGCGGCCCCTCAGGCACAGGAAAGCCCGGCCCCATGGCAAAGGGAAGCTCATGGCCTAGCACGACCCAGCTGTGCTAAGCCTGGAGATGCTCTCTGACCCTCAGCACAGCTCACAGGCTCCATTTGGGCCTTGCAGCACCCCAGTCGGTGTGCTTTGTGCACCAGAAAATCCCCAGCACCAGCAAGAAATACCCCCTGGCCAGAGAAGATCAGGCCTGGCTCGCTTGCCCCACCTCCTCTTCCCCACCGTCCTCATGCTTTCCGTGCGGCTCCCAGCCCTGCTGCCTGCCTCTCCCTCCAGCCCCACCGCTCACCTTGCTTCTGCGCTTCGGCCTCACAGAAAGCCCATCCACGGGCTGGGAGCCGGCATTCGCCTGCCGCCCCTTGTCCATCAGCAGGAGCTTCTCCTGCGCACCTGCCACTCTGGCACTCAAGAGAGCTGCTCCCTCCTCAGCGAGCTGCTCTCCTCAGAGGGCACAGCCAGGGGCTCTGCTCCCAGCATGGACTCGGTCACCACGGGCACCGCCCCATCACAATGGCCTTGGGGGCATGATGCTACCCCCATCACAAAGCCCTGCACGTTGCCATGGGGACCCCCGTGACCACCTCCTGCTGGCCACCAGGGGCACCCGCATCACAAGGCCTTGCTGGTGACCGTGCTAGCACCGACATCACAAGGCCTTGCTGCTCACCGGGGGCACCTCCAGCACCAGGGCTTTGCCTCCCAGCCTCTGGTGCCAGCTTCTGAGCCCAGCTCCGAGCTGCCATCTGTGCCGCAGCAGGAATTTTCCTCTCCCCACCTCTCTGCCTCCTACACCGTGCAGATGCTGCCCTTCTTCAGGCCCTCTAGAGCACACAGCCAGCCACTGCAAGACCACTCCTCTTGCTCGGGCCACTAAGCCTCACCCATATGCCTCACCGTCCAGCCCTAGGCAGAGCGTCCTGCATTCCCGCTGCTTTCTCACAGAAAGGCCAACTGCCCCTCCGCACCTTCCCAGACGGGCCTTCCCAAAGAGGCTGCAGCCATCCACCGCAGCGCTCCAGGCATGCCACGCTGCAGGCCCGCAGCTGCACACAGACTGCAAAGTGCTCCTGTCTGGTCCCCAGGCTGCAGGCATTAGCGGACGGACCCCTGAGACAGGTGCCCGCCTCTGCAGATTTCCCACAAAAGCTGTCAGAGATTCATTTCTCCAGACTGTTGCTCTCTAAGCACTTCCCTATTGGCGTGCACGCACTGCGCTGGGCCCCTCCAGGCTTTCTTTGCTCCACATCACCCTGCACCTTTGCCTTGCCCTCCCACACCATCGCTTCCTCACTCTTCCATGCATCCTCCTCTCCCCTCAGGGGCACCGACTTTTGGGCTCTCCTCACCACCTTGGCCACCGGCTTGAGCCTCACGGCAGCACACGGGCACACTCTCCTCCTGATGAAGCGTGACACCCCCCAGCCTTGGTGCCTCGCTGCTGGCTCGCCTTCGGGACGTCCAGCTGCTGGACCGCCAGGCCACCTGGGCAAGCAGGCCCTGCCCTCACCTGTGCACCTCTTCCTACTCACGGGGCTTGTGCTTTTCTTGCTTTTGCCCCCAGGGGGCACGTGGGGACCATCTCTCCACGCCAGCCTTCATGCACAAAGAGGGGCCCACGCTCATGAAAACAAAGCCCTGCTGCCAGCACCAGCTGCACACCCAGGGGCTGACCTGCTGGATCCAAGCACTGCTGCTCAAGCCCATTCCCCTCACTGGCAGCATGCAGGAAAAACCCCACCTGCCCTGCCAGGCCTACAGCCATGTCATCACACTTGGTACTTTCCAGGCAGGATCCTTGTGTTAAGGAAGAGCAAACTGAAACTGCCTACAGGCAGCCGCTTAGCACAACTTCTCTAAAACTTGCCTGGCATGAGGAGCTAAATTTGCTGAAGCCTTAGGCCGCACTTATCGAAAATAATGAACTTTTACTTAGTCCAGTAAGAAAAGGGCCTCAGAGCTGGTTCCAGCTGGGAAGATAAGGCAGTTACAAGCAGTCTGCATTCCTTGCAATTACTGTTTTTATAGATCAAGCAGCCCCTGATACACAAAAGTATTTTAAAGAGCATATGGCAGGCTGGCAAGGGGAGGGGCGCGGAAGAACCAGGGGAGATAGATGGAGTCAAAGTGAAGGTGGTGTACAATTAAGAGTTAATGATGTTTGTCATTCTTGGGGGGAACAAGGACACTGGAAGCAGGAATGCCCAGTGAGGCCCTGTGCACTTGGGAATAGAGGGGCCAGCATGAGGCAATCAAATCAGTCCACAATGACAGGAGATAGGAGACTCAGAAAATACTGTGGAAATGGGGGTAAATTCATGGGATGTAGATTTGGATTTGAAGGGCAGGTAATGGCAAATATAGAAGGCTTAGAAGTTCCCTTTCTAGTGGATACTGGAGCCACCCTTTCCCTTTTAAAGTTTGAGCCTAAAGGATGCAAGTCACCAGATAAAATAATGATGCAAGGAGTAGCGGGAAAAGGCGAACGAATGTTATCTAAGCCCTTAGTACTCACTATTGGGGGTAAAACAGTGTGGGGATGTATTATAATTTCCACAGACGCGCCCATGTGCCTTTTAGGGAGAGATCTCCTGCAAGCCTTGGATACTCAGATCTGCTTACAGCCAGAAGAGGTGGAATTAATAATTATGGGCTCATGTGTTCTGGCTAAGACACCAGAACCAGAGTCAACTAATCTGCAAATTCCAACAGGTTTAGAACCAGTTTCTAAAAAGTTATGGAGCTCTTCAGGAATGGATGTGGGACTACTGAAATCAGCTAGTCCAGTCTGGATAAAAACAAAGGGGGGATTGCCTCCTGCAGTTAAGCAATACCCTATCCCAAAGGAAGCAGAGAAGAGCATCCAAAAACAAATCAATCATTATTTGAAACTGGGTATCCTTAGAGTCTGTGAATCCCCGTACAACACCCCAATTCTGCCAGTTAAAAAGAACAGACAAGACTCTGATGGTGATCCAGAGTATCAGTTTGTACAAGACTTAAGGGCTATAAACCAACAGGTAGTTGCTCCACATCCAGTAGTCCCCGACCTATCAACCATTTTACTACAGATACCCCTTTGGGCAACTTATTTTACTGTGATCGACCTAACGGCAGCCTTTTTTAGTATACCGATAGCTGAAGATAGCCAAGATCTCTTGGCTTTCACTTGGAAGGGACAACAATTAACTTGGACGAGGCTGCCACAGGGATTTACTGGGTCTCCGACTATTTTTTCGCGTATACTCAAAAATGACCTCTCAGATATCGAACTTCCAGGACATTCTGTAGTAATACAATATGTAGATGATTTGTTATTAGCAAGTAAAGATTAACACTCTTGCAGAAAAAGGGCATCGAGCATCTCTGTCTAAACTCCAGCTGTGTCAAAGAGAGGTAAAATATTTGGGTTTTATCTTAAAAGAAGGACACAGGTTAGTTGATCCAGAACGAGTAAAGACAACTCTTGATATGCCTCGTCCTGTAACAAAAAAACAACACGGGATTTTTAGGAGCTGTAGGATTTTGCCAACCGTGGATTCCTGGGTTAGCAGAACTTACTAAGCCTTTAGTGCAGGCAACAAAAAAGGAGGAGATGGAGCCTGTGGCCTGGGGCCCAGAAAGGGAGAAAGCTTTTACATCTGTGAAAAAAGCGTTGGTTTCAGCCCCTGCTCTAGGGTGACCAGATTATAGCAAACCATTCGAATTGTTTGTCCATGAGTGACAGGGAGTAGCAAGTGGGGTACTCACCCAAAAACTAGGCCCTCACCACAGACCAGTGGCCTATTACTCCACGCAGCTAGATGAGGTAGCTAAAGGCACTCCAGGATGCATCAGAGCAATAGCAGCTACGGCAGCTCTTACTGAAAAAAACATGACCTGTAGTTTTGGGTCACTCATTGACTGTGTATGTGCCACATGAAGTAGAACTGTTAATGAAACAATACGCGACTCAAGCACTATCCCCACAGAGAGCTCACCGCTATGAACTGATAATATTAAGGTCACATTATCTGCATGTAAAGAGATGCAACATCTTAAATCCAGCAACACTATTGCCTCTACCTGAGGATGGAGAACCACATCATTCCTGTGAGCAGGTGATCGTCAGCTCGAGCAAGCCCCGGGAGGACCTTAAAGACAAACCTTTGGAAAACCCAGACTTAGTTCCGTTTACAGATGGATCATCCTATTATTTGGATGGAAGGCACCACTCCGGCTATGCTGTCACTAACCTCTTTGAGGTACTTGAGGCCAATCCTTTGTCTCTGTCTGTAAGTGCTCAAGGAGCAGAATTAATAGCATTGACCCAAGCAGCAAAAATCGGTAAGAACCTGCAGGTAAATATCTATACCGAGTCTAAATATGCATTTGGAGTATGTCATGTAACAGGGATGTTATTGAAAGAGCGAGGATTCTTTTCGTCATCAGGAAAGAAATTAGCTAATGGAGAAGAAATACGTAATTTGCTGGAAGCAGTCCAACTGCCCAAAGAAATTGCTGTAATACACTGCCCAGCCCATACTAAAGACACTACAGAAATTAGCAGAGGAAATGCTTTAGCCGACGCTGCTGCAAAAGCTGCAGCTCGACAACCTCTGAAAGAATGTATGGGGGCGGTTCCAAGGATGGACCAGAGTGAGTGGCCAAATTTAATAGACCCCAAAACTCTGTATGAAAAAGACTGCTCAGTGGAAGAGAAAAAACAATGGGAGCAGTGGGAAGCAAAACAAAGTGATGATGGAATATGGACAATTGGAGGAAAACCAATTCTACCAAAAAAAATAGTTAATTACTATAGCTAGGTGGTTTCATGATAAAGCTCATGGGGGAGCGGAGGCAATAGCTAAGCAGGTACAGAAAGTATGGGCTGCTCCAGGAATTTATGCAGCTGCTAAAAGAATAACAAACAGCTGCCTGACCTGCCAGAAGTTTTCAAATAACAAGCCAAGCTCAGAGTTCGGGTTGGGGGGCGCAACCATGGGCCTACTTCCCTTTCCAAAAGCTACAAATAGATTATGCGGATATGCCATCTGCCAATGGCTACAAACACTTGTTAGTGATAGTAGATCAGTTATCAGGCTGGGTAGAAGCTTTCCCAACAAGAAAGGCCGACACACGGGGAGTGGTAAAAGCCTTACTGAAGGAAATCATACCCAGGTATGGGGTCCCAGAAGCCACTGATTCAGATAGGGGTGCCCATTTTACGGCAAGCATAATCACTCAGTTATATAAATCATGAGGAATAAAAAGAAACCTATTACCCCTTATCACCCACAATCTTCAGGACAAGTAGAAAGAATGAATAGAACACTAAAAGAAAAAACAGCAAGAATATGCACATGTCCTGGCCTAAAACGGCCAGAAACATTTAACTTAGCTCTATGGGATGTTTGAAATGTCCCATGGCAACCCATAGGACTAACACCAGCAGAAATTCTCTTTGGGAAACATTGAGCTGTACTAGGGACTTATTATTCCAGCTAAGACCAGCCTGTTAGACAGAGATGGACGACTAACCCAGTATGTTCTAAGTATGCAAAAAAGGTTTGAAAATCTTAAAAAATATATATATATGCGCTCAGTGATATCAATCCACACCACCTGAAATACAAGTGCTTGGTATACAGCCTGGGGATGAAGTTTTAGTTAAAGTATTTTCACAAAAATCCAAGTTAAAACCTAACTGCAACAGGCCATATACTGTCATACTATGTTCTTATTTTGCTGTTCAAGTTGAACTGTACTTGTATATGTTGCAAAAGAATGTGTATGTGTAAGAACACTTTGTAATCTTATATTCATAGATAACATTGGTGTAGATACAAGTAATCACTCAAATATTTGTATTTGTAACTTTACCAAAGATTATGGGATGCGACTTTAATTATTCAGCTCCTATTAGATCTTATCAATTGTTACAATCTAATTATACATTAATTCAAAATTTACTACCTAACCCCATTGGGATGAATCTCACCCTGGTATGGAAACTACTACAACATGATGATTTGAGTCGACTGCTAGAACGCATCCGAAACAATGGACAGAAAACTCTTAATCACCATTCATCATGAAGCGGGAGAGATGCACCACGTCTCAGAAAGGATAAAAAGGGATGGAGAACATCATGGCTGGGAAACTCTTCTAGGGTGGTCACCAACTACAACAGCGATTTATAATCACGTGTTGCACCCACTAGTAGTTGTGTTAACTTTAACTGTGTTATGCCTATTGCTTACGATCATATTATGCATAAGATTATGGAACGTGATAGCACGCCTTGAAAGGCTTCGAGAACTCTGTTTCAAGTATTAGCAGGGATGCTTCATAAAAACAAAGCGGGGAACTGTTAAAGAATAGCGAACTGAAACTGTCTAGAGGTAGCCGCTTAGCACAACTTCTCTAAAACTTGCTTAGCATGAGGAGCTAAATTTGCTGAAGCCTTAGGCCGCACTTAGCGAAAACAATGAACTTTTACTTAGTCCAGTAAGAAAAGGGCCTCAGAGCTGGTTCCAGCTGGGAAGATAAGGAAGTTACAAGCAGTCTGCATTCCTGCGTCTCACACTCCCAAAGGGAGGGTGTCAAGGCTTTGAAGTAAGACCAGTGCAGGGCATTAGGACCTTGAGGGGCAAAGCCTTAGCTCACTGCTGGGGCAGTGTTCATTGTTATGATTTAGAATCACCTCCTCCTCAGGACCTTGAGACACAACAGTAAGACCCCACAAAAACAGAGGTACAACCGTCAGCAGAGACTGCAAAAAACAAAAATAAGGAGAAAAACAGCTTACCTCAGAATGACAATGAGACACAATGAGGACCAAAAAATTACTATTGGTCTAACTACCGCGTGAAGGGTGGGAAATGTACGTTGAAAAAACTATAATTGCCCAGGATTTGTTTATGTTAGGGTCCCTCTTCGGAGGCACCCAGCTCGAGCTGTAATTACTGCACGCGCGTCATTAATATTTAATTCTTTAATTTGTTTTGATTTGGCTCTGAATTTTTCTGCGGAAACCTAGCGTCGAGCCCTCTTATGGTGGCCAACAAGCCTAATTTCCATAGAATTTCCATAACAATAACTGGGCATGGGCGCGGGAGCATTTGAGCCAGGAGGGAGGGAGGAAAGAAACCTGCCGAACGTAACACTTGTGCTAGCAGATACTAGTACCCCGGACTGTGCTCCAAAAGTTTCTGCTCCACCTGATATACCTGATGATCTCTCTGTCATTGCTTCTCCTTCTCCTCCTCCTTCTCCCTCTACTCCATTGGCTGCCGGACTCTATCCTATGATCCCCAACGTGCTGACTAACCCTGCCGCTTTACAGCCGGGGGGAAAGGGAGGGGCCAGTCCTCCACCTCCTGTGCTGCGGGTATTTACTAATCAGCCCTGGCACCCTGGCCATCTCGCCTTATGGGGGGGTAAAATGCAGAGATTAAGAAAAGATGCAGGGCGATGTGTCCAATTATTTTCTAGTATCTGCACTGGGCACAACCCAAACTGGAGTGATACCCAAATTCTTTTGAGGGAATTATTTCAACCAAATGAAGGGGATAAGATAATTAAAGATGCGGAAGAAGCGCAGCAAGCCGGGGGAAATAGAAACCTCTGGCTAGCAAATGATCCAAATTGGGATTGTAATAATGCAGGAGATAGAGCTGTGTGTCCAACAGGACTTTGAAATTTAGTAGAAGTAATTAGAGCATGCAGAGAGTTAGGAGTAAATTGGACTAGAGTGCAAGAATGCAGACAGTGATTAGATGAACACCCCCATGACTTCTGGGGACTTTTGCGGTAAGCCCCGCTAAAATAGGGAGGAATGACCCCACAAAACTTCAATGATGCTCTCGCAATTAGTGTTTTTATAGATCAAGCAGCCCCTGATACACAAAAGTATTTTAAAGAGCATATGGCAGGCTGGCAAGGGGAGGGGCGCGGAAGAACCAGGGGAGATAGATGGAATCAAAGTGAAGGGGGTGTACAATTAAGAGTTAATGATGTTTGTCATTATTGCGGGGAACAAGGACACTGGAAGCAGGAATGCCCAGTGAGGCCCTGTGCACTTGGGAATAGAGGGGCCAGCATGAGGCAATCAAATATTGAGAAGGAGACCAGGCAATTCCCAGGCAGTCCACAATGACAGGAGATAGGAGACTCAGAAAATACTGTGGAAATGGGGGTAAATTTATGGGATGTAGATTTGGATTTGAAGGGCAGGTAATGGCAAATATAGAAGGCTTAGAAGTTCCCTTTCTAGTGGATACTGGAGCCACCCTTTCCCTTTTAAAGTTTGAGCCTAAAGGATGCAAGTCACCAGATAAAATAATGATGCAAGGAATAGCGGGAAAAGGCGAACGAATGTTATCTAAGCCCTTATTGCTTACTATTGGAGGTAAAAGAGCGTGGGGATGTATTATAATTTCCACAGACGCGCCCATGTGCCTTTTAGGGAGAGATCTCCTGCAAGCCTTGGATACTCAGATCTGCTTACAGCCAGAAGAGGTGGAATTAATAATTATGGGCTCATGTGTTCTGGCTAAGACACCAGAACCAGAGTCGACTAATCTGCAAATTCCAACAAGGTTAGAATCAGTTCCTAAACGGTTATGGAGCTCTTCAGGAATGGATGTGGGACTACTGAAATCAGCTAGTCCAGTCTCGATAAAAACAAAGGGGGGATTGCCTCCTGCAGTTAAGCAATACCCTATCCCAAAGGAAGCAGAGAAGAGCATCCAAAAACAAATCAATCATTATTTGAAACTGGGTATCCTTAGAGTCTGTGAATCCCCGTACAACACCCCAATTCTGCCAGTTAAAAAGAACAGGCAAGATTCTGATGGTGATCCAGAGTATCAGTTTATACAAGACTTAGGGGCTATAAACCAACAGGTAGTTGCTCCACGTCCAGTAGTCCCTAACCCATCAACCATTTTACTACAGATACCCCTTTGGGCAACTTATTTTACTGTGATTGACCTAACGGCAGCTTTTTTTAGTATACCGATAGCTGAAGATAGCCAAGATCTCTTGGCTTTCACTTGGAAGGGACAACAATTAACTTGGACAAGGCTGCCACAGGGATTTACTGGGTCTCTGACTATTCTTTTGCGTATACTCAAAAATGACCTCTCAGATATCGAACTTCCAGGACATTCTGTAGTAATACAATATGTAGATGATATGTTATTAGCAAGTAAAGATTATGAGACATTTTTAAAAGACACTGTTTCTCCATGTAACGCTCTTGCAGAAAAAGGGCATCAGGCATCTCTGTCTAAACTCCAGCTGTGTCAAAGAGAGGTAAAATATTTGGGTTTTATCTTAAAAGAAGGACACAGGTTAGTTGATCCAGAACGAGTAAAGACAATTCTTGATATGCCTCGTCCTGTAACAAAAAAACAACACGGGATTTTTAGGAGCTGTAGGATTTTGCCAACCGTGGATTCCTGGGTTAGCAGAACTTACTAAGCCTTTAGTGCAGGCAACAAAAAAGGAGGAGATAGAGCCTGTGGCCTGGGGCCCAGAAAGGGAGAAAGCTTTTACATCTGTGAAAAAAGCGTTGGTTTCAGCCCCTGCTCTAGGGTTACCAGATTATAGCAAACCATTGGAATTATTTGTCCATGAACGACAGGGAGTAGCAAGTGGGGTACTCACCCAAAAACTAGGCCCTCACCATAGACCAGTGGCCTATTATTCCACGCAACTAGATGAGGTAGCTAAAGGCACTCCAGGATGCATCAGAGCAATAGCAGCTACGGCAGCTCTTACTGAAAAAAACATGACCTGTAGTTTTGGGTCACTCATTAACTGTGTATGTGCCACAGGGGTAAAAGCCTTACTGAAGGAAATCATACCCAGGTATAGAGTCCCAGAAGCCATGGATTCAGATAGGGGTGCCCATTTTATGGCAAGCATAATCACTCAATTATATAAATCATTAGGAATAAAAAGAAACCTATGTACCCCTTATCACCCACAATCTTCAGGACAAGTAGAAAGAACGAATAGCACATTAAAAGAAAAAATAGCAAGAATATGCAAACGTGCTAGCCTAAAATGGCCAGAAGCATTTAACTTGGCTCTATGGGATGTTTGAAATGTCCCACGGCAACCCATAGGACTAACACCAGCAGAAATTCTCTTTGGGAAACATTTAGCTGTACTAGGGACTTGTTATGCCAGCTAAGACTAGCCTGTTAGAGATGGACAACTAACCCAGTATGTTCTAACTATGCAAAAAGGTTTGAAAATCTTTGAAATAAATAAATATATGCTCAATGATATCAATCCACACCACCTGAAATAGAAGTGCTTGGTATACAGCCTGGGGATGAAGTTTTAGTTAAGGTATTTTCACAAAAATCCAAGTTAAAACCTAAATGGAACGGGCCATATACTGTCATACTGTGTTCTTATTTTGCTGTTCAAGTTGAACTGTACTTGTACATGTTAAAAAAAGAATGTGTATGTGTAAGAACACTTTGTAATCTTACATTCATAGATGGCATTGTTGTAGATACAAGTAATTAATTACTCAAATATTTGTATTTGTAACATTACCCAAAATTATGGGATGCGACTTTAATCATTCAGCTCCTATTAGATCTTATCAATTGTTACAATCTAATTATACATTAATTCAAAATTTACTACCTAACCCCATTGGAAAGAATCTCACACTAGTGAAGAAACTACTACAACATGACAGCCTGCGTCGACTGCTAGAACGTACCCGAAACAATGGACAAAAAACCCTCTAATCACCATTCATCATGAAGCGGAAGAGATGCACCACGTCTCGGAAAGGATAAAAAGGGATGGAGAACATCATGGCTGGGAAATTCTTCTAGGGTGGTCACCAACTACAACAGCGATTTATAATCACGTGTTGCACCCACTAGTAGTTGTGTTAACTTTAACTGTGTTATGCCTATTGCTTACGATCATATTATGCATAAGATTATGGAACGTGATAGCACGCCTTGAAAGGCTTCGAGAACTCTGTTTCAAGTATTAGCAGGGATGCTTCATAAAAACAAAGCGGGGAACTGTTAAAGAATAGCGAACTGAAACTGTCTAGAGGTAGCCGCTTAGCACAACTTCTCTAAAACTTGCTTAGCATGAGGAGCTAAATTTGCTGAAGCCTTAGGCCGCACTTAGCGAAACTAATGAACTTTTACTTAGTCCAGTAAGAAAAGGGCCTCAGAGCTGGTTCCAGCTGGGAAGATAAGGAAGTTACAAGCAGTCTGCATTCCTGCGTCTCACACTCCCAAAGGGAGGGTGTCTGCAGCAATGCGTCTCACACTCCCAAAGGGAGGGTGTCAAGGCTTTGAAGTAAGACCAGTGCAGGGCATTAGGACCTTGAGGGGCAAAGCCTTAGCTCACTGCTGGGGCAGTGTTCATTGTTATGATTTAGAATCACCTCCTCCTCAGGACCTTGAGACACAACAGTAAGACCCCACAAAAACAGAGGTACAACCGTCAGCAGAGACTGCAAAAAACAAAAATAAGGAGAAAAACAGCTTACCTCAGAATGACGATGAGACCCAATGAGGACCAAAAAATTACTATTGGTCTAACTACCACGTGAAGGGTGGGAAATGTACGTTGAAAAAACTATAATTGCCCAGGATTTGTTTATGTTAGGGTCCCTCTTCGGAGGCACCCAGCTCGAGCTGTAATTACTGCACGCACGTCATTAATATTTAATTCTTTAATTTGTTTTGATTTGGCTCTGAATTTTTCTGCGGAAACCTAGGGTCGAGCCCTCTTATGGTGGCCAACAAGCCTAATTTCCATATAATTTCCATAACAATAACTGGGCATGGGCGCAGGAGCATTTGAGCCAGGAGGGAGGGAGGAAAGAAACCTGCCGAACGTAACACTTGTGCTAGCAGATACTAGTACCCCGGACTGTGCTCCAAAAGTTTCTGCTCCACCTGATATACCTGATGATCTCTGTCATTACTTCTCCTTCTCCTCCTCCTTCTCCCTCTACTCCATTGGCTGCCGGACTCTATCCTATGATCCCCAACGTGC
Organism: Dromaius novaehollandiae; assembly: GCF_036370855.1. Taxonomy (NCBI): domain Eukaryota; kingdom Metazoa; phylum Chordata; class Aves; order Casuariiformes; family Dromaiidae; genus Dromaius; species Dromaius novaehollandiae. The sequence continues at coordinate 3,189,083 of NW_026991331.1, forward strand.
TGACTAACCCTGCCGCTTTACAGCCGGGGGGAAAGGGAGGGGCCAGTCCCCCTCCTCCTGTGCTGCGGGTATTTACTAATCAGCCCTGGCACCCTGGCCATCTCGCCTTATGGGGGGGGAAAATGCAGAGATTAAGAAAAGATGCAGGGCGATGTGTCCAGTTATTTTCTAATATCTGCACTGGGCACAACCCAAACTGGAGTGATACCCAAATTCTTTTGAGGGAATTATTTCAACCAAATGAAGGGGATAAGATAATTAAAGATGCGGAAGAAGCGCAGCAAGCCGGGGGAAATAGAAACCTCTGGCTAGCAAATGATCCAAATTGGGATTATAATAATGCAGGAGATAGAGCTGTGTGTCCAACAGGACTTTGAAATTTAGTAGAAGTAATTAGAGCATGCAGAGAGTTAGGAGTAAATTGGACTAGAGTGCAAGAATGCAGACAGTGATTAGATGAACACCCCCATGACTTCTGGGGACTTTTGCGGTAAGCCCCGCTAAAATAGGGAGGAATGACCCCACAAAACTTCAATGATGCTCTCGCAATTAGTGTTTTTATAGATCAAGCAGCCCCTGATACACAAAAGTATTTTAAAGAGCATATGGCAGGCTGGCAAGGGGAGGGGCGCGGAAGAACCAGGGGAGATAGATGGAATCAAAGTGAAGGGGGTGTACAATTAAGAGTTAATGATGTTTGTCATTATTGCGGGGAACAAGGACACTGGAAGCAGGAATGCCCAGTGAGGCCCTGTGCACTTGGGAATAGAGGGGCCAGCATGAGGCAATCAAATATTGAGAAGGAGACCAGGCAATTCCCAGGCAGTCCACAATGACAGGAGATAGGAGACTCAGAAAATACTGTGGAAATGGGGGTAAATTTATGGGATGTAGATTTGGATTTGAAGGGCAGGTAATGGCAAATATAGAAGGCTTAGAAGTTCCCTTTCTAGTGGATACTGGAGCCACCCTTTCCCTTTTAAAGTTTGAGCCTAAAGGATGCAAGTCACCAGATAAAATAATGATGCAAGGAGTAGCGGGAAAAGGCGAACGAATGTTATCTAAGCCCTTATTGCTTACTATTGGAGGTAAAAGAGCGTGGGGATGTATTACAATTTCCACAGACGCGCCCATGTGCCTTTTAGGGAGAGATCTCCTGCAAGCCTTGGATACTCAGATCTGCTTACAGCCAGAAGAGGTGGAATTAATAATTATGGGCTCATGTGTTCTGGCTAAGACACCAGAACCAGAGTCGACTAATCTGCAAATTCCAACAAGGTTAGAATCAGTTCCTAAACGGTTATGGAGCTCTTCAGGAATGGATGTGGGACTACTGAAATCAGCTAGTCCAGTCTCGATAAAAACAAAGGGGGGATTGCCTCCTGCAGTTAAGCAATACCCTATCCCAAAGGAAGCAGAGAAGAGCATCCAAAAACAAATCAATCATTATTTGAAACTGGGTATCCTTAGAGTCTGTGAATCCCCGTACAACACCCCAATTCTGCCAGTTAAAAAGAACAGGCAAGATTCTGATGGTGATCCAGAGTATCAGTTTGTACAAGACTTAGGGGCTATAAACCAACATGTAGTTGCTCCACATCCAGTAGTCCCTAACCCATCAACCATTTTACTACAGATACCCCTTTGGGCAACTTATTTTACTGTGATTGACCTAACGGCAGCTTTTTTTAGTATACCGATAGCTGAAGATAGCCAAGATCTCTTGGCTTTCACTTGGAAGGGACAACAATTAACTTGGACAAGGCTGCCACAGGGATTTACTGGGTCTCTGACTATTCTTTTGCGTATACTCAAAAATGACCTCTCAGATATCGAACTTCCAGGACATTCTGTAGTAATACAATATGTAGATGATATGTTATTAGCAAGTAAAGATTATGAGACATTTTTAAAAGACACTGTTTCTCCATGTAACGCTCTTGCAGAAAAAGGGCATCAGGCATCTCTGTCTAAACTCCAGCTGTGTCAAAGAGAGGTAAAATATTTGGGTTTTATCTTAAAAGAAGGACACAGGTTAGTTGATCCAGAACGAGTAAAGACAACTCTTGATATGCCTCGTCCTGTAACAAAAAAACAACACGGGATTTTTAGGAGCTGTAGGATTTTGCCAACCGTGGATTCCTGGGTTAGCAGAACTTACTAAGCCTCTAGTGCAGGCAACAAAAAAGGAGATAGAGCCTGTGGCCCAGAAAGGGAGAAAGCTTTTACATCTGTGAAAAAAGCATTGGTTTTAGCCCCTGCTCTAGGGTTACCAGATTATAGCAAACCATTGGAATTATTTGTCCATGAACGACAGGGAGTAGCAAGTGGGGTACTCACCCAAAAACTAGGTCCTCACCATAGACCAGTGGCCTATTACTCCACGCAGCTAGATGAGGTAGCTAAAGGCACTCCAGGATGCATCAGAGCAATAGCAGCTACGGCAGCTCTTACTGAAAAAAACATGACCTGTAGTTTTGGGTCACTCATTGACTGTGTATGTGCCACATGAAGTAGAACTGTCAATGAAACAATACGTGACTCAAGCACTATCCCCACAGAGAGCTCACCGCTATGAACTGATAATACTGCATGCAGATAATGGGACCTTAAAGAGATGCAATATCTTAAATCCAGCAACACTACTGCCTCTACCTGAGGATGGAGAGCCACATCATTCCTGTGAGCAGGTGATCATCAGCTCGAGCAAGCCCCGGGAGGACCTTAAAGACAAACCTTTGGAAAACCCAGACTTAGTTCCGTTTACAGATGGATCATCCTATTATTTGGACGGAAGGCACCACTCCGGCTATGCTGTCACTAACCTCTTTGAGGTACTTGAGGCCAATCCTTTGTCTCCGTCTGTAAGTGCTCAAGCAGCAGAATTAATAGCATTGACCCAAGCAGCAAAAATTGGTAAGAACCTGCAGGTAAATATCTATACCGATTCTAAATATGCATTTGGAGTAGGTCATGTAACAGGGATGTTATGGAAAGAGCGAGGATTCTTTTCGTCATCAGGAAAGAAATTAGCTAATGGAGAAGAAATACGTAATTTGCTGGAAGCAGTCCAACTGCCCAAAGAAATTGCTGTAATACACTGCCCAGCCCATACTAAAGACACTACAGAAATTAGCAGAGGAAATGCTTTAGCCGACGCTGCTGCGAAGGCTGCAGCTCGACAACCTCTGAGAGAATGTATGGGGGCGGTTCCAAGGATGGACCAGAGTGAACGGCCAATTTTAATAGACCCCAAAACCATGTATGAAAAAGACTGCTCAGTGGAAGAGAAAAAACAATGGGAGCAGTGGGAAGCAAAACAAAGTGATGATGGAATATGGACACTTGGAAGAAAACCAATTCTACCAAAAAAAAAAATATTTAATTACTATAGCTAGGTGGTTTCACGATAAAGCTCTTGGGGGAGCGGAGGCAATAGCTAAGCAGGTACAGAAAGTATGGGCCGCTCCAGGAATCTACGCGGCTGCAAAAAGAATAACAAATAGCTGCCCGACCTGCCAGAAGTTTTCAAATAACAAGCCAAGCTCAGAGTTAGGGGGACGGTCATGGGCCTACTTCCCTTTCCAGAAGCTACAAATAGATTATGCGGATATGCCATCTGCCAATGGCTACAAACACTTGTTAGTGATAGTAGATCAGTTATCAGGCTGGGTAGAAGCTTTCCCAACAAGAAAGGCCGACACACGGGGAGTGGTAAAAGCCTTACTGAAAGAAATCATACCCAGGTATGGGGTCCCAGAAGCCACTGATTCAGACAGGGGTGCCCATTTTACAGCAAGCATAATCACTCAGTTATAGAAATCATTAGGCATAAAAAGAAACCTACAACCCCTTATCACCCACAATCTTCAGGACAAGTAGAAAGAATGAATAGAACACTAAAAGGAAAAATAGCAAGAATATGCGCACATGCTAGCCTAAAATGGCTGGGTAGGACCTTTCCCAACAAGAACGGCTGACGCAGGGCGGGTAGTAAAAGCCTTACTGAAAGAAATCATACCCAGGTATAGAGTCCCAGAAGCCATGGATTCAGACAGGGGTGCCCATTTTATGGCAAGCATAATCAGTCAGTTCTATAAATCATGAGGAATAAAAGGAAATCTATGTACCCCTTATCACCCACAATCTTCAGGACAAGTAGAAAGAATGAACAGCACATTAAAAGAAAAAATAGCAAGAAATGCACACATGCTAGCCTCAAATGGCCAGAAGCATTAAACTTAGCTCTATGGGATGTTTGAAATGTCCCATGGCAACCCATAGGACTAACACCAGCAGAAATTCTCTTTGGGAAACATTTAGCTGTACTAGGGACTTGTTATGCCAGCTAAGACTAGCCTGTTAGACGGGGATGAATGACTAACCCAGTATGTTCTAAGTATGCAAAAAAGGTTTGAAAATCTTTGAAATAAATAAATATATGCTCAATGATATCAATCCACACCACCTGAAATACAAGTGCCTGGTATACAGCCTGGGGATGAAGTTTTAGTTAAAGTATTTTCACAAAAAATCCAGGTTAAAACCTAAATGGAACGGGCCATATACTATCATACTGTGTTCTTATTTTGCTGTTCAAGTTGAACTGTACTTGTACATGTTAAAAAAAGAATGTGTATGTGTAAGAACACTTTGTAATCTTACATTCATAGATGGCATTGTTGTAGATACAAGTAATTAATTACTCAAATATTTGTATTTGTAACATTACCCAAAATTATGGGATGCGACTTTAATCATTCAGCTCCTATTAGATCTTATCAATTGTTACAATCTAATTATACACTAATTCAAAATTTACTACCTAACCCCATTGGAAAGAATCTCACACTAGTGAAGAAACTACTACAACATGACAACCTGCGTCGACTGCTAGAACGTACCCGAAACAATGGACAAAAAACCCTCTAATCACCATTCATCATGAAGCAGAAGAGATGCACCACGTCTTGGAAAGGATAAAAAGGGATGGAGAACATCATGGCTGGGAAACTCTTCTAGGGTGGTCACCAACTACAACAGCGATTTATAATCACGTGTTGCACCCACTAGTAGTTGTGTTAACTTTAACTGTGTTATGCCTATTGCTTACGATCATATTATGCATAAGATTATGGAACGTGATAGCACACCTTGAAAGGCTTCGAGAACTCTGTTTCAAGTATTAGCAGGGATGCTTCATAAAAACAAAGCGGGGAACTGTTAAAGAATAGCGAACTGAAACTGTCTAGAGGTAGCCACTTAGCACAACTTCTCTAAAACTTGCTTAGCATGAGGAGCTAAATTTGCTGAAGCCTTAGGCCGCACTTAGCGAAAACAATGAACTTTTACTTAGTCCAGTAAGAAAAGGGCCTCAGAGCTGGTTCCAGCTGGGAAGATAAGGAAGTTACAAGCAGTCTGCATTCCTGCATCTCACACTCCCAAAGGGAGGGTGTCTGCAGCAATGCGTCTCACACTCCCAAAGGGAGGGTGTCAAGGCTTTGAAGTAAGACCAGTGCAGGGCATTAGGACCTTGAGGGGCAAAGCCTTAGCTCACTGCTGGGGCAGTGTTCATTGTTATGATTTAGAATCACCTCCTCCTCAGGACCTTGAGACACAACAGTAAGACCCCACAAAAACAGAGGTACAACCGTCAGCAGAGACTGCAAAAAACAAAAATAAGGAGAAAAACAGCTTACCTCAGAATGACAATGAGACACAATGAGGAGCAGGAGACCCCAGACCAAAAAATTACTATTGGTCTAACTACCACGTGAAGGGTGGGAAATGTACGTTGAAAAAACTATAATTGCCCAGGATTTGTTTATGTTAGGGTCCCTCTTCGGAGGCACCCAGCTCGAGCTGTAATTACTGCACGCACGTCATTAATATTTAATTCTTTAATTTGTTTTGATTTGGCTCTGAATTTTTCTGCGGAAACCTAGGGTCGAGCCCTCTTATGGTGGCCAACAAGCCTAATTTCCATAGAATTTCCATAACAATAACTGGGCATGGGCGCGGGAGCATTTGAGCCAGGAGGGAGGGAGGAAAGAAACCTGCCGAACGTAACACTTGTGCTAGCAGATACTAGTACCCCGGACTGTGCTCCAAAAGTTTCTGCTCCACCTGATATACCTGATGATCTCTCTGTCATTACTTCTCCTTCTCCTCCTCCTTCTCCCTCTACTCCATTGGCTGCCGGACTCTATCCTATGATCCCCAACGTGCTGACTAACCCTGCCGCTTTACAGCCAGGGGGAAAGGGAGGGGCCAGTCCCCCTCCTCCTGTGCTGCGGGTATTTACTAATCAGCCCTGGCACCCCGGCCATCTCGCCTTATGGGGGGGTAAAATGCAGAGATTAAGAAAAGATGCAGGGCGATGTGTCCAATTATTTTCTAATATCTGCACTGGGCACAACCCAAACTGGAGTGATACCCAAATTCTTTTGAGGGAATTATTTCAACCAAATGAAGGGGATAAGATAATTAAAGATGCAGAAGAAGCGCAGCAAGCCGGGGGAAATAGAAACCTCTGGCTAGCAAATGGTCCAAATTGGGATTATAATAATGCAGGAGATAGAGCTGTGTGTCCAACAGGACTTTGAAATTTAGTAGAAGTAATTAGAGCATGCAGAGAGTTAGGAGTAAATTGGACTAGAGTGCAAGAATGCAGACAGTGATTAGATGAACACCCCCATGACTTCTGGGGACTTTTGCGGTAAGCCCCGCTAAAATAGGGAGGAATGACCCCACAAAACTTCAATGATGCTCTCGCAATTAGTGTTTTTATAGATCAAGCAGCCCCTGATACACAAAAGTATTTTAAAGAGCATATGGCAGGCTGGCAAGGGGAGGGGCGCGGAAGAACCAGGGGAGATAGATGGAATCAAAGTGAAGGGGGTGTACAATTAAGAGTTAATGATGTTTGTCATTCTTGGGGGGAACAAGGACACTGGAAGCAGGAATGCCCAGTGAGGCCCTGTGCACTTGGGAATAGAGGGGCCAGCATGAGGCAATCAAATATTGAGAAGGAGACCAGGCAATTCCCAGGCAGTCCACAATGACAGGAGATAGGAGACTCAGAAAATACTGTGGAAATGGGGGTAAATTTATGGGATGTAGATTTGGATTTGAAGGGCAGGTAATGGCAAATATAGAAGGCTTAGAAGTTCCCTTTCTAGTGGATACTGGAGCCACCCTTTCCCTTTTAAAGTTTGAGCCTAAAGGATGCAAGTCACCAGATAAAATAATGATGCAAGGAATAGCGGGAAAAGGCGAACGAATGTTATCTAAGCCCTTATTGCTTCCTATTGGAGGTAAAAGAGCGTGGGGATGTATTATAATTTCCACAGACGCGCCCATGTGCCTTTTAGGGAGAGATCTCCTGCAAGCCTTGGATACTCAGATCTGCTTACAGCCAGAAGAGGTGGAATTAATAATTATGGGCTCATGTGTTCTGGCTAAGACACCAGAACCAGAGTCGACTAATCTGCAAATTCCAACAAGGTTAGAATCAGTTCCTAAACGGTTATGGAGCTCTTCAGGAATGGATGTGGGACTACTGAAATCAGCTAGTCCAGTCTCGATAAAAACAAAGGGGGGATTGCCTCCTGCAGTTAAGCAATACCCTATCCCAAAGGAAGCAGAGAAGAGCATCCAAAAACAAACCGATCATTACCTGAAACTGGGTATCCTTAGAGTCTGTGAATCCCCGTACAACACCCCAATTCTGCCAGTTAAAAAGAACAGGCAAGATTCTGATGGTGATCCAGAGTATCAGTTTATACAAGACTTAGGGGCTATAAACCAACAGGTAGTTGCTCCACATCCAGTAGTCCCTAACCCATCAACCATTTTACTACAGATACCCCTTTGGGCAACTTATTTTACTGTGATTGACCTAACGGCAGCTTTTTTTAGTATACCGATAGCTGAAGATAGCCAAGATCTCTTGGCTTTCACTTGGAAGGGACAACAATTAACTTGGACGAGGCTGCCACAGGGATTTACTGGGTCTCCGACTATTTTTTCGCGTATACTCAAAAATGACCTCTCAGATATCGAACTTCCAGGACATTCTGTAGTAATACAATATGTAGATGATTTGTTATTAGCAAGTAAAGATTAACACTCTTGCAGAAAAAGGGCATCGAGCATCTCTGTCTAAACTCCAGCTGTGTCAAAGAGAGGTAAAATATTTGGGTTTTATCTTAAAAGAAGGACACAGGTTAGTTGATCCAGAACGAGTAAAGACAACTCTTGATATGCCTCGTCCTGTAACAAAAAAACAACACGGGATTTTTAGGAGCTGTAGGATTTTGCCAACCGTGGATTCCTGGGTTAGCAGAACTTACTAAGCCTTTAGTGCAGGCAACAAAAAAGGAGGAGATAGAGCCTGTGGCCTGGGGCCCAGAAAGGGAGAAAGCTTTTACATCTGTGAAAAAAGCGTTGGTTTCAGCCCCTGCTCTAGGGTTACCAGATTATAGCAAACCATTGGAATTATTTGTCCATGAACGACAGGGAGTAGCAAGTGGGGTACTCACCCAAAAACTAGGCCCTCACCACAGACCAGTGGCCTATTATTCCACGCAGCTAGATGAGGTAGCTAAAGGCACTCCAGGATGCATCAGAGCAATAGCAGCTATGGCAGCTCTTACTGAAAAAAACATGACCTGTAGTTTTGGGTCACTCATTGACTGTGTATGTGCCACATGAAGTAGAACTGTCAATGAAACAATACGTGACTCAAGCACTATCCCCACAGAGAGCTCACCGCTATGAACTGATAATACTGCATGCAGATAATGGGACCTTAAAGAGATGCAACATCTTAAATCCAGCAACACTATTGCCTCTACCTGAGGATGGAGAACCACATCATTCCTGTGAGCAGGTGATCGTCAGCTCGAGCAAGCCCCGGGAGGACCTTAAAGACAAACCTTTGGGAAACCCAGACTTAGTTCCGTTTACAGATGGATCATCCTAGTATTTGGACGGAAGGCACCACTCCGGCTATGCTGTCACTAACCTCTTTGAGGTACTTGAGGCCAATCCTTTGTCTCCGTCTGTAAGTGCTCAAGCAGCAGAATTAATAGCATTGACCCAAGCAGCAAAAATTGGTAAGAACCTGCAGGTAAATATCTATACCGATTCTAAATATGCATTTGGAGTAGGTCATGTAACAGGGATGTTATGGAAAGAGCGAGGATTCTTTTCGTCATCAGGAAAGAAATTAGCTAATGGAGAAGAAATACGTAATTTGCTGGAAGCAGTCCAACTGCCCAAAGAAATTGCTGTAATACACTGCCCAGCCCATACTAAAGACACTACAGAAATTAGCAGAGGAAATGCTTTAGCCGACGCTGCTGCGAAGGCTGCAGCTCGACAACCTCTGAGAGAATGTATGGGGGCAGTTCCAAGGATGGACCAGAGTGAATGGCCAATTTTAATAGACCCCAAAACCACGTATGAAAAAGACTGCTCAGTGGAAGAGAAAAAACAATGGGAGCAGTGGGAAGCAAAACAAAGTGATGATGGAATATGGACACTTGGAAGAAAACCAATTCTACCAAAAAAAAAAATTTAATTACTATAGCTAGGTGGTTTCACGATAAAGCTCTTGGGGGAGCGGAGGCGGTGGCTAACCAGGTACAGAAAGTATGGGCTGCTCCAGGAATCTACGCGGCTGCAAAAAGAATAACAAATAGCTGCCCGACCTGCCAGAAGTTTTCAAATAACAAGCCAAGCTCAGAGTTAGGGGGACGGTCATGGGCCTACTTCCCTTTCCAAAAGCTACAAATAGATTATGCGGATATGCCATCTGCCAATGGCTACAAACACTTGTTAGTGATAGTAGATCAGTTATCAGGCTGGGTAGAAGCTTTCCCAACAAGAAAGGCCGACACAGGGGGAGTGGTAAAAGCCTTACTGAAGGAAATCATATCCAGGTATGGGGTCCCAGAAGCCACTGATTCAGACAGGGGTGCCCATTTTACGGCAAGCATAATCACTCAGTTATAGAAATCGTTAGGCATAAAAAGAAACCTACAACCCCTTATCACCCACAATCTTCAGGACAAGTAGAAAGAATGAATAGAACACTAAAAGGAAAAATAGCAAGAATATGCGCACATGCTAGCCTAAAATGGCTGGGTAGGACTTTTCCCAACAAGAACGGCTGACACAGGGCGGGTAGTAAAAGCCTTACTGAAAGAAATCATACCCAGGTACAGAGTCCCAGAAGCCACTGATTCAGACAGGGGTGTCCATTTTATGGCAAGCATAATCAGTCAGTTTTATAAATCATGAGGAATAATGAACTTTTACCTAGTTCAGTAAGAAAAGGGACTGAGAGCTGGTTCAAGCTGGAATGATAAGGGAGTTGCAAGCAGTTCGCATTCCTGTGCTTCACGCTCTGGGAGGGAGGATGTCAAGGCTTTGAAATAAGGCCTACTTGGGCACCAGGACCCTGGGAAACAAAGCCTCCTCTCATTGCTGAAACAGTGTTAATTAGGGGGTCTGGACTATCTCGGGGTCTGGATTATATCCCTTCATCAGGACCTTGGCAGATAACACCTATTGTCACTGCTGGGGCAGTGCTAATTGCTGGAACAACACCTCTTTGTCAGAGCCTGGAGAGACAAGGGCGGGACCCGAGGAACCAAGACACATCTGTCAACAAAAACCATAACAGTAAAGATAAACAGCCTGCCTAGGCACAGGGATGAGACCCAATAAGGAGCAGGAGACTCCAGGCCCAAATATTACTATTGGTCCAAACTACTGCCTGAGGGGTGGAGAGCTTACATTGGAAGGTATAATTGCCCAGGCATTTCTTTGTTTGGGGTCCCTCTTCGGAGACACCCAGCTCGAGCTGTAATTACCGCACGCGTGTCATTAAAATTTCATTATTTCATTTGCTTTGATTTGGCGCCAAACTTTTCTGCGGGAACCTAGGGTCGGGCCCTGTTATGGTGGCTGACAAGCCTCATTTCCATAACACCGAGCCCGGGGCCCGTCCCCGTGTCCGGGGGGTCCCGCCTCGCCCTCACCTCTCCTCTCCAGCGCAGCCCTCCTGTACTCCATGTATCTCCACTGCCACTCCATGCAGCTCTTCTCCAGGTAGTGCTTCAGCCTCTCAGGCTCATTCTCTGCCTCCCACTTCCTCTTGGTGATTAGCGCAGCAGCATACGCCATGACGAATGTCAGCGTGTCCTTGTCAAAGGCGATGAAATCCTTCCCGTCGTAGGCATCCCGCAGAAACCCCCAGATCCCACCGTCCTCCAGGAGGTCACAGCCGTACGTGCGCTGCACTGTGTGATACCCTGAGACACAAGCAGGGAGACGGGGGCTCAGGGGCAGCCCCGGCCCCGCACAGGGGCTTGGACACGGCACCCAGCGCAGGGCCGGGGGCACCCCAGACCCGCAGCCCCCAGCGCTGACAGCGAGCAGCTGCCGCTGGGAGCCCCGGCCCGCGCTCACCCCCGCTCTGGTTGTAGCGCTTCTGCAGTGTGTCCAGCTCCACTCTGGAAGACTAATGATTGCCATATGCGTTCTGGGGCTGCCTGTCCCAGTGGTCCTGACCCTCCTGCTCCATCCAGGCCGCACCCGGCACCGCCCTCTGCGTCTCGCTGTCGTAGCCATCGATGAGCTCTCCGTCCACGTAGCCCACGGAGACGAAGGCGGGCAGCCCCGGGCTGGGCTCCGTCACGGCGGTGTGGAAGTAGCGCAGGGAGTGGGGGCCTGCGGGGACACGGGGGGTGGTGAGGGGCCGGGGGGGGCACGTTGGGGGGCATCCGGGGGATCAAGATGTCCCGGGGGGAGAAGTCGGGGGGGCCGGGGGGGGCAGCACGTCCCGGGGGGCAGGTCAGGGGGGCAGCACGACACAGGGGGGGCACGTCGGGGGGGCAGCACATTCCGGGAGGGCAGGTCGGGGGGCTCCGGGGGGGCAGCACGTCCCGGGGGGAAGATCGGGGGGGCAGCACCTCCCGGGGGCGGTTGCAGGCCGGTCCGTGGGGCCGCTGACGGGGAGCCCGGCGCCGGGGGAGGGGCAGAGGGGGGCCCGGGGGCCCCGCCCGCACTCACCGCTCGCCACCGCCGCCGCCGCCGCCCAGCAGCAGCAGCCCCGGCCCCAGCGCCCGCCCCGCTACCGCCTCCTCGCTGCCAGCGCCCTCGCCCTCACCCGGCGCCGAAGCCCACGGCGGCCACGCCCCCGCGCCACCATTGGCTCCGCTGCGGCGCACCGCCATTGGCTGCCCCGCCCGCCAATAGCGGCTCTTGTCGGCTGAGGCGTCCCCAGGCGCTGGGCTGATCCCGGCGCGGCGGGTTGGGAGAAGCGACAGCGAGGGCGCTTGCGGAGGGCGCTGCGCAGCGCCGAGCCGCGGCTCCCGCTCCGCCTTGTCGCACGGCCATTGGCCCCGCCGGCGGCCGCCCGCCAATGGCGAGGCGCGGCAGCGGTGACGCCCCCGGGCGCCGGGCGGATCTCCGCGGAGCGCGTGGTGGGCGGGAGCGCGGAGGCGATGTGGGAGGCCGAGGCCGATGTGGGGACGGAGACGACGTGGGGATGGGGATGCCATGGGGATGGGGCCACTGGGGGGATGGGACGCCGTGGGGCTGGAGACGATGTGGGGATGGGGACACCGTGGGGCTGGAGATGGAGTTGGCTCTGTCACAGGGACAGGGGGACACTGTGGGGATGGGGATGATGGGGGGATGGGGACGATGTGGGGACGGGGACGCCATGGAGATGGGGACGATGTGGGGACGGGGACACCATTGGGATGGGGATGGAGTTGGCTCTGTCACAGGGGGGGACGCGGAGCCAGCAGTGGGAGCTCAGGGAGTGGCGCCCATCGAAGGCCGAGTGCTGGTAGGTGGTCCCCGGCCCACCCCGGCACCCATAGGTCTACTGGAAGATGTGGAAACCTGCCCAAGGTGGCACCCATGGGTGAGGAGCTGCCCAGGGCCCCAGGCGTCTAGCCCCGTTGCACCCCTGGAGCCAGGCATCCAATCCCATCAGCACCCACACCCATCCATGTGTTGTCCGAAAAGCGGATTCGTTGCCCGGTGTGCGATAAGCCAATAATTACACACTCAGGAGAGACATTTGTTTATTTATTTCAGAGTTGCGCAAGCCTGGGTGCTCGGTGGTTTCCCACAAATCGAGCACCCCCCCCCCAACTTTTCAAGTAGCATTTATACAAACAAATTGCCAGATTTGCGACTTTCCCTTTTACACTGATTGGTTAGTGATTTCTTCATTCCCTGGGTCCCACCCCTGCTTCTCAAGGTCCTGATCAATTAACACTGCCCCAGCTAGGTCAGTAGATGTTATCTCCCAAGGTCCTGAGGAAGAGGACATAATCCAGACCCCTTAATTAACACAGTTTCAACAGTGAGAGGAGGCTTTGCTTCCCAAGGTCCTGGCGCCCAAACAGGCCTTATTTCACAGCCTTGACATCCTCCCTTTCGGAGAGTGGGGCACAGGAATGCAGACTGCTTGTAACTCCCTTATCTTTCCAGCCTGCACCAGCTCTGGGGCCCTTTCTTACCGAACTAGGAGCGTGGCCTAAGGCTTCAGCAAATTTAGCTACTCATGCTAAGCAAGTGTGTGGCTACTCATGCTAAGCAAATTCTGTCTAAGATAGAAGTTATCCAAATCTACCTACTTCAAACATTCTTTCTGAGCTTCTCAGGGTTGTCTTGTAACAATTGCACCCATGTTATCACCCATGGGCCCAGGTGGCCACCCATCAGCACCTGTGACCACCCATGGACCCAGGTGTCCAGCCCCATTGCACCCGTGTTATCACACATGGGCCCAGGTGGCGGCCCCATCAGCACCCACCACCACCCATGGACCCAGGTGTCGACCCCCTTTGCACCCATGGACTCAGGCGTGAGGTCACATCAACACCCATGGACCCAGGCATTAGGTCCCATCAGCACCCATCAGCGCCCATGGACCCAGGTGTCCACCCCCGTTGCACCCATGGACTCAGGCGTGAGGTCACATCACCACCCCTGAACCCAGGCCCCCCACCCCATTGCACCCATGGTCCCAGCCCCCTGGCCCATTGCACCTGTGTCCCCAGCCCCCCACCCCATTGCACCCACGTCCCCAGGCCCCTGCCCCTGCCCCATTACGCCCATATCCGGAGCTTCCCCGACTCATTGCACCCATATCCCCAGCCCCCTGCCCCTTTGCGCCCATGTCCCCAGGCCCCTGCCAATTGCAACCACCTCCCCAGGCCCCCTGCCCCATTGCACCCACATCCCCAGGCCCCCGCCCTATTGCACCCATATCCCAGGCCCCCACCCCATTGCACCCATATCCCCAGCCCCCTGGCCCACGCAGATGGGGCCACACTGCAGCAAGCCCAGCGCAGGCCCCCAAGCTGCCTGGCAGCTGCAGCACAGCACACAGGAGCAGAGACCAAGGGTGCTGGCTTGGTGCAGCCGGCAGAAGAGAAGGCGTAGGGGGATCTCACTGCTGCCTGCAAGTGCCTAACGGGAGCGTGCAGAGAGCATGGAGCCAGAGACGTCCTGAGGGGCCTGGGGACAGGTTGAGGGCAACGGCACGGCTTGTGGCAGGGAAAAGTCCCCTCAGAGACTGCAAATGGCCTTGGAAGCCGAATGGTGGTGCAACACTGGAGCAGGGTGCCAGGGCCGTGCGGGAATCCATCGCCAGAGACAGTCAGAGCTCGACCCTGACAGGCCCTGCGAAACCTCCTCTGCTTGCCTCCACTTGCAGCAGGAGGTTGCAGCAGACACCTCCGGAAGACCCTTCCCACCCCAGCTGCTCTCTCACTCTGCGACTGCTTGTAGGGCTTTCTCTGCAGCCCTGACTGCCTTCCTTGGCAGCGCCTGCACTAGTCTTTCTCCTGACAGTTCCCTGACACCAAGTAACACAGCGGGAACAGCTGCCGAGGGTTTATTTGGAGCAGCACATGGGCTGTGGGACACGACGCAGTAGCATTGCTGTAGCAGCCAGGAGAGAGCCTCCGTCGCTCTGCCTCTTTGCTCTGCGCCATCTCCCATCTCGGGCCACCTGTCTGGCAGCTGCATCCTCGCGCTGTTCCTCTCACTGCCCTGAGTCACAGCGGCAGCTAAAAGCTCTGCGCAGAGCCCGAAGCGCTGCCCTGAGCCGCGATGGCCATCGCCTGGAAGGCGCAGCATGCGGGAGGGCGGTGATGCCTGTGGAGGAAGGAGAGCCGTGGGCGAGGGGCTGGGCAAGTGCAGGGCAAGCCTGAGGGTCTCTGGCTGCGGGGGAGGCCTCCGCCTTTGTTCCTGTGCTGGCTGATGGGGCCAGAGGCACACTGTCCCCCGCATCCTGGCAGCCTCCCGCCAGAGCAGATGCCGCTGCCTCGGCTCCTCGGGGCACTGCTGGGGCCAGAGGCGTGCTCTGCAGGTCACCAGCTGCCTCCCTGGCAGCATCTCTGCCCTTCACAACGGGTGAGCAGGGCACCTCCTCAGGACACGGCTGTGGGTCTGCCAAGAGGCTCCTGAGGCTCGGTCTGACCCAGCTCATGACCAAGGCCATGTTTTCCTCCAGCTCCTCCCATTCCAAAGGCTCTTCATCAACATCCTCTTCCTCATCGCTCCACTCCACGCCAGCATCCTCTGGCACTTCCCAGACTCTCTTCCCAGCTCCCAGCTCCCGCGCCCTCCCGCAGGGCCGGAGGGAAGACGATGACTTGTGCTCCTCTTTGGGCTCACAGGCAACCTGCATGGGGAGAGCAGGAACACAGCCCTGTGTGATATCAGCTGGCCATGCTCAGCATCCTGGTGCCCTGGGATATAGGAGGGGGCAAAGGGTTTGGGGTGGGGGGATGCTGTGAGTGGCCGCGAGCCCCAAGGGGAGGCACATGCAGCTGGCTGGGCAATGGCACAAGGCTTGTCTTGGGGCCGTAGCAGCAGGGCTGGGCCGGGGGCCACGACGGGCAGCGGGGGATGGAGGTGGCCGGGTACGTGGCACAAGGGGGCTGGCTCGCTGGCTGTGGGAGGCGGCTGCTGCTGGGGCTGCCCCTGCCCTCCTTGCTCAGCATCCATGCCCCAGGGCTGGATGCTGTGCAGGCCGGGGAGGGCACGTCAGCCCTGGGCCTCTGGCACTTGGAAACACAGAGCACCAGGCATCTTCCCCAGGACAGAGAGTGCAGAGCGCAAAGGGCTGGGGGGACAGCTTCTCACCACGGCCGCGGGGGACCCATGCAATGGGGCAGCTCTTCTCACCCACCCTGCACACCCCAGACGCTGCTCACACCGCACCTCCCTTTGGTGGTGGGTGCCGACGCCATGCTCCTTGCTCACCTGGTGAGGAAGGCCTGCGGCCAGGGCAGAGCCTTCTGCTGCGCTTTCTTCGGGCAATGGTGGTTGGAGAGGCAGGCTGTTGCTCTCCCCACAAGGGCCTCCGCACAACTGGGAGGCCTTTGGCGCAGCCTCTGCGGGAAGCGATGGAGGCAGAGGAGCATTTTCCCCTGCATCCTCAGGGCCTCTGGCTGCAGGGGAGGCCTCTGCCTTTGCTCCTGTGCTGGCCAGTGGAGCCAGAGGCACACTGTCCCCCGCGTCCTGGCAGCCTCCTGCCAAAGGAGATGCCGCTGCCACGGCTCCTCGGGGCACTGCTGGGGCCAGAGGCGTGCTCTGCAGGTCACCAGCTGCCTCCCTGGCAGCATCTCTGCCCTTCACAACGGGTGAGCAGGGCACCTCCTCAGGACACGGCTGTGGGTCTGCCAAGAGGCTCCTGAGGCTCGGTCTGACCCAGCTCATGACCAAGGCTGTGTTTTTCTCCAGCTCCTCCCATTCCAAAGGTTCTTCTTCAACGTCCTCTTCCTCATCGCTCCACTCCACGCCAGCATCCTCTGGTGCTCCCCGGACTCTCTTCCCAGCTCCCATCTTGCGCTCCCTCCTGGGCGCATGGGCGTACAGCCGCTCCAGCACCTCCCACTTGGACCTCGCATCCTTCAGGAGCTCCACTCGCGTCACCTCCGGTTGCCACAGGTTATAGAAGGAGTTTCTGGCACAGAGCTGAAGCCAGAGAGGGAGATTTGTGAAGGCAGCTGCTTTTCCCACCAGCAATGCCCCCCGTGGCCCTGCCAGCACTGCCACCATCACACTGTTGCAGCAGGGCGCAGCGGCTGGCCCCAGCACACGGAGGGTCACCATCTGCCCTGGCCCACCCTTTGCACTCACCTCCTTGGGGCGAACATTGAGGCATCCCGATGCTGTCAGGGAGAAACGTTTCCCCTTGCCCTCCTCTTCCTCGACCTCCCTCTCCTTTGGCCTCGGCTCCTTCCTCTCCAGAAAGGCTTCTCGCAGCTGAGCCAAGCTCTGCCCGGTGCGCGCCACGCAGCTCCTGTCGAGCTCCTCCAGCGTCTCTGTTTTGATTGAGAGCACGGCGAGATACTGCGAGGGGTTGTCGGGGTGTATGCGCAGTGGCGTGCCTTGAAGGCGACAGATGATGCCCAGAGGCTGCTGTTTGGGCCTCTGCACTGCAAGTTGCCATCCTAGTGTGACCAGTCCATGGCCCCTGCCCGGGGAAGCTGGTGCACCGGCCCCCATGACCTTCCTTTTGCCCCCACGCCTGTTGCAATCTGGCCCTTGCAGAGCTGTGGCAGCTGTGTTTTTGCCACGCTCCCTGCTCTCCTTCTGCAATGCGCTTGCCAGGCCTGCTAGAGCAATGGTGTATGCCAAGGTCCTTTGTGGCCCGGCTGCCCTGAGCTCCCGGCCATGTCCCGCGCTCACATCATCAGGACGGCTCAAGGCTGCAGACGCGAGCGCCAGCAGTGCGTGCATCAGAGGTGCGGCAGGCAGTGTGGGGCTGTGTGCAGCAGGTCTCTGGTCCTCAGCCCTCATTTCCATGCACACATCTGCAAGGATGTTCTCAACAGCTTGCAGCATCCTTGCTTTTCCCAGCGCGGAAGACCCAGGCCTGGCCTCAGGCAAATAGGAGACAGGAGCTTGAATTGCTCGGGGGAGAGCGCCAGCTTCCTGCTTAGCTTTTGGAGAGGCAGGCACTCTCCTTGCCACATCCTCCAGAGCCTCAGCAGTGGCCGTGCATCTCAAAGAAGATCTGCAGGATTTTTCTGGAGGTCGACGTGCGGATGCCGCTCTTTGACCTGTAGAGGCCTCCAGGCCTCCACGTGCCTGCCTAGCTGCCTTGGTTGCGTGAGGCGCTAAGCCGGGCCGATGCGGTGTCTCTGCTCTTGCACAAGGCCTGCTGTGCAGTGTCTCCCGGCGCCCCGGAGGAGCCTTCTTCACAAGGCTGCTGGAGGCATGAAGAGCTTGCACCGAGTCGAGAACCTCCCTCACAGTGTCCTCCGCCATCTGCAATCAAAGCCCATGAGGAAGGCCAAGTTACTGCTGCCCTTTACCCCTCCCCCCCAGCCTTCCCACATGCACACTCCCTGTGGCCCCTGAAACCCTCCACAACAGCAGCACTCTCCCACGCAGCTGGCTCCCAAAGGCTGCGTGGGGAGAAGGCTGGTCACCACTGGGCAAGAGATGGGCAAAGGCAGCTCCCTCGGAAACCTCGAGCCATGTCCTTGCCGACTGCCATGCAGAGCAGGCGCTCCTCCTGCTCCCTCCCACCACTTCCCGCCTGCTGCTTGGCAGCTATGCACAGTCAGGCAGAGGCTTTGCCACCATCGCTGCTCAGCTCGCTACCTTCGCGATGACGTCTTCAGGGTCTTGCCAGCTCTGTGGGCCGGGCAGCAACGGCCGCCTGTCCCTTTGCTGCGATGAAGTCGGGGTCGGGATGCGTTGCGTCACTGCATGCGGCTCCCGCTGGCCCCCCTGCAGGGAGAAGGAAGCACATGATGGAGGCGGTTGCGTTCGTACAAGCGGCCCCTCAGGCACAGGAAAGCCCGGCCCCATGGCAAAGGGAAGCTCATGGCCTAGCACGACCCAGCTGTGCTAAGCCTGGAGATGCTCTCTGACCCTCAGCACAGCTCACAGGCTCCATTTGGGCCTTGCAGCACCCCAGTCGGTGTGCTTTGTGCACCAGAAAATCCCCAGCACCAGCAAGAAATACCCCCTGGCCAGAGAAGATCAGGCCTGGCTCGCTTGCCCCACCTCCTCTTCCCCACCGTCCTCATGCTTTCCGTGCGGCTCCCAGCCCTGCTGCCTGCCTCTCCCTCCAGCCCCACCGCTCACCTTGCTTCTGCGCTTCGGCCTCACAGAAAGCCCATCCACGGGCTGGGAGCCGGCATTCGCCTGCCGCCCCTTGTCCATCAGCAGGAGCTTCTCCTGCGCACCTGCCACTCTGGCACTCAAGAGAGCTGCTCCCTCCTCAGCGAGCTGCTCTCCTCAGAGGGCACAGCCAGGGGCTCTGCTCCCAGCATGGACTCGGTCACCACGGGCACCGCCCCATCACAATGGCCTTGGGGGCATGATGCTACCCCCATCACAAAGCCCTGCACGTTGCCATGGGGACCCCCGTGACCACCTCCTGCTGGCCACCAGGGGCACCCGCATCACAAGGCCTTGCTGGTGACCGTGCTAGCACCGACATCACAAGGCCTTGCTGCTCACCGGGGGCACCTCCAGCACCAGGGCTTTGCCTCCCAGCCTCTGGTGCCAGCTTCTGAGCCCAGCTCCGAGCTGCCATCTGTGCCGCAGCAGGAATTTGCCTCTCCCCACCTCTCTGCCTCCTACACCGTGCAGATGCTGCCCTTCTTCAGGCCCTCTAGAGCACACAGCCAGCCACTGCAAGACCACTCCTCTTGCTCGGGCCACTAAGCCTCACCCATATGCCTCACCGTCCAGCCCTAGGCAGAGCGTCCTGCATTCCCGCTGCTTTCTCACAGAAAGGCCAACTGCCCCTCCGCACCTTCCCAGACGGGCCTTCCCAAAGAGGCTGCAGCCATCCACCGCAGCGCTCCAGGCATGCCACGCTGCAGGCCCGCAGCTGCACACAGACTGCAAAGTGCTCCTGTCTGGTCCCCAGGCTGCAGGCATTAGCGGACGGACCCCTGAGACAGGTGCCCGCCTCTGCAGATTTCCCACAAAAGCTGTCAGAGATTCATTTCTCCAGACTGTTGCTCTCTAAGCACTTCCCTATTGGCGTGCACGCACTGCGCTGGGCCCCTCCAGGCCTTCTTTGCTCCACATCACCCTGCACCTTTGCCTTGCCCTCCCACACCATCGCTTCCTCACTCTTCCATGCATCCTCCTCTCCCCTCAGGGGCACCGACTTTTGGGCTCTCCTCACCACCTTGGCCACCGGCTTGAGCCTCACGGCAGCACACGGGCACACTCTCCTCCTGATGAAGCGTGACACCCCCCAGCCTTGGTGCCTCGCTGCTGGCTCGCCTTCGGGACGTCCAGCTGCTGGACCGCCAGGCCACCTGGGCAAGCAGGCCCTGCCCTCACCTGTGCACCTCTTCCTACTCACGGGGCTTGTGCTTTTCTTGCTTTTGCCCCCAGGGGGCACGTGGGGACCATCTCTCCACGCCAGCCTTCATGCACAAAGAGGGGCCCACGCTCATGAAAACAAAGCCCTGCTGCCAGCACCAGCTGCACACCCAGGGGCTGACCTGCTGGATCCAAGCACTGCTGCTCAAGCCCATTCCCCTCACTGGCAGCATGCAGGAAAAACCCCACCTGCCCTGCCAGGCCTACAGCCATGTCATCACACTTGGTACTTTCCAGGCAGGATCCTTGTGTTAAGGAAGAGCAAACTGAAACTGCCTACAGGCAGCCGCTTAGCACAACTTCTCTAAAACTTGCCTGGCATGAGGAGCTAAATTTGCTGAAGCCTTAGGCCGCACTTATCGAAAATAATGAACTTTTACTTAGTCCAGTAAGAAAAGGGCCTCAGAGCTGGTTCCAGCTGGGAAGATAAGGCAGTTACAAGCAGTCTGCATTCCTTGCAATTACTGTTTTTATAGATCAAGCAGCCCCTGATACACAAAAGTATTTTAAAGAGCATATGCCAGGCTGGCAAGGGGAGGGGGCGCGGAAGAACCAGGGGAGATAGATGGAGTCAAAGTGAAGGTGGTGTACAATTAAGAGTTAATGATGTTTGTCATTCTTGGGGGGAACAAGGACACTGGAAGCAGGAATGCCCAGTGAGGCCCTGTGCACTTGGGAATAGAGGGGCCAGCATGAGGCAATCAAATCAGTCCACAATGACAGGAGATAGGAGACTCAGAAAATACTGTGGAAATGGGGGTAAATTCATGGGATGTAGATTTGGATTTGAAGGGCAGGTAATGGCAAATATAGAAGGCTTAGAAGTTCCCTTTCTAGTGGATACTGGAGCCACCCTTTCCCTTTTAAAGTTTGAGCCTAAAGGATGCAAGTCACCAGATAAAATAATGATGCAAGGAGTAGCGGGAAAAGGCAAACGAATGTTATCTAAGCCCTTAGTACTCACTATTGGGGGTAAAACAGTGTGGGGATGTATTATAATTTCCACAGACGCGCCCATGTGCCTTTTAGGGAGAGATCTCCTGCAAGCCTTGGATACTCAGATCTGCTTACAGCCAGAAGAGGTGGAATTAATAATTATGGGCTCATGTGTTCTGGCTAAGACACCAGAACCAGAGTCAACTAATCTGCAAATTCCAACAGGTTTAGAACCAGTTTCTAAAAAGTTATGGAGCTCTTCAGGAATGGATGTGGGACTACTGAAATCAGCTAGTCCAGTCTGGATAAAAACAAAGGGGGGATTGCCTCCTGCAGTTAAGCAATACCCTATCCCAAAGGAAGCAGAGAAGAGCATCCAAAAACAAATCAATCATTATTTGAAACTGGGTATCCTTAGAGTCTGTGAATCCCCGTACAACACCCCAATTCTGCCAGTTAAAAAGAACAGACAAGACTCTGATGGTGATCCAGAGTATCAGTTTGTACAAGACTTAAGGGCTATAAACCAACAGGTAGTTGCTCCACATCCAGTAGTCCCTAACCCATCAACCATTTTACTACAGATACCCCTTTGGGCAACTTATTTTACTGTGATCGACCTAACGGCAGCCTTTTTTAGTATACCGATAGCTGAAGATAGCCAAGATCTCTTGGCTTTCACTTGGAAGGGACAACAATTAACTTGGACGAGGCTGCCACAGGGATTTACTGGGTCTCCGACTATTTTTTCGCGTATACTCAAAAATGACCTCTCAGATATCGAACTTCCAGGACATTCTGTAGTAATACAATATGTAGATGATTTGTTATTAGCAAGTAAAGATTAACACTCTTGCAGAAAAAGGGCATCGAGCATCTCTGTCTAAACTCCAGCTGTGTCAAAGAGAGGTAAAATATTTGGGTTTTATCTTAAAAGAAGGACACAGGTTAGTTGATCCAGAACGAGTAAAGACAACTCTTGATATGCCTCGTCCTGTAACAAAAAAACAACACGGGATTTTTAGGAGCTGTAGGATTTTGCCAACCGTGGATTCCTGGGTTAGCAGAACTTACTAAGCCTTTAGTGCAGGCAACAAAAAAGGAGGAGATGGAGCCTGTGGCCTGGGGCCCAGAAAGGGAGAAAGCTTTTACATCTGTGAAAAAAGCGTTGGTTTCAGCCCCTGCTCTAGGGTTACCAGATTATAGCAAACCATTCGAATTGTTTGTCCATGAGTGACAGGGAGTAGCAAGTGGGGTACTCACCCAAAAA
Organism: Dromaius novaehollandiae; assembly: GCF_036370855.1. NCBI lineage: Eukaryota > Metazoa > Chordata > Aves > Casuariiformes > Dromaiidae > Dromaius > Dromaius novaehollandiae. Next base: position 3,211,698 of record NW_026991331.1, read on the forward strand.
CTAGGCCCTCACCACAGACCAGTGGCCTATTACTCCACGCAGCTAGATGAGGTAGCTAAAGGCACTCCAGGATGCATCAGAGCAATAGCAGCTACGGCAGCTCTTACTGAAAAAAACATGACCTGTAGTTTTGGGTCACTCATTGACTGTGTATGTGCCACATGAAGTAGAACTGTTAATGAAACAATACGCGACTCAAGCACTATCCCCACAGAGAGCTCACCGCTATGAACTGATAATATTAAGGTCACATTACCTGCATGTAAAGAGATGCAACATCTTAAATCCAGCAACACTATTGCCTCTACCTGAGGATGGAGAACCACATCATTCCTGTGAGCAGGTGATCGTCAGCTCGAGCAAGCCCCGGGAGGACCTTAAAGACAAACCTTTGGAAAACCCAGACTTAGTTCCGTTTACAGATGGATCATCCTAGTATTTGGACGGAAGGCACCACTCCGGCTATGCTGTCACTAACCTCTTTGAGGTACTTGAGGCCAATCCTTTGTCTCTGTCTGTAAGTGCTCAAGGAGCAGAATTAATAGCATTGACCCAAGCAGTAAAAATTGGTAAGAACCTGCAGGTAAATATCTATACCGATTCTAAATATGCATTTGGAGTATGTCATGTAACAGGGATGTTATGGAAAGAGCGAGGATTCTTTTCGTCATCAGGAAAGAAATTAGCTAATGGAGAAGAAATACGTAATTTGCTGGAAGCAGTCCAACTGCCCAAAGAAATTGCTGTAATACACTGCCCAGCCCATACTAAAGACACTACAGAAATTAGCAGAGGAAATGCTTTAGCCGACGCTGCTGCAAAAGCTGCAGCTCGACAACCTCTGAAAGAATGTATGGGGGCGGTTCCAAGGATGGACCAGAGTGAGTGGCCAAATTTAATAGACCCCAAAACTCTGTATGAAAAAGACTGCTCAGTGGAAGAGAAAAAACAATGGGAGCAGTGGGAAGCAAAACAAAGTGATGATGGAATATGGACAATTGGAGGAAAACCAATTCTACCAAAAAAAATAGTTAATTACTATAGCTAGGTGGTTTCATGATAAAGCTCATGGGGGAGCGGAGGCAATAGCTAAGCAGGTACAGAAAGTATGGGCTGCTCCAGGAATTTATGCAGCTGCTAAAAGAATAACAAACAGCTGCCTGACCTGCCAGAAGTTTTCAAATAACAAGCCAAGCTCAGAGTTCGGGTTGGGGGGCGCAACCATGGGCCTACTTCCCTTTCCAAAAGCTACAAATAGATTATGCGGATATGCCATCTGCCAATGGCTACAAACACTTGTTAGTGATAGTAGATCAGTTATCAGGCTGGGTAGAAGCTTTCCCAACAAGAAAGGCCGACACAGGGGGAGTGGTAAAAGCCTTACTGAAGGAAATCATACCCAGGTATGGGGTCCCAGAAGCCACTGATTCAGATAGGGGTGCCCATTTTACGGCAAGCATAATCACTCAGTTATATAAATCATGAGGAATAAAAAGAAACCTATTACCCCTTATCACCCACAATCTTCAGGACAAGTAGAAAGAATGAATAGAACACTAAAAGAAAAAACAGCAAGAATATGCACATGTCCTGGCCTAAAACGGCCAGAAACATTTAACTTAGCTCTATGGGATGTTTGAAATGTCCCATGGCAACCCATAGGACTAACACCAGCAGAAATTCTCTTTGGGAAACATTTAGCTGTACTAGGGACTTATTATTCCAGCTAAGACCAGCCTGTTAGACAGAGATGGACGACTAACCCAGTATGTTCTAAGTATGCAAAAAAGGTTTGAAAATCTTAAAAAATATATATATATGCGCTCAGTGATATCAATCCACACCACCTGAAATACAAGTGCTTGGTATACAGCCTGGGGATGAAGTTTTAGTTAAAGTATTTTCACAAAAATCCAAGTTAAAACCTAACTGCAACAGGCCATATACTGTCATACTATGTTCTTATTTTGCTGTTCAAGTTGAACTGTACTTGTATATGTTGCAAAAGAATGTGTATGTGTAAGAACACTTTGTAATCTTATATTCATAGATAACATTGGTGTAGATACAAGTAATCACTCAAATATTTGTATTTGTAACTTTACCAAAGATTATGGGATGCGACTTTAATTATTCAGCTCCTATTAGATCTTATCAATTGTTACAATCTAATTATACATTAATTCAAAATTTACTACCTAACCCCATTGGGATGAATCTCACCCTGGTATGGAAACTACTACAACATGATGATTTGAGTCGACTGCTAGAACGCATCCGAAACAATGGACAGAAAACTCTTAATCACCATTCATCATGAAGCGGGAGAGATGCACCACGTCTCAGAAAGGATAAAAAGGGATGGAGAACATCATGGCTGGGAAACTCTTCTAGGGTGGTCACCAACTACAACAGCGATTTATAATCACGTGTTGCACCCACTAGTAGTTGTGTTAACTTTAACTGTGTTATGCCTATTGCTTACGATCATATTATGCATAAGATTATGGAACGTGATAGCACGCCTTGAAAGGCTTCGAGAACTCTGTTTCAAGTATTAGCAGGGATGCTTCATAAAAACAAAGCGGGGAACTGTTAAAGAATAGCGAACTGAAACTGTCTAGAGGTAGCCGCTTAGCACAACTTCTCTAAAACTTGCTTAGCATGAGGAGCTAAATTTGCTGAAGCCTTAGGCCGCACTTAGCGAAAACAATGAACTTTTACTTAGTCCAGTAAGAAAAGGGCCTCAGAGCTGGTTCCAGCTGGGAAGATAAGGAAGTTACAAGCAGTCTGCATTCCTGCGTCTCACACTCCCAAAGGGAGGGTGTCAAGGCTTTGAAGTAAGACCAGTGCAGGGCATTAGGACCTTGAGGGGCAAAGCCTTAGCTCACTGCTGGGGCAGTGTTCATTGTTATGATTTAGAATCACCTCCTCCTCAGGACCTTGAGACACAACAGTAAGACCCCACAAAAACAGAGGTACAACCGTCAGCAGAGACTGCAAAAAACAAAAATAAGGAGAAAAACAGCTTACCTCAGAATGACAATGAGACACAATGAGGACCAAAAAATTACTATTGGTCTAACTACCACGTGAAGGGTGGGAAATGTACGTTGAAAAAACTATAATTGCCCAGGATTTGTTTATGTTAGGGTCCCTCTTCGGAGGCACCCAGCTCGAGCTGTAATTACTGCACGCGCGTCATTAATATTTAATTCTTTAATTTGTTTTGATTTGGCTCTGAATTTTTCTGCGGAAACCTAGCGTCAAGCCCTCTTATGGTGGCCAACAAGCCTAATTTCCATAGAATTTCCATAACAATAACTGGGCATGGGCGCGGGAGCATTTGAGCCAGGAGGGAGGGAGGAAAGAAACCTGCCGAACGTAACACTTGTGCTAGCAGATACTAGTACCCCGGACTGTGCTCCAAAAGTTTCTGCTCCACCTGATATACCTGATGATCTCTCTGTCATTGCTTCTCCTTCTCCTCCTCCTTCTCCCTCTACTCCATTGGCTGCCGGACTCTATCCTATGATCCCCAACGTGCTGACTAACCCTGCCGCTTTACAGCCGGGGGGAAAGGGAGGGGCCAGTCCTCCACCTCCTGTGCTGCGGGTATTTACTAATCAGCCCTGGCACCCTGGCCATCTCGCCTTATGGGGGGGGGAAATGCAGAGATTAAGAAAAGATGCAGGGCGATGTGTCCAGTTATTTTCTAATATCTGCACTGGGCACAACCCAAACTGGAGTGATACCCAAATTCTTTTGAGGGAATTATTTCAACCAAATGAAGGGGATAAGATAATTAAAGATGCGGAAGAAGCGCAGCAAGCCGGGGGAAATAGAAACCTCTGGCTAGCAAATGATCCAAATTGGGATTATAATAATGCAGGAGATAGAGCTGTGTGTCCAACAGGACTTTGAAATTTAGTAGAAGTAATTAGAGCATGCAGAGAGTTAGGAGTAAATTGGACTAGAGTGCAAGAATGCAGACAGTGATTAGATGAACACCCCCATGACTTCTGGGGACTTTTGCGGTAAGCCCCGCTAAAATAGGGAGGAATGACCCCACAAAACTTCAATGATGCTCTCGCAATTAGTGTTTTTATAGATCAAGCAGCCCCTGATACACAAAAGTATTTTAAAGAGCATATGGCAGGCTGACAAGGGGAGGGGCGCGGAAGAACCAGGGGAGATAGATGGAATCAAAGTGAAGGGGGTGTACAATTAAGAGTTAATGATGTTTGTCATTCTTGGGGGGAACAAGGACACTGGAAGCAGGAATGCCCAGTGAGGCCCTGTGCACTTGGGAATAGAGGGGCCAGCATGAGGCAATCAAATATTGAGAAGGAGACCAGGCAATTCCCAGGCAGTCCACAATGACAGGAGATAGGAGACTCAGAAAATACTGTGGAAATGGGGGTAAATTTATGGGATGTAGATTTGGATTTGAAGGGCAGGTAATGGCAAATATAGAAGGCTTAGAAGTTCCCTTTCTAGTGGATACTGGAGCCACCCTTTCCCTTTTAAAGTTTGAGCCTAAAGGATGCAAGTCACCAGATAAAATAATGATGCAAGGAATAGCGGGAAAAGGCGAACGAATGTTATCTAAGCCCTTATTGCTTACTATTGGAGGTAAAAGAGCGTGGGGATGTATTATAATTTCCACAGACGCGCCCATGTGCCTTTTAGGGAGAGATCTCCTGCAAGCCTTGGATACTCAGATCTGCTTACAGCCAGAAGAGGTGGAATTAATAATTATGGGCTCATGTGTTCTGGCTAAGACACCAGAACCAGAGTCGACTAATCTGCAAATTCCAACAAGGTTAGAATCAGTTCCTAAACGGTTATGGAGCTCTTCAGGAATGGATGTGGGACTACTGAAATCAGCTAGTCCAGTCTCGATAAAAACAAAGGGGGGATTGCCTCCTGCAGTTAAGCAATACCCTATCCCAAAGGAAGCAGAGAAGAGCATCCAAAAACAAATCAATCATTATTTGAAACTGGGTATCCTTAGAGTCTGTGAATCCCCGTACAACACCCCAATTCTGCCAGTTAAAAAGAACAGGCAAGATTCTGATGGTGATCCAGAGTATCAGTTTATACAAGACTTAGGGGCTATAAACCAACAGGTAGTTGCTCCACATCCAGTAGTCCCTAACCCATCAACCATTTTACTACAGATACCCCTTTGGGCAACTTATTTTACTGTGATTGACCTAACGGCAGCTTTTTTTAGTATACCGATAGCTGAAGATAGCCAAGATCTCTTGGCTTTCACTTGGAAGGGACAACAATTAACTTGGACAAGGCTGCCACAGGGATTTACTGGGTCTCTGACTATTCTTTTGCGTATACTCAAAAATGACCTCTCAGATATCGAACTTCCAGGACATTCTGTAGTAATACAATATGTAGATGATATGTTATTAGCAAGTAAAGATTATGAGACATTTTTAAAAGACACTGTTTCTCCATGTAACGCTCTTGCAGAAAAAGGGCATCAGGCATCTCTGTCTAAACTCCAGCTGTGTCAAAGAGAGGTAAAATATTTGGGTTTTATCTTAAAAGAAGGACACAGGTTAGTTGATCCAGAACGAGTAAAGACAATTCTTGATATGCCTCGTCCTGTAACAAAAAAACAACACGGGATTTTTAGGAGCTGTAGGATTTTGCCAACCGTGGATTCCTGGGTTAGCAGAACTTACTAAGCCTTTAGTGCAGGCAACAAAAAAGGAGGAGATAGAGCCTGTGGCCTGGGGCCCAGAAAGGGAGAAAGCTTTTACATCTGTGAAAAAAGCGTTGGTTTCAGCCCCTGCTCTAGGGTGACCAGATTATAGCAAACCATTGGAATTATTTGTCCATGAACGACAGGGAGTAGCAAGTGGGGTACTCACCCAAAAACTAGGCCCTCACCATAGACCAGTGGCCTATTATTCCACGCAACTAGATGAGGTAGCTAAAGGCACTCCAGGATGCATCAGAGCAATAGCAGCTACGGCAGCTCTTACTGAAAAAAACATGACCTGTAGTTTTGGGTCACTCATTAACTGTGTATGTGCCACAGGGGTAAAAGCCTTACTGAAGGAAATCATACCCAGGTATAGAGTCCCAGAAGCCATGGATTCAGATAGGGGTGCCCATTTTATGGCAAGCATAATCACTCAATTATATAAATCATTAGGAATAAAAAGAAACCTATGTACCCCTTATCACCCACAATCTTCAGGACAAGTAGAAAGAACGAATAGCACATTAAAAGAAAAAATAGCAAGAATATGCAAACGTGCTAGCCTAAAATGGCCAGAAGCATTTAACTTGGCTCTATGGGATGTTTGAAATGTCCCACGGCAACCCATAGGACTAACACCAGCAGAAATTCTCTTTGGGAAACATTTAGCTGTACTAGGGACTTGTTATGCCAGCTAAGACTAGCCTGTTAGAGATGGACAACTAACCCAGTATGTTCTAACTATGCAAAAAGGTTTGAAAATCTTTGAAATAAATAAATATATGCTCAATGATATCAATCCACACCACCTGAAATAGAAGTGCTTGGTATACAGCCTGGGGATGAAGTTTTAGTTAAGGTATTTTCACAAAAATCCAAGTTAAAACCTAAATGGAACGGGCCATATACTGTCATACTGTGTTCTTATTTTGCTGTTCAAGTTGAACTGTACTTGTACATGTTAAAAAAAGAATGTGTATGTGTAAGAACACTTTGTAATCTTACATTCATAGATGGCATTGTTGTAGATACAAGTAATTAATTACTCAAATATTTGTATTTGTAACATTACCCAAAATTATGGGATGCGACTTTAATCATTCAGCTCCTATTAGATCTTATCAATTGTTACAATCTAATTATACATTAATTCAAAATTTACTACCTAACCCCATTGGAAAGAATCTCACACTAGTGAAGAAACTACTACAACATGACAGCCTGCGTCGACTGCTAGAACGTACCCGAAACAATGGACAAAAAACCCTCTAATCACCATTCATCATGAAGCGGAAGAGATGCACCACGTCTCGGAAAGGATAAAAAGGGATGGAGAACATCATGGCTGGGAAATTCTTCTAGGGTGGTCACCAACTACAACAGCGATTTATAATCACGTGTTGCACCCACTAGTAGTTGTGTTAACTTTAACTGTGTTATGCCTATTGCTTACGATCATATTATGCATAAGATTATGGAACGTGATAGCACGCCTTGAAAGGCTTCGAGAACTCTGTTTCAAGTATTAGCAGGGATGCTTCATAAAAACAAAGCGGGGAACTGTTAAAGAATAGCGAACTGAAACTGTCTAGAGGTAGCCGCTTAGCACAACTTCTCTAAAACTTGCTTAGCATGAGGAGCTAAATTTGCTGAAGCCTTAGGCCGCACTTAGCGAAAACAATGAACTTTTACTTAGTCCAGTAAGAAAAGGGCCTCAGAGCTGGTTCCAGCTGGGAAGATAAGGAAGTTACAAGCAGTCTGCATTCCTGCGTCTCACACTCCCAAAGGGAGGGTGTCTGCAGGAATGCGTCTCACACTCCCAAAGGGAGGGTGTCAAGGCTTTGAAGTAAGACCAGTGCAGGGCATTAGGACCTTGAGGGGCAAAGCCTTAGCTCACTGCTGGGGCAGTGTTCATTGTTATGATTTAGAATCACCTCCTCCTCAGGACCTTGAGACACAACAGTAAGACCCCACAAAAACAGAGGTACAACCGTCAGCAGAGACTGCAAAAAACAAAAATAAGGAGAAAAACAGCTTACCTCAGAATGACGATGAGACCCAATGAGGACCAAAAAATTACTATTGGTCTAACTACCACGTGAAGGGTGGGAAATGTACGTTGAAAAAACTATAATTGCCCAGGATTTGTTTATGTTAGGGTCCCTCTTCGGAGGCACCCAGCTCGAGCTGTAATTACTGCACGCGCGTCATTAATATTTAATTCTTTAATTTGTTTTGATTTGGCTCTGAATTTTTCTGCGGAAACCTAGCGTCAAGCCCTCTTATGGTGGCCAACAAGCCTAATTTCCATAGAATTTCCATAACAATAACTGGGCATGGGCGCGGGAGCATTTGAGCCAGGAGGGAGGGAGGAAAGAAACCTGCCGAACGTAACACTTGTGCTAGCAGATACTAGTACCCCGGACTGTGCTCCAAAAGTTTCTGCTCCACCTGATATACCTGATGATCTCTGTCATTACTTCTCCTTCTCCTCCTCCTTCTCCCTCTACTCCATTGGCTGCCGGACTCTATCCTATGATCCCCAACGTGCTGACTAACCCTGCCGCTTTACAGCCGGGGGGAAAGGGAGGGGCCAGTCCCCCTCCTCCTGTGCTGCGGGTATTTACTAATCAGCCCTGGCACCCTGGCCATCTCGCCTTATGGGGGGGGAAAATGCAGAGATTAAGAAAAGATGCAGGGCGATGTGTCCAGTTATTTTCTAATATCTGCACTGGGCACAACCCAAACTGGAGTGATACCCAAATTCTTTTGAGGGAATTATTTCAACCAAATGAAGGGGATAAGATAATTAAAGATGCAGAAGAAGCGCAGCAAGCCGGGGGAAATAGAAACCTCTGGCTAGCAAATGATCCAAATTGGGATTATAATAATGCAGGAGATAGAGCTGTGTGTCCAACAGGACTTTGAAATTTAGTAGAAGTAATTAGAGCATGCAGAGAGTTAGGAGTAAATTGGACTAGAGTGCAAGAATGCAGACAGTGATTAGATGAACACCCCCATGACTTCTGGGGACTTTTGCGGTAAGCCCCGCTAAAATAGGGAGGAATGACCCCACAAAACTTCAATGATGCTCTCGCAATTAGTGTTTTTATAGATCAAGCAGCCCCTGATACACAAAAGTATTTTAAAGAGCATATGGCAGGCTGGCAAGGGGAGGGGCGCGGAAGAACCAGGGGAGATAGATGGAATCAAAGTGAAGGGGGTGTACAATTAAGAGTTAATGATGTTTGTCATTATTGCGGGGAACAAGGACACTGGAAGCAGGAATGCCCAGTGAGGCCCTGTGCACTTGGGAATAGAGGGGCCAGCATGAGGCAATCAAATATTGAGAAGGAGACCAGGCAATTCCCAGGCAGTCCACAATGACAGGAGATAGGAGACTCAGAAAATACTGTGGAAATGGGGGTAAATTTATGGGATGTAGATTTGGATTTGAAGGGCAGGTAATGGCAAATATAGAAGGCTTAGAAGTTCCCTTTCTAGTGGATACTGGAGCCACCCTTTCCCTTTTAAAGTTTGAGCCTAAAGGATGCAAGTCACCAGATAAAATAATGATGCAAGGAGTAGCGGGAAAAGGCGAACGAATGTTATCTAAGCCCTTATTGCTTACTATTGGAGGTAAAAGAGCGTGGGGATGTATTACAATTTCCACAGACGCGCCCATGTGCCTTTTAGGGAGAGATCTCCTGCAAGCCTTGGATACTCAGATCTGCTTACAGCCAGAAGAGGTGGAATTAATAATTATGGGCTCATGTGTTCTGGCTAAGACACCAGAACCAGAGTCGACTAATCTGCAAATTCCAACAAGGTTAGAATCAGTTCCTAAACGGTTATGGAGCTCTTCAGGAATGGATGTGGGACTACTGAAATCAGCTAGTCCAGTCTCGATAAAAACAAAGGGGGGATTGCCTCCTGCAGTTAAGCAATACCCTATCCCAAAGGAAGCAGAGAAGAGCATCCAAAAACAAACCGATCATTACCTGAAACTGGGTATCCTTAGAGTCTGTGAATCCCCATATAACACCCCAATTCTGCCAGTTAAAAAGAACAGACAAGACTCTGATGGTGATCCAGAGTATCGCTTTGTACAAGACTTGAGGGCTATAAACCAACAGGTAGTTGCTCCACATCCAGTAGTCCCCGACCCATCAACCATTTTACTACAGATACCCCTTTGGGCAACTTATTTTACTGTGATCGACCTAACAGCAGCCTTTTTTAGTATACCGATAGCTGAAGATAGCCAAGATCTCCTGGCTTTCACTTGGAAGGGACAACAATTAACTTGGACGAGGCTGCCACAGGGATTTACTGGGTCTCTGACTATTCTTTCGCACAAACTCAAAAATGACCTCTCAGATATCGAACTTCCAGGACATTCTGTAGTAATACAATATGTAGATGATTTGTTATTAGCAAGTAAAGATTAACACTCTTGCAGAAAAAGGGCATCGAGCATCTCTGTCTAAACTCCAGCTGTGTCAAAGAGAGGTAAAATATTTGGGTTTTATCTTAAAAGAAGGACACAGGTTAGTTGATCCAGAACGAGTAAAGACAACTCTTGATATGCCTCGTCCTGTAACAAAAAAACAACACGGGATTTTTAGGAGCTGTAGGATTTTGCCAACCGTGGATTCCTGGGTTAGCAGAACTTACTAAGCCTCTAGTGCAGGCAACAAAAAAGGAGATAGAGCCTGTGGCCCAGAAAGGGAGAAAGCTTTTACATCTGTGAAAAAAGCATTGGTTTTAGCCCCTGCTCTAGGGTTACCAGATTATAGCAAACCATTGGAATTATTTGTCCATGAACGACAGGGAGTAGCAAGTGGGGTACTCACCCAAAAACTAGGTCCTCACCATAGACCAGTGGCCTATTACTCCACGCAGCTAGATGAGGTAGCTAAAGGCACTCCAGGATGCATCAGAGCAATAGCAGCTACGGCAGCTCTTACTGAAAAAAACATGACCTGTAGTTTTGGGTCACTCATTGACTGTGTATGTGCCACATGAAGTAGAACTGTCAATGAAACAATACGTGACTCAAGCACTATCCCCACAGAGAGCTCACCGCTATGAACTGATAATACTGCATGCAGATAATGGGACCTTAAAGAGATGCAACATCTTAAATCCAGCAACACTACTGCCTCTACCTGAGGATGGAGAGCCACATCATTCCTGTGAGCAGGTGATCATCAGCTCGAGCAAGCCCCGGGAGGACCTTAAAGACAAACCTTTGGAAAACCCAGACTTAGTTCCGTTTACAGATGGATCATCCTATTATTTGGACGGAAGGCACCACTCCGGCTATGCTGTCACTAACCTCTTTGAGGTACTTGAGGCCAATCCTTTGTCTCCGTCTGTAAGTGCTCAAGCAGCAGAATTAATAGCATTGACCCAAGCAGCAAAAATTGGTAAGAACCTGCAGGTAAATATCTATACCGATTCTAAATATGCATTTGGAGTAGGTCATGTAACAGGGATGTTATGGAAAGAGCGAGGATTCTTTTCGTCATCAGGAAAGAAATTAGCTAATGGAGAAGAAATACGTAATTTGCTGGAAGCAGTCCAACTGCCCAAAGAAATTGCTGTAATACACTGCCCAGCCCATACTAAAGACACTACAGAAATTAGCAGAGGAAATGCTTTAGCCGACGCTGCTGCGAAGGCTGCAGCTCGACAACCTCTGAGAGAATGTATGGGTGTAGTTCCAAGGATGGACCAGAGTGAACGGCCAATTTTAATAGACCCCAAAACCATGTATGAAAAAGACTGCTCAGTGGAAGAGAAAAAACAATGGGAGCAGTGGGAAGCAAAACAAAGTGATGATGGAATATGGACACTTGGAAGAAAACCAATTCTACCAAAAAAAAAAATATTTAATTACTATAGCTAGGTGGTTTCACGATAAAGCTCTTGGGGGAGCGGAGGCAATAGCTAAGCAGGTACAGAAAGTATGGGCCGCTCCAGGAATCTACGCGGCTGCAAAAAGAATAACAAATAGCTGCCCGACCTGCCAGAAGTTTTCAAATAACAAGCCAAGCTCAGAGTTAGGGGGACGGTCATGGGCCTACTTCCCTTTCCAGAAGCTACAAATAGATTATGCGGATATGCCATCTGCCAATGGCTACAAACACTTGTTAGTGATAGTAGATCAGTTATCAGGCTGGGTAGAAGCTTTCCCAACAAGAAAGGCCGACACACGGGGAGTGGTAAAAGCCTTACTGAAAGAAATCATACCCAGGTATGGGGTCCCAGAAGCCACTGATTCAGACAGGGGTGCCCATTTTACAGCAAGCATAATCACTCAGTTATAGAAATCATTAGGCATAAAAAGAAACCTACAACCCCTTATCACCCACAATCTTCAGGACAAGTAGAAAGAATGAATAGAACACTAAAAGGAAAAATAGCAAGAATATGCGCACATGCTAGCCTAAAATGGCTGGGTAGGACCTTTCCCAACAAGAACGGCTGACGCAGGGCGGGTAGTAAAAGCCTTACTGAAAGAAATCATACCCAGGTATAGAGTCCCAGAAGCCATGGATTCAGACAGGGGTGCCCATTTTATGGCAAGCATAATCAGTCAGTTCTATAAATCATGAGGAATAAAAGGAAATCTATGTACCCCTTATCACCCACAATCTTCAGGACAAGTAGAAAGAATGAACAGCACATTAAAAGAAAAAATAGCAAGAAATGCACACATGCTAGCCTCAAATGGCCAGAAGCATTAAACTTAGCTCTATGGGATGTTTGAAATGTCCCACGGCAACCCATAGGACTAACACCAGCAGAAATTCTCTTTGGGAAACATTTAGCTGTACTAGGGACTTGTTATGCCAGCTAAGACTAGCCTGTTAGACGGGGATGAATGACTAACCCAGTATGTTCTAAGTATGCAAAAAAGGTTTGAAAATCTTTGAAATAAATAAATATATGCTCAATGATATCAATCCACACCACCTGAAATACAAGTGCCTGGTATACAGCCTGGGGATGAAGTTTTAGTTAAAGTATTTTCACAAAAAATCCAGGTTAAAACCTAAATGGAACGGGCCATATACTATCATACTGTGTTCTTATTTTGCTGTTCAAGTTGAACTGTACTTGTACATGTTAAAAAAAGAATGTGTATGTGTAAGAACACTTTGTAATCTTACATTCATAGATGGCATTGTTGTAGATACAAGTAATTAATTACTCAAATATTTGTATTTGTAACATTACCCAAAATTATGGGATGCGACTTTAATCATTCAGCTCCTATTAGATCTTATCAATTGTTACAATCTAATTATACACTAATTCAAAATTTACTACCTAACCCCATTGGAAAGAATCTCACACTAGTGAAGAAACTACTACAACATGACAACCTGCGTCGACTGCTAGAACGTACCCGAAACAATGGACAAAAAACCCTCTAATCACCATTCATCATGAAGCAGAAGAGATGCACCACGTCTTGGAAAGGATAAAAAGGGATGGAGAACATCATGGCTGGGAAACTCTTCTAGGGTGGTCACCAACTACAACAGCGATTTATAATCACGTGTTGCACCCACTAGTAGTTGTGTTAACTTTAACTGTGTTATGCCTATTGCTTACGATCATATTATGCATAAGATTATGGAACGTGATAGCACACCTTGAAAGGCTTCGAGAACTCTGTTTCAAGTATTAGCAGGGATGCTTCATAAAAACAAAGCGGGGAACTGTTAAAGAATAGCGAACTGAAACTGTCTAGAGGTAGCCACTTAGCACAACTTCTCTAAAACTTGCTTAGCATGAGGAGCTAAATTTGCTGAAGCCTTAGGCCGCACTTAGCGAAAACAATGAACTTTTACTTAGTCCAGTAAGAAAAGGGCCTCAGAGCTGGTTCCAGCTGGGAAGATAAGGAAGTTACAAGCAGTCTGCATTCCTGCATCTCACACTCCCAAAGGGAGGGTGTCTGCAGCAATGCGTCTCACACTCCCAAAGGGAGGGTGTCAAGGCTTTGAAGTAAGACCAGTGCAGGGCATTAGGACCTTGAGGGGCAAAGCCTTAGCTCACTGCTGGGGCAGTGTTCATTGTTATGATTTAGAATCACCTCCTCCTCAGGACCTTGAGACACAACAGTAAGACCCCACAAAAACAGAGGTACAACCGTCAGCAGAGACTGCAAAAAACAAAAATAAGGAGAAAAACAGCTTACCTCAGAATGACAATGAGACACAATGAGGAGCAGGAGACCCCAGACCAAAAAATTACTATTGGTCTAACTACCACGTGAAGGGTGGGAAATGTACGTTGAAAAAACTATAATTGCCCAGGATTTGTTTATGTTAGGGTCCCTCTTCGGAGGCACCCAGCTCGAGCTGTAATTACTGCACGCACGTCATTAATATTTAATTCTTTAATTTGTTTTGATTTGGCTCTGAATTTTTCTGCGGAAACCTAGGGTCGAGCCCTCTTATGGTGGCCAACAAGCCTAATTTCCATAGAATTTCCATAACAATAACTGGGCATGGGCGCGGGAGCATTTGAGCCAGGAGGGAGGGAGGAAAGAAACCTGCCGAACGTAACACTTGTGCTAGCAGATACTAGTACCCCGGACTGTGCTCCAAAAGTTTCTGCTCCACCTGATATACCTGATGATCTCTCTGTCATTACTTCTCCTTCTCCTCCTCCTTCTCCCTCTACTCCATTGGCTGCCGGACTCTATCCTATGATCCCCAACGTGCTGACTAACCCTGCCGCTTTACAGCCGGGGGGAAAGGGAGGGGCCAGTCCCCCTCCTCCTGTGCTGCGGGTATTTACTAATCAGCCCTGGCACCCCGGCCATCTCGCCTTATGGGGGGGTAAAATGCAGAGATTAAGAAAAGATGCAGGGCGATGTGTCCAATTATTTTCTAATATCTGCACTGGGCACAACCCAAACTGGAGTGATACCCAAATTCTTTTGAGGGAATTATTTCAACCAAATGAAGGGGATAAGATAATTAAAGATGCAGAAGAAGCGCAGCAAGCCGGGGGAAATAGAAACCTCTGGCTAGCAAATGGTCCAAATTGGGATTGTAATAATGCAGGAGATAGAGCTGTGTGTCCAACAGGACTTTGAAATTTAGTAGAAGTAATTAGAGCATGCAGAGAGTTAGGAGTAAATTGGACTAGAGTGCAAGAATGCAGACAGTGATTAGATGAACACCCCCAAGACTTCTGGGGACTTTTGCGGTAAGCCCCGCTAAAATAGGGAGGAATGACCCCACAAAACTTCAATGATGCTCTCGCAATTAGTGTTTTTATAGATCAAGCAGCCCCTGATACACAAAAGTATTTTAAAGAGCATATGGCAGGCTGGCAAGGGGAGGGGCGCGGAAGAACCAGGGGAGATAGATGGAATCAAAGTGAAGGGGGTGTACAATTAAGAGTTAATGATGTTTGTCATTCTTGGGGGGAACAAGGACACTGGAAGCAGGAATGCCCAGTGAGGCCCTGTGCACTTGGGAATAGAGGGGCCAGCATGAGGCAATCAAATATTGAGAAGGAGACCAGGCAATTCCCAGGCAGTCCACAATGACAGGAGATAGGAGACTCAGGAAATACTGTGGAAATGGGGGTAAATTTATGGGATGTAGATTTGGATTTGAAGGGCAGGTAATGGCAAATATAGAAGGCTTAGAAGTTCCCTTTCTAGTGGATACTGGAGCCACCCTTTCCCTTTTAAAGTTTGAGCCTAAAGGATGCAAGTCACCAGATAAAATAATGATGCAAGGAATAGCGGGAAAAGGCGAACGAATGTTATCTAAGCCCTTATTGCTTACTATTGGAGGTAAAAGAGCATGGGGATGTATTATAATTTCCACAGACGCGCCCATGTGCCTTTTAGGGAGAGATCTCCTGCAAGCCTTGGATACTCAGATCTGCTTACAGCCAGAAGAGGTGGAATTAATAATTATGGGCTCATGTGTTCTGGCTAAGACACCAGAACCAGAGTCGACTAATCTGCAAATTCCAACAAGGTTAGAATCAGTTCCTAAACGGTTATGGAGCTCTTCAGGAATGGATGTGGGACTACTGAAATCAGCTAGTCCAGTCTGGATAAAAACAAAGGGGGGATTGCCTCCTGCAGTTAAGCAATACCCTATCCCAAAGGAAGCAGAGAAGAGCATCCAAAAACAAATCAATCATTATTTGAAACTGGGTATCCTTAGAGTCTGTGAATCCCCGTACAACACCCCAATTCTGCCAGTTAAAAAGAACAGGCAAGATTCTGATGGTGATCCAGAGTATCAGTTTATACAAGACTTAGGGGCTATAAACCAACATGTAGTTGCTCCACATCCAGTAGTCCCTAACCCATCAACCATTTTACTACAGATACCCCTTTGGGCAACTTATTTTACTGTGATTGACCTAACGGCAGCCTTTTTTAGTATACCGATAGCTGAAGATAGCCAAGATCTCTTGGCTTTCACTTGGAAGGGACAACAATTAACTTGGACAAGGCTGCCACAGGGATTTACTGGGTCTCTGACTATTCTTTCGCGTATACTCAAAAATGACCTCTCAGATATCGAACTTCCAGGACATTCTGTAGTAATACAATATGTAGATGATATGTTATTAGCAAGTAAAGATTATGAGACATTTTTAAAAGACACTGTTTCTCCATGTAACGCTCTTGCAGAAAAAGGGCATCAGGCATCTCTGTCTAAACTCCAGCTGTGTCAAAGAGAGGTAAAATATTTGGGTTTTATCTTAAAAGAAGGACACAGGTTAGTTGATCCAGAACGAGTAAAGACAATTCTTGATATGCCTCGTCCTGTAACAAAAAAACAACACGGGATTTTTAGGAGCTGTAGGATTTTGCCAACCGTGGATTCCTGGGTTAGCAGAACTTACTAAGCCTTTAGTGCAGGCAACAAAAAAGGAGGAGATAGAGCCTGTGGCCTGGGGCCCAGAAAGGGAGAAAGCTTTTACATCTGTGAAAAAAGCGTTGGTTTCAGCCCCTGCTCTAGGGTGACCAGATTATAGCAAACCATTCGAATTGTTTGTCCATGAACGACAGGGAGTAGCAAGTGGGGTACTCACCCAAAAACTAGGTCCTCACCATAGACCAGTGGCCTATTACTCCACGCAGCTAGATGAGGTAGCTAAAGGCACTCCAGGATGCATCAGAGCAATAGCAGCTACGGCAGCTCTTACTGAAAAAAACATGACCTGTAGTTTTGGGTCACTCATTGACTGTGTATGTGCCACATGAAGTAGAACTGTCAATGAAACAATACGTGACTCAAGCACTATCCCCACAGAGAGCTCACCGCTATGAACTGATAATACTGCATGCAGATAATGGGACCTTAAAGAGATGCAACATCTTAAATCCAGCAACACTATTGCCTCTACCTGAGGATGGAGAACCACATCATTCCTGTGAGCAGGTGATCGTCAGCTCGAGCAAGCCCCGGGAGGACCTTAAAGACGAACCTTTGGGAAACCCAGACTTAGTTCCGTTTACAGATGAATCATCCTAGTATTTGGACGGAAGGCACCACTCCGGCTATGCTGTCACTAACCTCTTTGAGGTACTTGAGGCCAATCCTTTGTCTCCGTCTGTAAGTGCTCAAGGAGCAGAATTAATAGCATTGACCCAAGCAGTAAAAATTGGTAAGAACCTGCAGGTAAATATCTATACCGATTCTAAATATGCATTTGGAGTAGGTCATGTAACAGGGATGTTATGGAAAGAGCGAGGATTCTTTTCGTCATCAGGAAAGAAATTAGCTAATGGAGAAGAAATACGTAATTTGCTGGAAGCAGTCCAACTGCCCAAAGAAATTGCTGTAATACACTGCCCAGCCCATACTAAAGACACTACAGAAATTAGCAGAGGAAATGCTTTAGCCGACGCTGCTGCGAAGGCTGCAGCTCGACAACCTCTGAGAGAATGTATGGGGGCAGTTCCAAGGATGGACCAGAGTGAATGGCCAATTTTAATAGACCCCAAAACCACGTATGAAAAAGACTGCTCAGTGGAAGAGAAAAAACAATGGGAGCAGTGGGAAGCAAAACAAAGTGATGATGGAATATGGACACTTGGAAGAAAACCAATTCTACCAAAAAAAAAAATTTAATTACTATAGCTAGGTGGTTTCACGATAAAGCTCATGGGGGAGCGGAGGCGGTGGCTAACCAGGTACAGAAAGTATGGGCTGCTCCAGGAATCTACGCGGCTGCAAAAAGAATAACAAATAGCTGCCCGACCTGCCAGAAGTTTTCAAATAACAAGCCAAGCTCAGAGTTAGGGGGACGGTCATGGGCCTACTTCCCTTTCCAAAAGCTACAAATAGATTATGCGGATATGCCATCTGCCAATGGCTACAAACACTTGTTAGTGATAGTAGATCAGTTATCAGGCTGGGTAGAAGCTTTCCCAACAAGAAAGGCCGACACACGGGGAGTGGTAAAAGCCTTACTGAAGGAAATCATATCCAGGTATGGGGTCCCAGAAGCCACTGATTCAGACAGGGGTGCCCATTTTACGGCAAGCATAATCACTCAGTTATAGAAATCATTAGGCATAAAAAGAAACCTACAACCCCTTATCACCCACAATCTTCAGGACAAGTAGAAAGAATGAATAGAACACTAAAAGGAAAAATAGCAAGAATATGCGCACATGCTAGCCTAAAATGGCTGGGTAGGACTTTTCCCAACAAGAACGGCTGACACAGGGCGGGTAGTAAAAGCCTTACTGAAAGAAATCATACCCAGGTACAGAGTCCCAGAAGCCACTGATTCAGACAGGGGTGTCCATTTTATGGCAAGCATAATCAGTCAGTTTTATAAATCATGAGGAATAATGAACTTTTACCTAGTTCAGTAAGAAAAGGGACTGAGAGCTGGTTCAAGCTGGAATGATAAGGGAGTTGCAAGCAGTTCGCATTCCTGTGCTTCACGCTCTGGGAGGGAGGATGTCAAGGCTTTGAAATAAGGCCTACTTGGGCACCAGGACCCTGGGAAACAAAGCCTCCTCTCATTGCTGAAACAGTGTTAATTAGGGGGTCTGGACTATCTCGGGGTCTGGATTATATCCCTTCATCAGGACCTTGGCAGATAACACCTATTGTCACTGCTGGGGCAGTGCTAATTGCTGGAACAACACCTCTTTGTCAGAGCCTGGAGAGACAAGGGCGGGACCCGAGGAATCAAGACACATCTGTCAACAAAAACCATAACAGTAAAGATAAACAGCCTGCCTAGGCACAGGGATGAGACCCAATAAGGAGCAGGAGACTCCAGGCCCAAATATTACTATTGGTCCAAACTACTGCCTGAGGGGTGGAGAGCTTACATTGGAAGGTATAATTGCCCAGGCATTTCTTTGTTTGGGGTCCCTCTTCGGAGACACCCAGCTCGAGCTGTAATTACCGCACGCGTGTCATTAAAATTTCATTATTTCATTTGCTTTGATTTGGCGCCAAACTTTTCTGCGGGAACCTAGGGTCGGGCCCTGTTATGGTGGCTGACAAGCCTCATTTCCATAACACCGAGCCCGGGGCCCGTCCCCGTGTCCGGGGGGTCCCGCCTCGCCCTCACCTCTCCTCTCCAGCGCAGCCCTCCTGTACTCCATGTATCTCCACTGCCACTCCATGCAGCTCTTCTCCAGGTAGTGCTTCAGCCTCTCAGGCTCATTCTCTGCCTCCCACTTCCTCTTGGTGATTAGCGCAGCAGCATACGCCATGACGAATGTCAGCGTGTCCTTGTCAAAGGCGATGAAATCCTTCCCGTCGTAGGCATCCCGCAGAAACCCCCAGATCCCACCGTCCTCCAGGAGGTCACAGCCGTACGTGCGCTGCACTGTGTGATACCCTGAGACACAAGCAGGGAGACGGGGGCTCAGGGGCAGCCCCGGCCCCGCACAGGGGCTTGGACACGGCACCCAGCGCAGGGCCGGGGGCACCCCAGACCCGCAGCCCCCAGCGCTGACAGCGAGCAGCTGCCGCTGGGAGCCCCGGCCCGCGCTCACCCCCGCTCTGGTTGTAGCGCTTCTGCAGTGTGTCCAGCTCCACTCAGTAAGACTAATGATTGCCATATGCGTTCTGGGGCTGCCTGTCCCAGTGGTCCTGACCCTCCTGCTCCATCCAGGCCGCACCCGGCACCGCCCTCTGCGTCTCGCTGTCGTAGCCATCGATGAGCTCTCCGTCCACGTAGCCCACGGAGACGAAGGCGGGCAGCCCCGGGCTGGGCTCCGTCACGGCGGTGTGGAAGTAGCGCAGGGAGTGGGGGCCTGCGGGGACACGGGGGGTGGTGAGGGGCCGGGGGGGACACGTTGGGGGGCATCCGGGGGATCAAGATGTCCCGGGGGGAGAAGTCGGGGGGGTCGGGGGGGGCAGCACGTCCCGGGGGGCAGGTCAGGGGGGCAGCACGACACAGGGGGGGCACGTCGGGGGGGCAGCACATTCCGGGAGGGCAGGTCGGGGGGCTCCGGGGGGGCAGCACGTCCCGGGGGGAAGATCGGGGGGGCAGCACCTCCCGGGGGCGGTTGCAGGCCGGTCCGTGGGGCCGCTGACGGGGAGCCCGGCGCCGGGGGAGGGGCAGAGGGGGGCCCGGGGGCCCCGCCCGCACTCACCGCTCGCCACCGCCGCCGCCGCCGCCCAGCAGCAGCAGCAGCCCCGGCCCCAGCGCCCGCCCCGCTACCGCCTCCTCGCTGCCAGCGCCCTCGCCCTCACCCGGCGCCGAAGCCCACGGCGGCCACGCCCCCGCGCCACCATTGGCTCCGCTGCGGCGCACCGCCATTGGCTGCCCCGCCCGCCAATAGCGGCTCTTGTCGGCTGAGGCGTCCCCAGGCGCTGGGCTGATCCCGGCGCGGCGGGTTGGGAGAAGCGACAGCGAGGGCGCTTGCGGAGGGCGCTGCGCAGCGCCGAGCCGCGGCTCCCGCTCCGCCTTGTCGCACGGCCATTGGCCCCGCCGGCGGCCGCCCGCCAATGGCGAGGCGCGGCAGCGGTGACGCCCCCGGGCGCCGGGCGGATCTCCGCGGAGCGCGTGGTGGGCGGGAGCGCGGAGGCGATGTGGGAGGCCGAGGCCGATGTGGGGACGGAGACGACGTGGGGATGGGGATGCCATGGGGATGGGGCCACTGGGGGGATGGGACGCCGTGGGGCTGGAGACGATGTGGGGATGGGGACACCGTGGGGCTGGAGATGGAGTTGGCTCTGTCACAGGGACAGGGGGACACTGTGGGGATGGGGATGATGGGGGGATGGGGACGATGTGGGGACGGGGACGCCATGGAGATGGGGACGATGTGGGGACGGGGACACCATTGGGATGGGGATGGAGTTGGCTCTGTCACAGGGGGGGACGCGGAGCCAGCAGTGGGAGCTCAGGGAGTGGCGCCCATCGAAGGCCGAGTGCTGGTAGGTGGTCCCCGGCCCACCCCGGCACCCATAGGTCTACTGGAAGATGTGGAAACCTGCCCAAGGTGGCACCCATGGGTGAGGAGCTGCCCAGGGCCCCAGGCGTCTAGCCCCGTTGCACCCCTGGAGCCAGGCATCCAATCCCATCAGCACCCACACCCATCCATGTGTTGTCCGAAAAGCGGATTCGTTGCCCGGTGTGCAATAAGCCAATAATTACACACTCAGGAGAGACATTTGTTTATTTATTTCAGAGTTGCGCAAGCCTGGGTGCTCGGTGGTTTCCCACAAATCGAGCACACACACCCCAACTTTTCAAGTAGCATTTATACAAACAAATTGCCAGATTTGCGACTTTCCCTTTTACACTGATTGGTTAGTGATTTCTTCATTCCCTGGGTCCCACCCCTGCTTCTCAAGGTCCTGATCAATTAACACTGCCCCAGCTAGGTCAGTAGATGTTATCTCCCAAGGTCCTGAGGAAGAGGACATAATCCAGACCCCTTAATTAACACAGTTTCAACAGTGAGAGGAGGCTTTGCTTCCCAAGGTCCTGGCGCCCAAACAGGCCTTATTTCACAGCCTTGACATCCTCCCTTTCGGAGAGTGGGGCACAGGAATGCAGACTGCTTGTAACTCCCTTATCTTTCCAGCCTGCACCAGCTCTGGGGCCCTTTCTTACCGAACTAGGAGCGTGGCCTAAGGCTTCAGCAAATTTAGCTACTCATGCTAAGCAAGTGTGTGGCTACTCATGCTAAGCAAATTCTGTCTAAGATAGAAGTTATCCAAATCTACCTACTTCAAACATTCTTTCTGAGCTTCTCAGGGTTGTCTTGTAACAATTGCACCCATGTTATCACCCATGGGCCCAGGTGGCCACCCATCAGCACCTGTGACCACCCATGGACCCAGGTGTCCAGCCCCATTGCACCCGTGTTATCACACATGGGCCCAGGTGGCGGCCCCATCAGCACCCACCACCACCCATGGACCCAGGTGTCGACCCCCTTTGCACCCATGGACTCAGGCGTGAGGTCACATCACCACCCCTGAACCCAGGCCCCCCACCCCATTGCACCCATGGTCCCAGCCCCCTGGCCCATTGCACCTGTGTCCCCAGCCCCCCACCCCATTGCACCCACGTCCCCAGGCCCCTGCCCCTGCCCCATTACGCCCATATCCGGAGCTTCCCCGACTCATTGCACCCATATCCCCAGCCCCCTGCCCCTTTGCGCCCATGTCCCCAGGCCCCTGCCAATTGCAACCACCTCCCCAGGCCCCCTGCCCCATTGCACCCACATCCCCAGGCCCCCGCCCTATTGCACCCATATCCCAGGCCCCCACCCCATTGCACCCATATCCCCAGCCCCCTGGCCCACGCAGATGGGGCCACACTGCAGCAAGCCCAGCGCAGGCCCCCAAGCTGCCTGGCAGCTGCAGCACAGCACACAGGAGCAGAGACCAAGGGTGCTGGCTTGGTGCAGCCGGCGGAAGAGAAGGCGTAGGGGGATCTCACTGCTGCCTGCAAGTGCCTAACGGGAGCGTGCAGAGAGCATGGAGCCAGAGACGTCCTGAGGGGCCTGGGGACAGGTTGAGGGCAACGGCACGGCTTGTGGCAGGGAAAAGTCCCCTCAGAGACTGCAAATGGCCTTGGAAGCCGAATGGTGGTGCAACACTGGAGCAGGGTGCCAGGGCCGTGCGGGAATCCATCGCCAGAGACAGTCAGAGCTCGACCCTGACAGGCCCTGCGAAACCTCCTCTGCTTGCCTCCACTTGCAGCAGGAGGTTGCAGCAGACACCTCCGGAAGACCCTTCCCACCCCAGCTGCTCTCTCACTCTGCGACTGCTTGTAGGGCTTTCTCTGCAGCCCTGACTGCCTTCCTTGGCAGCGCCTGCACTAGTCTTTCTCCTGACAGTTCCCTGACACCAAGTAACACGGCGGGAACAGCTGCCGAGGGTTTATTTGGAGCAGCACATGGGCTGTGGGACACGACGCAGTAGCATTGCTGTAGCAGCCAGGAGAGAGCCTCCGTCGCTCTGCCTCTTTGCTCTGCGCCATCTCCCATCTCGGGCCACCTGTCTGGCAGCTGCATCCTCGCGCTGTTCCTCTCACTGCCCTGAGTCACAGCGGCAGCTAAAAGCTCTGCGCAGAGCCCGAAGCGCTGCCCTGAGCCGCAATGGCCATCGCCTGGAAGGCGCAGCATGCGGGAGGGCGGTGATGCCTGTGGAGGAAGGAGAGCCGTGGGCGAGGGGCTGGGCAAGTGCAGGGCAAGCCTGAGGGTCTCTGGCTGCGGGGGAGGCCTCCGCCTTTGTTCCTGTGCTGGCTGATGGGGCCAGAGGCACACTGTCCCCCGCATCCTGGCAGCCTCCCGCCAGAGCAGATGCCGCTGCCTCGGCTCCTCGGGGCACTGCTGGGGCCAGAGGCGTGCTCTGCAGGTCACCAGCTGCCTCCCTGGCAGCATCTCTGCCCTTCACAACGGGTGAGCAGGGCACCTCCTCAGGACACGGCTGTGGGTCTGCCAAGAGGCTCCTGAGGCTCGGTCTGACCCAGCTCATGACCAAGGCCATGTTTTCCTCCAGCTCCTCCCATTCCAAAGGCTCTTCTTCAACATCCTCTTCCTCATCGCTCCACTCCACACCAGCATCCTCTGGCACTTCCCAGACTCTCTTCCCAGCTCCCAGCTCCCGCGCCCTCCCGCGGGGCCGGAGGGAAGACGATGACTTGTGCTCCTCTTGGGGCTCACAGGCAACCTGCATGGGGAGAGCAGGAACACAGCCCTGTGTGATAGCAGCTGGCCATGCTCAGCATCCTGGTGCCCTGGGATATAGGAGGGGGCAAAGGGTTTGGGGTGGGGGGATGCTGTGAGTGGCCGCGAGCCCCAAGGGGAGGCACATGCAGCTGGCTGGGCAATGGCACAAGGCTTGTCTTGGGGCCGTAGCAGCAGGGCTGGGCCGGGGGCCACGACGGGCAGCGGGGGATGGAGGTGGCCGGGTGCGTGGCACAAGGGGGCTGGCTCGCTGGCTGTGGGAGGCGGCTGCTGCTGGGGCTGCCCCTGCCCTCCTTGCTCAGCATCCATGCCCCAGGGCTGGATGCTGTGCAGGCCGGGGAGGGCACGTCAGCCCTGGGCCTCTGGCACTTGGAAACGCAGAGCACCAGGCATCTTCCCCAGGGCAGAGAGTGCAGAGCGCAAAGGGCTGGGGGGACAGCTTCTCACCATGGCCGCAGGGGACCCATGCGATGGGGCAGCTCTTCTCACCCACCCTGCACACCCCAGACGCTGCTCACACCGCACCTCCCTTTGGTGGTGGGTGCCGACGCCATGCTCCTTGCTCACCTGGTGAGGAAGGCCTGCGGCCAGGGCAGAGCCTTCTGCTGCGCTTTCTTCGGGCAATGGTGGTTGGAGAGGCAGGCTGTTGCTCTCCCCACAAGGGCCTCCGCACAACTGGGAGGCCTCTGGCGCAGCCTCTGTGGGAAGCGATATAAGCAGAGGAGCATTTTCCCCTGCATCCTCAGGGCCTCTGGCTGCAGGGGAGGCCTCTGCCTTTGCTCCTGTGCTGTACAGTGGAGCCAGAGGCACACTGTCCCCCGCGTCCTGGCAGCCTCCTGCCAAAGGAGATGCCGCTGCCACGGCTCCTCGGGGCACTGCTGGGGCCAGAGGCGTGCTCTGCAGGTCACCAGCTGCCTCCCTGGCAGCATCTCTGCCCTTCACAACGGGTGAGCAGGGCACCTCCTCAGGACACGGCTGTGGGTCTGCCAAGAGGCTCCTGAGGCTCGGTCTGACCCAGCTCATGACCAAGGCTGTGTTTTTCTCCAGCTCCTCCCATTGCAAAGGCTCTTCTTCAACGTCCTCTTCCTCATCACTCCACTCCACGCCAGCATCCTCTGGTGCTCCCCGGACTCTCTTCCCAGCTCCCATCTTGTGCTCCCTCCTGGGCGCATGGGCATACAGCCGCTCCTGCACCTCCCACTTGGACCTCGCGTCCTTCAGGAGCTCCACTCGCGTCACCTCCGGTTGCCACAGGTTATAGAAGGAGTTTCTGGCACAGAGCTGAAGCCAGAGAGGGAGATTTGTGAAGGCAGCTGCTTTTCCCACCAGCAATGCCCCCCGTGGCCCTGCCAGCACTGCCACCATCACACTGTTGCAGCAGGACGCAGCGGCTGGCCCCAGCACACGGAGGGTCACCATCTGCCCCGGCCCACCCTTTGCACTCACCTCCTTGGGGCGAACATTGAGGCATCCCGATGCTGTCAGGGAGAAACGTTTCCCCTTGCCCTCCTCTTCCTCGACCTCCCTCTCCTTTGGCCTCGGCTCCTTCCTCTCCAGAAAGGCTTCTCGCAGCTGGGCCAAGCTCTGCCCGGTGCGCGCCACACAGCTCCTGTCGAGCTCCTCCAGCGTCTCTGTTTTGATTGAGAGCACGGCGAGATACTGCGAGGGGTTGTCGGGGTGTATGCGCAGTGGCGTGCCTTGAAGGCGACAGATGATGCCCAGAGGCTGCTGTTTGGGCCTCTGCACTGCAAGTTGCCATCCTAGTGTGACCAGTCCATGGCCCCTGCACGGGGAAGCTGGTGCACCGGCCCTCATGACCTTCCTTTTGCCCCCACGCCTGTTGCAATCTGGCCCTTGCAGAGCTGTGGCAGCTGTGTTTTTGCCATGCTCCCTGCTCTCCTTCTGCAATGCGCTTGCCAGGTTTGCTAGAGCAATGGTGTATGCCAAGGTCCTTTGTGGCCCGGCTGCCCTGAGCTCCTGGCCATGTCCCGCACTCGCGTCATCAGGACGGCTCAAGGCTGCAGACGCGAGCGCCAGCAGTGCGTGCATCAGAGGTGCGGCAGGCAGTGCGGGGCTGTGTGGAGCAGGTCTCTGGTCCTCAGCCTTCATTTCCATGCACGCATCTGCAAGGATGTTCTCAACAAAGCCAGCAGGCTCAGGCCAGGAAGGGGACATGGACTCTGGTGCAGCCATTTCACTGGGGCAGCTGCCAGCAACGGCTTTGGCAGAGCTGGGTGGCACCTCTGCGAAGCGGGGGCTGCCGAGCCAAACCTGCTGTGAAACACCTTTCGCCATTGTCTCCCACTGCGGGACCTCCCCCACGCCAGAAGAGGCTGACTCTCCTTGGGGATTCTCAGCGGGGGAAACTTGTCCTTCTGCAGGCTGCACCTCAACACCTTGGGACGCTGAGGCCTTGCTCCGCACCAAGTCCTGGCTGTGCGCCATCATGTCCAACTGTTGTGCCTTGGTCTCCTGCGCACAGGCATCTCTGGGAGCTGCCAGCACCTTGCCACCTAGCTCCTGGCACAGTCCTTCAAGAGTTCTTGAAAAAGCCACCCTCAACGGCAATGGTGGCAGCCTTGGCTCTGTCAGGCAGCCTGGCCATGGCTCATCCTGCTCCTTGCATGCTGGCATGCCTCGCATCTGCCTTTGAGGAATGCTCTCTGCTCCCATGACAAAGGAGGTGCCTCCTGGCAGCTGCCGGCTTTGCACAGGAAGACTTGTCCTGGCACCATCAGCTCGCAGCAGCCTTGTTTTTCCCAGCGCGGAAGACCCAGTCCTGGCCTCAGGCAAGCAGCGGACAGGAGCTTGAATTGCCCAGGGAAGAGCCCCAGCTTCCCGCTTGCCTTCTTGAAGGGCAGGCAAAGGAAGATGCACTGCCTTTACATCTTCCTCTGCCAGGCTCTTCCTGCACTCCAGACACATCACAGCACCACTAAGAGGTGGCAGCTGCTCCCTGGCTTTGGCCCTGCCTCTTGCAGAAGATCTGCAGCATGTCTCCAGAGCAGGCAGCTTGGTTCCACGGGCAGATCCTGCTGTTTTAGCTGCAGAGGCCTCCAGGCCTCCAAGGAGCTGCCTAGCTGCCTTGGGTGCACGAGGTGCTAAGCTGGGCAGATGGAGTGTTTCGGTTTCTCCCTTGAACGCTGCGATGAGAACATCTCTGGCAGTGTTCTTCACAGTCTGCAATCCAAGCCCAGGAGATAGGAAAGTGATTGCAGCCCTTTCCTCCCCTCCCGCCCCCACTCTCCATCCTTCCCACAGGTCAATTTCCAGCACCTCTGATGCCCTCAACAGCGGCAGCGCTCTGCCACGCAGGCAGCTCCCACCCTGCTCCCAAAGGCTGCATGGGGACAGGGCTCATCAGCACTGCGCAAGACAGGGGCAAAGGCAGTTCCCCTGAGGACCCTGAGGCATGGCCTTGCAGGCTGCCATGCAGAGCAGGCAGTCAGCCTGCTGGGGGACAGAGACCTCCTGGTCTCCCCACCGCTTCCTGCCTGCTTCTCCACAGCTGCAGCCAGGCAGGCAGAGGCTTTGCCACCATCGCTGCTCAGCTCGGTACCTTCGCGATGACGTCTTCACGGTCTTGCCAGCTCTGTGGGCCGGGCAGCAACGGCCGCCTGTCCCTTTGCTGCGATGAAGGCGGGGTCGGGATGCGTTGCGTCACTGCATGCGGCTCCCGCTGGCCCCCCTGCAGGGAGAAGGAAGCACATGATGGAGGCGGTTGCGTTCGTACAAGCAGCCCCTCAGGCACAGGAAAGCCCGGCCCCATGTCGAAGGGAAGCTCATGGCCTAGCATAACCCAGCTGTGCTAAGCCTGGAGATGCTCTCTGACCCTCAGCACAGCTCACAGGCTCCATTTGGGCCTTGCAGCACCCCAGTCGGTGTGCTTTGTGCACCAGAAAATCCCCAGCACCAGCAAGAAATACCCCCTGGCCAGAGAAGCTCAGGCCTGGCTCGCTTGCCCCACCTCCTCTTCCCCACCGTCCTCATGCTTTCCGTGCGGCTCCCAGCCCTGCTGCCTGCCTCTCCCTCCAGCCCCACCGCTCACCTTGCTTCTGCGCTTCGGCCTCACAGAAAGCCCATCCACGGGCTGGGAGCCGGCATTCGCCTGCCGCCCCTTGTCCATCTGCAGGAGCTTCTCCTGCGCACCTGCCACTCTGGCACTCAAGAGAGCTGCTCCCTCCTCAGCGAGCTGCTCTCCTCAGAGGGCACAGCCAGGGGCTCTGCTCCCAGCATGGACTCGGTCACCACGGGCACTGCCCCATCACAATGGCCTTGGGGGCATGATGCCACCCCCATCACAAAGCCCTGCACGTTGCCATGGGGACCCCCGTGACCACCTCCTGCTGGCCACCAGGGGCACCCGCATCACAAGGCCTTGCTGGTGACCGTGCTAGCACCGACATCACAAGGCCTTGCTGCTCACCGGGGGCACCTCCAGCACCAGGGCTTTGCCTCCCAGCCTCTGGTGCCAGCTTCTGAGCCCAGCTCCGAGCTGCCATCTGTGCCGCAGCAGGAATTTTCCTCTCCCCACCTCTCTGCCTCCTACACCGTGCAGATGCTGCCCTTCTTCAGGCCCTCTAGAGCACACAGCCAGCCACTGCAAGACCACTCCTCTTGCTCGGGCCACTAAGCCTCACCCATATGCCTCACCGTCCAGCCCTAGGCAGAGCGTCCTGCATTCCCGCTGCTTTCTCACAGAAAGGCCAACTGCCCCTCCGCACCTTCCCAGACGGGCCTTCCCAAAGAGGCTGCAGCCATCCACCGCAGCGCTCCAGGCATGCCACGCTGCAGGCCCGCAGCTGCACACAGACTGCAAAGTGCTCCTGTCTGGTCCCCAGGCTGCAGGCATTAGCGGACGGACCCCTGAGACAGGTGCCCGCCTCTGCAGATTTCCCACAAAAGCTGTCAGAGATTCATTTCTCCAGACTGTTGCTCTCTAAGCACTTCCCTATTGGCGTGCACGCACTGCGCTGGGCCCCTCCAGGCTTTCTTTGCTCCACATCACCCTGCACCTTTGCCTTGCCCTCCCACACCATCGCTTCCTCACTCTTCCATGCATCCTCCTCTCCCCTCAGGGGCACCGACTTTTGGGCTCTCCTCACCACCTTGGCCACCGGCTTGAGCCTCACGGCAGCACACGGGCACACTCTCCTCCTGATGAAGCGTGACACCCCCCAGCCTTGGTGCCTCGCTGCTGGCTCGCCTTCGGGACGTCCAGCTGCTGGACCGCCAGGCCACCTGGGCAAGCAGCCCTGCCCTCACCTGTGCACCTCTTCCTACTCACGGGGCTTGTGCTTTTCTTGCTTTTGCCCCCAGGGGGCACGTGGGGACCATCTCTCCACGCCAGCCTTCATGCACAAAGAGGGGCCCACGCTCATGAAAACAAAGCCCTGCTGCCAGCACCAGCTGCACACCCAGGGGCTGACCTGCTGGATCCAAGCACTGCTGCTCAAGCCCATTCCCCTCACTGGCAGCATGCAGGAAAAACCCCACCTGCCCTGCCAGGCCTACAGCCATGTCATCACACTTGGTACTTTCCAGGCAGGATCCTTGTGTTAAGGAAGAGCAAACTGAAACTAATGAGCTTTTCCTTAGTCCAGTAAGAAAAGGGCCTCAGAGCTGGTTCCAGCTGGGAAGATAAGGCAGTTACAAGCAGTCTGCATTCCTTGCAATTACTGTTTTTATAGATCAAGCAGCCCCTGATACACAAAAGTATTTTAAAAAGCATATGCCAGGCTGGCAAGGGGAGGGGGCGCGGAAGAACCAGGGGAGATAGATGGAGTCAAAGTGAAGGTGGTGTACAATTAAGAGTTAATGATGTTTGTCATTATTGCGGGGAACAAGGGCACTGGAAGCAGGAATGCCCAGTGAGGCCCTGTGCACTTGGGAATAGAGGGGCCAGCATGAGGCAATCAAATCAGGCCACAATGACAGGAGATAGGAGACTCAGAAAATACTGTGGAAATGGGGGTAAATTCATGGGATGTAGATTTGGATTTGAAGGGCAGGTAATGGCAAATATAGAAGGCTTAGAAGTTCCCTTTCTAGTGGATACTGGAGCCACCCTTTCCCTTTTAAAGTTTGAGCCTAAAGGATGCAAGTCACCAGATAAAATAATGATGCAAGGAGTAGCGGGAAAAGGCGAACGAATGTTATCTAAGCCCTTATTGCTTACTATTGGAGGTAAAAGAGCGTGGGGATGTATTACAATTTCCACAGACGCGCCCATGTGCCTTTTAGGGAGAGATCTCCTGCAAGCCTTGGATACTCAGATCTGTTTACAGCCAGAAGAGGTGGAATTAATAATTATGGGCTCATGTGTTCTGGCTAAGACACCAGAACCAGAGTCGACTAATCTGCAAATTCCAACAAGGTTAGAATCAGTTCCTAAACGGTTATGGAGCTCTTCAGGAATGGATGTGGGACTACTGAAATCAGCTAGTCCAGTCTGGATAAAAACAAAGGGGGGATTGCCTCCTGCAGTTAAGCAATACCCTATCCCAAAGGAAGCAGAGAAGAGCATCCAAAAACACACCAATCATTACCTGAAACTGGGTATCCTTAGAGTCTGTGAATCCCCATATAACACCCCAATTCTGCCAGTTAAAAAGAACAGGCAAGACTCTGATGGTGATCCAGAGTATCGCTTTGTACAAGACTTGAGGGCTATAAACCAACAGGTAGTTGCTCCACGTCCAGTAGTCCCCGACCCATCAACCATTTGACTACAGATACCCCTTTGGGCAACTTATTTTACTGTGATCGACCTAACAGCAGCCTTTTTTAGTATACCGATAGCTGAAGATAGCCAAGATCTCCTGGCTTTCACTTGGAAGGGACAACAATTAACTTGGACGAGGCTGCCACAGGGATTTACTGGGTCTCCGACTATTCTTTCGCGCAAACTCAAAAATGACCTCTCAGATATCGAACTTCCAGGACATTCTGTAGCAATACAATATGTAGATGATTTGTTATTAGCAAGTAAAGATTAACACTCTTGCAGAAAAAGGGCATCGAGCATCTCTGTCTAAACTCCAGCTGTGTCAAAGAGAGGTAAAATATTTGGGTTTTATCTGAAAAGAAGGACACAGGTTAGTTGATCCAGAACGAGTAAAGACAATTCTTGATATGCCTCGTCCTGTAACAAAAAAACAACACGGGATTTTTAGGAGCTGTAGGATTTTGCCAACCGTGGATTCCTGGGTTAGCAGAACTTACTAAGCCTTTAGTGCAGGCAACAAAAAAGGAGGAGATAGAGCCTGTGGCCTGGGGCCCAGAAAGGGAGAAAGCTTTTACATCTGTGAAAAAAGCATTGGTTTCAGCCCCTGCTCTAGGGTTACCAGATTATAGCAAACCATTGGAATTGTTTGTCCATGAACGACAGGGAATAGCAAGTGGGGTACTCACCCAAAAACTAGGCCCTCACCACAGACCAGTGGCCTATTACTCCACGCAGCTAGATGAGGGAGCTAAAGGCACTCCAGGATGCATCAGAGCAATAGCAGCTACGGCAGCTCTTACTGAAAAAAACATGACCTGTAGTTTTGGGTCACTCATTGACTGTGTATGTGCCACATGAAGTAGAACTGTCAATGAAACAATACGTGACTCAAGCACTATCCCCACAGAGAGCTCACCGCTATGAACTGATAATACTGCATGCAGATAATGGGACCTTAAAGAGATGCAACATCTTAAATCCAGCAACACTATTGCCTCTACCTGAGGATGGAGAGCCACATCATTCCTGTGAGCAGGTGATCGTCAGCTCGAGCAAGCCCCGGGAGGACCTTAAAGACAAACCTTTGGGAAACCCAGACTTAGTTCCGTTTACAGATGGATCATCCTAGTATTTGGACGGAAGGCACCACTCCGGCTATGCTGTCACTAACCTCTTTGAGGTACTTGAGGCCAATCCTTTGTCTCCGTCTGTAAGTGCTCAAGGAGCAGAATTAATAGCATTGACCCAAGCAGCAAAAATCGGTAAGAACCTGCAGGTAAATATCTATACCGATTCTAAAGATGCATTTGGAGTATGTCATGTAACAGGGATGTTATGGAAAGAGCGAGGATTCTTTTCGTCATCAGGAAAGAAATTAGCTAATGGAGAAGAAATACGTAATTTGCTGGAAGCAGTCCAACTGCCCAAAGAAATTGCTGTAATACACTGCCCAGCCCATACTAAAGACACTACAGAAATTAGCAGAGGAAATGCTTTAGCCGACGCTGCTGCGAAGGCTGCAGCTCGACAACCTCTGAGAGAATGTATGGGTGTAGTTCCAAGGATGGACCAGAGTGAATGGCCAATTTTAATAGACCCCAAAACCATGTATGAAAAAGACTGCTCAGTGGAAGAGAAAAAACAATGGGAGCAGTGGGAAGCAAAACAAAGTGATGATGGAATATGGACACTTGGAAGAAAACCAATTCTACCAAAAAAAAAAATAGTTAATTACTATAGCTAGGTGGTTTCACGATAAAGCTCATGGGGGAGCCGAGGCAATAGCTAACCAGGTACAGAAAGTATGGGCCGCTCCAGGAATCTACGCGGCTGCAAAAAGAATAACAAATAGCTGCCCGACCTGCCAGAAGTTTTCAAATAACAAGCCAAGCTCAGAGTTAGGGGGACGGTCATGGGCCTACTTCCCTTTCCAGAAGCTACAAATAGATTATGCGGATATGCCATCTGCCAATGGCTACAAACACTTGTTAGTGATAGTAGATCAGTTATCAGGCTGGGTAGAAGCTTTCCCAACAAGAAAGGCCGACACACGGGGAGTGGTAAAAGCCTTACTGAAAGAAATCATACCCAGGTATGGGGTCCCAGAAGCCACTGATTCAGACAGGGGTGCCCATTTTACGGCAAGCATAATCACTCAGTTATAGAAATCATTAGGCATAAAAAGAAACCTACAACCCCTTATCACCCACAATCTTCAGGACAAGTAGAAAGAATGAATAGAACACTAAAAGGAAAAATAGCAAGAATATGCGCACATGCTAGCCTAAAATGGCTGGGTAGGACTTTTCCCAACAAGAACGGCTGACGCAGGGCGGGTAGTAAAAGCCTTACTGAAAGAAATCATACCCAGGTATAGAGTCCCAGAAGCCATGGATTCAGACAGGGGTGTCCATTTTATGGCAAGCATAATCAGTCAGTTATATAAATCATGAGGAATAATGAACTTTTACCTAGTTCAGTAAGAAAAGGGACTGAGAGCTGGTTCAAGCTGGAATGATAAGGGAGTTGCAAGCAGTTCGCATTCCTGTGCTTCACGCTCTGGGAGGGAGGATGTCAAGGCTTTGAAATAAGGCCTACTTGGGCACCAGGACCCTGGGAAACAAAGCCTCCTCTCACTGCTGAAACAGTGTTAATTAGGGGGTCTGGACTATCTTGGGGTCTGGATTATATCCCCTTCGTCAGGACCTTGGCAGATAACACCTATTGTCACTGCTGGGGCAGTGCTAATTGCTGGAACAACACCTCTTTGTCAGAGCCTGGAGAGACAAGGGCGGGACCCGAGGAATCAAGACACATCTGTCAACAAAAACCGTAACAATAAAGATAAACAGCCTGCCTAGGCACAGGGATGAGACCCAATAAGGAGCAGGAGACCCCAGACCTAAATATTACTATTGGTCCAAACTACTGCCTGAGGGGTGGAGAGCTTACATTGGAAGGTATAATTGCCCAGGCATTTCTTTGTTTGGGGTCCCTCTTCGGAGACACCCAGCTCGAGCTGTAATTACTGCACGCGTGTCATTAAAATTTAATTATTTCATTTGCCTTGATTTGGCGCCAAACTTTTCTGCGGGAACCTAGGGTCGGGCCCTGTTATGGTGGCTGACAAGCCTCATTTCCATAACACCGAGCCCGGGGCCCGTCCCCGTGTCCGGGGGGTCCCGCCTCGCCCTCACCTCTCCTCTCCAGCGCAGCCCTCCTGTACTCCATGTATCTCCACTGCCACTCCATGCAGCTCTTCTCCAGGTAGTGCTTCAGCCTCTCAGGCTCATTCTCTGCCTCCCACTTCCTCTTGGTGATTAGCGCAGCAGCATACGCCATGACGAATGTCAGCGTGTCCTTGTCAAAGGCGATGAAATCCTTCCCGTCGTAGGCATCCCGCAGAAACCCCCAGATCCCACCGTCCTCCAGGAGCTCACAGCCGTACGTGCGCTGCACTGTGTGATACCCTGAGACACAAGCAGGGAGACGGGGGCTCAGGGGCAGCCCCGGCCCCGCACAGGGGCTTGGACACGGCACCCAGCGCAGGGCCGGGGGCACCCCAGACCCGCAGCCCCCAGCGCTGACAGCGAGCAGCTGCCGCTGGGAGCCCCGGCCCGCGCTCACCCCCGCTCTGGTTGTAGCGCTTCTGCAGTGTGTCCAGCTCCACTCAGTAAGACTAATGATTGCCATATGCGTTCTGGGGCTGCCTGTCCCAGTAGTCCTGACCCTCCTGCTCCATCCAGGCCGCGCCCGGCACCGCCCTCTGCGTCTCACTGTCATAGCCATCGATGAGCTCTCCGTCCACGTAGCCCACGGAGACGAAGGCGGGCAGCCCCGGGCTGGGCTCCGTCACGGCGGTGTGGAAGTAGCGCAGGGAGTGGGGGCCTGCGGGGACACGGGGGGTGGTGAGGGGCCGGGGGGGGCACGTTGAGGGGCATCCGGGGGATCAAGATGTCCCGGGGGGAGAAGTCGGGGGGGTCGGGGGGGGCAGCACGTCCCGGGGGGCAGGTCAGGGGGGCAGCACGACACAGGGGGGGCACGTCGGGGGGACAGCACATTCCGGGAGGGCAGGTCGGGGGGCTCCGGGGGGGCAGCACGTCCCGGGGGGAAGATCGGGGGGGCAGCACCTCCCGGGGGCGGTTGCAGGCCGGTCCGTGGGGCCGCTGACGGGGAGCCCGGCGCCGGGGGAGGGGCAGAGGGGGGCCCGGGGGCCCCGCCCGCACTCACCGCTCGCCGCCACCGCCCAGCAGCAGCAGCCCCGGCTCCAGCGCCCGCCCCGCTACCGCCTCCTCGCTGCCAGCGCCCTCGCCCTCACCCGGCGCCGAAGCCCACGGCGGCCACGCCCCCGCGCCGCCATTGGCTCCGCTGCGGCGCACCGCCATTGGCTGCGCTCTGTCCCGCCCGCCAATAGCGGCTCTCGTCGGCTGAGGCGTCCCCAGGTGCTGGGCAGATCCCGGCGCGGCGGGTTGGGAGAAGCGACAGCGAGGGCGCTTGCGGAGGGCGCTGCGCAGCGCCGAGCCGCGGCTCCCGCTCCGCCTTGTCGCACGGCCATTGGCCCCGCCGGCGGCCGCCCGCCAATGGCGAGGCGCGGCAGCGGTGACGCCCCCGGGCGCCGGGCGGATCCCCGCGGAGCACGTGGTGGGCGGGAGGGTGGAGGCGATGTGGGAGGCCGAGGCCGATGTGGGGACGGAGACGACGTGGGGATGGGGATGCCATGGGGATGGGGCCACTGGGGGGATGGGACGCCGTGGGACTGGAGACGATGTGGGGATGGGGACACCGTGGGGCTGGAGATGGAGTTGGCTCTGTCACAGGGACAGGGGGACACTGTGGGGATGGGGATGATGGGGGGATGGGGACACCATTGGGATGGGGATGGAGTTGGCTCTGTCACAGGGGCAGGGGGACGTGATGGGGACAGGGACACCGTGGGGACAGGGACACTGTGGTGCTGGAGATGGAGCTGACTCTGTCACAGGGGCAGGGGGATGTGGTGGGGACAGGGACACCGTGGGGACAGGGACACTGTGGGGCTGGAGATGGAGTTGGCTCTGTCACAGGGGCAGGGGGACGTGGTGGGGACAGGGACACCGTGGGGACAGGGACACCGTGGGGAAAGAGATGGAGTTGGCTCTGTCACAGGGATGGGGGGACGTGGTGGGGACAGGGGTCAGCTCCGGGGATGGAGTTTGGCTCGGCCAAGGGACGGGGACCCGGCGGTGGAGATGGGGACCCGAGGATGCAGGGCTGGGGGCAGGGATAGGGACAGGAGACCACGGGGACATGGCGATGGGGACACGGAGCCAGCAGTGGGAGCTCAGGGAGTGGCGCCCATCGAAGGCCGAGTGCTGGTAGGTGGCCCCCGGCCCACCCCCGGCACCCATAGGTCTACTGGAAGATGTGGAAACCTGCCCAAGGTGGCACCCATGGGTGAGGAGCTGCCTAGGGCCCCAGGCGTCTAGCCCCGTTGCACCCCTGGAGCCAGGCATCCAGTCCCATCAGCACCCACACCCATCCATGTGTTGTCCGAAAAGCGGGTTCGTTGCCTGGTGTGCAATAAGCCAATAATTACACACTCAGGAGAGACATTTGTTTATTTATTTCAGAGTTGCGCAAGCCTGGGTGCTCGGTGGTTTCCCACAAATCGAGCACACACCCCCCAACTTTTCAAGTAGCATTTATACAAACAAATTGCCAGATTTGCGACTTTCCCTTTTACACTGATTGGTTAGTGATTTCTTCATTCCCTGGGTCCCACCCCTGCTTCTCAAGGTCCTGATCAATTAACACTGCCCCAGCTAGGTCAGTAGATGTTATCTCCCAAGGTCCTGAGGAAGAGGACATAATCCAGACCCCTTAATTAACACAGTTTCAACAGTGAGAGGAGGCTTTGCTTCCCAAGGTCCTGGCGCCCAAACAGGCCTTATTTCACAGCCTTGACATCCTCCCTTTCGGAGAGTGGGGCACAGGAATGCAGACTGCTTGTAACTCCCTTATCTTTCCAGCCTGCACCAGCTCTGGGGCCCTTTCTTACCGAACTAGGAGCGTGGCCTAAGGCTTCAGCAAATTTAGCTACTCATGCTAAGCAAGTGTGCGGCTACTCATGCTAAGCAAATTCTGTCTAAGATAGAAGTTATCCAAATCTACCTACTTCAAACATTCTTTCTGAGCTTCTCAGGGTTGTCTTGTAACAATTGCACCCGTGTTATCACCCATGGGCCCAGGTGGCCACCCATCAGCACCTGTGACCACCCATGGACCCAGGTGTCCAGCCCCATTGCACCCGTGTTAGCACACATGGGCCCAGGTGGCGGCCCCATCAGCACCCACCATCACCCATGGACCCAGGTGTCGACCCCCTTTGCACCCATGGACTCAGGCGTGAGGTCACATCAACACCCACGGACCCAGGCATTAGGTCCCATCAGCACCCATCAGCGCCCATGGACCCAGGTGTCCACCCCCGTTGCACCCATGGACTCAGGCGTGAGGTCACATCACCACCCCTGAACCCAGGCCCCCCACCCCATTGCACCCATGGTCCCAGCCCCCTGGCCCATTGCACCTGTGTCCCCAGCCCCCCACCCCATTGCACCCACGTCCCCAGGCCCCTGCCCCATTACGCCCATATCCGGAGCTTCCCCGACTCATTGCACCCATATCCCCAGCCCCCTGCCCCTTTGCGCCCATGTCCCCAGGCCCCTGCCCAATTGCACCCACCTCCCCAGCCCCCCGCCCCAATGCACCCATATTCCCAGCCCCTCTGCCCCATTGCACCCACATCCCCAGGCCCCCGCCCTATTGCACCCATATCCCAGGCCCCCACCCCATTGCACCCTATCCCCAGCCCCCTGGCCCACGCAGATGGGGCCACACTGCAGCAAGCCCAGCGCAGGCCCCCAAGCTGCCTGGCAGCTGCAGCACAGCACACAGGAGCAAAGACCAAGGGTGCTGGCTTGGTGCAGCCGGCGGAAGAGAAGGCGTAGGGGGATCTCACTGCTGCCTGCAAGTGCCTAACGGGAGCATGCAGAGAGCATGGAGCCAGAGACGTCCTGAGGGGCCTGGGGACAGGTTGAGGGCAACGGCACGGCTTGTGGCAGGGAAAAGTCCCCTCAGAGACTGCAAATGGCCTTGGAAGGCAAATGGTGGTGCAACACTGGAGCAGGGTGCCAGGGCCGTGCGGGAATCCATCGCCAGAGACAGTCAGAGCTCGACCCTGACAGGCCCTGCGAAACCTCCTCTGCTTGCCTCCACTTGCAGCAGGAGGTTGCAGCAGACACCTCCGGAAGACCCTTCCCACCCCAGCTGCTCTCTCACTCTGCGACTGCTTGTAGGGCTTTCTCTGCAGCCCTGACTGCCTTCCTTGGCAGCGCCTGCACTAGTCTTTCTCCTGACAGTTCCCTGACACCAAGTAACACGGCGGGAACAG
Organism: Dromaius novaehollandiae; assembly: GCF_036370855.1. NCBI lineage: Eukaryota > Metazoa > Chordata > Aves > Casuariiformes > Dromaiidae > Dromaius > Dromaius novaehollandiae. The sequence goes on from NW_026991331.1 coordinate 3,249,778, forward strand.
CTGCCGAGGGTTTATTTGGAGCAGCACATGGGCTGTGGGACACGACGCGGTAGCATTGCTGTAGCAGCCAGGAGAGAGCCTCCGTCGCTCTGCCTCTTTGCTCTGCGCCATGCCCCATCTCGGGCCACCTGTCTGGCAGCTGCATCCTCGCGCTGTTCCTCTCACCGCCCTGAGACACAGCGGCAGCTAAAAGCTCTGCGCAGAGCCCGAAGCGCTGCCCTGAGCCGCGATGGCCATCGCCTGGAAGGCGCAGCATGCGGGAGGGCGGTGATGCCTGTGGAGGAAGGAGAGCCGTGGGCGAGGGGCTGGGCAAGTGCAGGGCAAGCCTGAGGGTCTCTGGCTGCGGGGGAGGCCTCCGCCTTTGTTCCTGTGCTGGCTGATGGGGCCAGAGGCACACTGTCCCCCGCATCCTGGCAGCCTCCCGCCAGAGCAGATGCCGCTGCCTCGGCTCCTCGGGGCACTGCTGGGGCCAGAGGCGTGCTCTGCAGGTCACCAGCTGCCTCCCTGGCAGCATCTCTGCCCTTCACAACGGGTGAGCAGGGCACCTCCTCAGGACACGGCTGTGGGTCTGCCAAGAGGCTCCTGAGGCTCTGTCTGACCCAGCTCATGACCAAGGCTGTGTTTTTCTCCAGCTCCTCCCATTCCAAAGGCTCTTCATCAACGTCCTCCTCCTCATCGCTCCACTCCACGCCAGCATCCTCTGGTGCTCCCCGGACTCTCTTCCCAGCTCCCAGCTCCCGCGCCCTCCCGCGGGGCCGGAGGGAAGACGATGACTTGTGCTCCTCTTGGGGCTCACAGGCAACCTGCATGGGGAGAGCAGGAACACAGCCCTGTGTGATATCAGCTGGCCATGCTCAGCATCCTGGTGCCCTGGGATATAGGAGGGGGCAAAGGGTTTGGGGTGGGGGGATGCTGTGAGTGGCCGCGAGCCCCAAGGGGAGGCACATGCAGCTGGCTGGGCAATGGCACAAGGCTTGTCTTGGGGCCGTAGCAGCAGGGCTGGGCCGGGGGCCACGACGGGCAGCGGGGCATGGAGGTGGCCGGGTGCGTGGCACAAGGGGGCTGGCTCGCTGGCTGTGGGAGGCGGCTGCTGCTGGGGCTGCCCCTGCCCTCCTCGCTCAGCATCCATGCCCCAGGGCTGGATGCTGTGCAGGCCGGGGAGGGCACGTCAGCCCTGGGCCTCTGGCACTTGGAAACGCAGAGCACCAGGCATCTTCCCCAGGGCAGAGAGTGCAGAGCGCAAAGGGCTGGGGGGACAGCTTCTCACCATGGCCACAGGGGACCCATGCGATGGGGCAGCTCTTCTCACCCACCCTGCACACCCCAGACGCTGCTCACACCGCACCTCCCTTTGGTGGTGGGTGCCGACGCCATGCTCCTTGCTCACCTGGTGAGGAAGGCCTGCGGCCAGGGCAGAGCCTTCTGCTGCGCTTTCTTCGGGCAATGGTGGTTGGAGAGGCAGGCTGTTGCTCTCCCCACAAGGGCCTCCGCACAACTGGGAGGCCTCTGGCGCAGCCTCTGCGGGAAGCGATGGAGGCAGAGGAGCATTTTCCCCTGCATCCTCAGGGCCTCTGGCTGCAGGGGAGGCCTCCGCCTTTGTTCCTGTGCTGGCCAGTGGAGCCAGAGGCACACTGTCCCCCCCGTCCTGGCAGCCTCCTGCCAAAGGAAATGCCGCTGCCATGGCTCCTCGGGGCACTGCTGGGGCCAGAGGCGTGCTCTGCAGGTCACCAGCTGCCTCCCTGGCAGCATCTCTGCCCTTCACAATGGGTGAGCAGGGCACCTCCTCAGGACACGGCTGTGGGTCTGCCAAGAGGCTCCTGAGGCTCGGTCTGACCCAGCTCATGACCAAGGCTGTGTTTTTCTCCAGCTCCTCCCATTGCAAAGGCTCTTCTTCAACGTCCTCTTCCTCATCACTCCACTCCACGCCAGCATCCTCTGGTGCTCCCCAGACTCTCTTCCCAGCTCCCATCTTGCGCTCCCTCCTGGGCGCATGGGCATACAGCCGCTCCAGCACCTCCCACTTGGACCTCGCGTCCTTCAGGAGCTCCACTCGCGTCACCTCCGGTTGCCACAGGTTATAGAAGGAGTTTCTGGCACAGAGCTGAAGCCAGAGAGGGAGATTTGTGAAGGCAGCTGCTTTTCCCACCAGCAATGCCCCCCGCAGCCCTGCCAGCACTGCCACCATCACACTGTTGCAGCAGGGCGCAGCGGCTGGCCCCAGCACACGGAGGGTCACCATCTGCCCCGGCCCACCCTTTGCACTCACCTCCTTGGGGCGAACATTGAGGCATCCCGATGCTGTCAGGGAGAAACGTTTCCCCTTGCCCTCCTCTTCCTCGACCTCCCTCTCCTTTGGCCTCGGCTCCTTCCTCTCCAGAAAGGCTTCTCGCAGCTGGGCCAAGCTCTGCCCGGTGCGTGCCACGCAGCTCCTGTCAAGCTCCTCCAGCGTCTCTGTTTTGATTGAGAGCACGGCGAGATACTGCGAGGGGTTGTCGGGGTGTATGCTCAGCGGCGTGCCTTGAAGGCGACAGATGATGCCCAGAGGCTGCTGTTTGGGCCTCTGCACTGCAAGTTGCCATCCTAGTGTGAGCAGTCCATGGCCCCTGCACGGGGAAGCTGGTGCACCGGCCCCCATGACCTTCCTTTTGCCCCCACGCCTGTTGCAATCTGGCCCTTGCAGAGCTGTGGCAGCTGTGTTTTTGCCACGCTCCCTGCTCTCCTTCTGCAATGCGCTTGCCAGGTTTGCTAGAGCAATGGTGTATGCCAAGGTCCTTTGTGGCCCGGCTGCCCTGAGCTCCCGGCCGTGTCCCGCACTCGCATCATCAGGACGGCTCAAGGCTGCAGACGCGAGCGCCAGCAGTGCGTGCATCAGAGGTGCGGCAGGCAGTGCGGGGCTATGTGGAGCAGGTCTCTGGTCCTCAGCCCTCATTTCCATGCACGCATCTGCAAGGATGTTCTCAACAAAGCCAGCAGGCTCAGGCCAGGAAGGGGACATGGACTGTGGTGCGGCCATTTCACTGGGGCAGCTGCCAGCAACGGCTTTGGCAGAGCTGGGTGGCACCTCTGCGAAGCGGGGGCTGCCGAGCCAAACCTGCTGTGAAACACCTTTTGCCATTGTCTCCCACTGCGGGACCTCCCCCACGCCAGAAGAGGCTGATTCTCCTTGGGGATTCTCAGCGGGGGAAACTTGTCCTTCTGCAGGCTGCACCTCAACACCTTGGGACGCTGAGGCCTTGCTCCGCACCAAGTCCTGGCTGTGCGCCATCATGTCCAACTGTTGTGCCTTGGTCTCCTGCGCACAGGCATCTCTGGGAGCTGCCAGCACCTTGCTACCTAGCTCCTGGCACAGTCCTTCAAGAGTTCTTGAAAAAGCCACCCTCAACGGCAATGGTGGCAGCCTTGGCTCTGTCAGGCAGCCTGGCCATGGCTCATCCTGCTCCTTGCATGCTGGCATGCCTCGCATCTGCCTTTGAGGAATGCTCTCTGCTCCCATGACAAAGGAGGTGCCTCCTGGCAGCTGCCGGCTTTGCACAGGAAGACTTGTCCTGGCACCATCAGCTCGCAGCAGCCTTGTTTTTCCCAGCGCGGAAGACCCAGTCCTGGCCTCAGGCAAGCAGCGGACAGGAGCTTGAATTGCCCGGGGCAGAGCCCCAGCTTCCTGCTTGCCTTCTTGAAGGGCAGGCAAAGGAAGATGCACTGCCTTTACATCTTCCTCTGCCAGGCTCTTCCTGCACTCCAGACACATCACAGCACCACTAATAGGTGGCAGCTGCTCCCTGGCTTTGGCCCTGCCTCTTGCAGATCTGCAGGATGTCTCCAGAGCAGGCAGCTTGGTTCCACATGCAGATCCTGCTGTTTTAGCTGCAGAGGCCTCCAGGCCTCCAAGGAGCTGCCTAGCTGCCTTGGGTGCACGAGGTGCTAAGCTGGGCAGATGGAGTGTTTCGGTTTCTCTCTTGAACGCTGCGATGAGAACATCTCTGGCAGTGTTCTTCACAGTCTGCAATCCAAGCCCAGGAAACAGGAAAGTGATTGCAGCCCTTTCCTCCCCTCCCGCCCCCACTCTCCATCCTTCCCACAGGTCAATTTCCAGCACCTCTGATGCCCTCAACAGCGGCAGCGCTCTGCCACGCAGGCAGCTCCCACCCTGCTCCCAAAGGCTGCATGGGGACAGGGCTCATCAGCACTGCGCAAGACAGGGGCAAAGGCAGTTCCCCTGAGGACCCTGAGGCATGGCCTTGCAGGCTGCCATGCAGAGCAGGCAGTCAGCCTGCTGGGGGACAGAGACCTCCTGGTCTCCCCACCGCTTCCTGCCTGCTTCTCCACAGCTGCAGCCAGGCAGGCAGAGGCTTTGCCACCATCGCTGCTCAGCTCGGTACCTTCGCGATGACGTCTTCACGGTCTTGCCAGCTCTGTGGGCCGGGCAGCAACGGCCGCCTGTCCCTTTGCTGCGATGAAGTCGGGGTCGGGATGCGTTGCGTCACTGCATGCGGCTCCCGCTGGCCCCCCTGCAGGGAGAAGGAAGCACATGATGGAGGCGGTTGCGTTCGTACAAGCGGCCCCTCAGGCACAGGAAAGCCCGGCCCCATGGCGAAGGGAAGCTCATGGCCTAGCACGGCCCAGCTGCACTAAGCCCAGAGGTGCTCTCTGACCCTCAGCACAGCTCACAGGCTCCATTTGGGCCTTGCAGCATCCCGGTCGGTGTGCTTTGTGCACCAGAAAATCCCCAGCACCAGCAAGAAATACCCCCTGGCCAGAGAAGATCAGGCCTGGCTCGCTTGCCCCACCTCCTCTTCCCCACCGTCCTCATGCTTTCCGTGCGGCTCCCAGCCCTGCTGCCTGCCTCTCCCTCCAGCCCCACCGCTCACCTTGCTTCTGCGCTTCGGCCTCACAGAAAGCCCATCCACGGGCTGGGAGCCGGCATTCGCCCGCCGCCCCTTGTCCATCTGCAGGAGCTTCTCCTGCGCACCTGCCACTCTGGCACTCAAGAGAGCTGCTCCCTCCTCAGCGAGCTGCTCTCCTCAGAGGGCACAGCCAGGGGCTCTGCTCCCAGCATGGACTCGGTCACCACGGGCACCGCCCCATCACAATGGCCTTGGGGGCATGATGCCACCCCCATCACAAAGCCCTGCACGTTGCCATGGGGACCCCCGTGACCACCTCCTGCTGGCCACCAGGGGCACCCGCATCACAAGGCCTTGCTGGTGACCGTGCTAGCACCGACATCACAAGGCCTTGCTGCTCACCGGGGGCACCTCCAGCACCAGGGCTTTGCCTCCCAGCCTCTGGTGCCAGCTTCTGAGCCCAGCTCCGAGCTGCCATCTGTGCCGCAGCAGGAGTTTTCCTCTCCCCACCTCTCTGCCTCCTACACCGTGCAGATGCTGCCCTTCTTCAGGCCCTCTAGAGCACACAGCCAGCCACTGCAAGACCACTCCTCTTGCTCGGGCCACTAAGCCTCACCCATATGCCTCACCGTCCAGCCCTGGCAGAGCTTCCTGCATTCCCGCTGCTTTCTCACAGAAAGGCCAACTGCCCCTCCGCACCTTCCCAGACGGGCCTTCCCAAAGAGGCTGCAGCCATCCACCGCAGCGCTCCAGGCATGCCACGCTGCAGGCCCGCAGCTGCACACAGACTGCAAAGTGCTCCTGTCTGGTCCCCAGGCTGCAGGCATTAGCGGACGGACCCCTGAGACAGGTGCCCGCCTCTGCAGATTTCCCACAAAAGCTGTCAGAGATTCATTTCTCCAGACTGTTGCTCTCTAAGCACTTCCCTATTGGCGTGCACGCACTGCGCTGGGCCCCTCCAGGCTTTCTTTGCTCCACATCACCCTGCACCTTTGCCTTGCCCTCCCACACCATCGCTTCCTCACTCTTCCATGCATCCTCCTCTCCCCTCAGGGGCACCGACTTTTGGGCTCTCCTCACCACCTTGGCCACCGGCTTGAGCCTCACGGCAGCACACGGGCACACTCTCCTCCTGATGAAGCGTGACACCCCCCAGCCTTGGTGCCTCGCTGCTGGCTCGCCTTCGGGACGTCCAGCTGCTGGACCGCCAGGCCACCTGGGCAAGCAGCCCTGCCCTCACCTGTGCACCTCTTCCTACTCACGGGGCTTGTGCTTTTCTTGCTTTTGCCCCCAGGGGGCACGTGGGGACCATCTCTCCACGCCAGCCTTCATGCACAAAGAGGGGCCCACGCTCATGAAAACAAAGCCCTGCTGCCAGCACCAGCTGCACACCCAGGGGCTGACCTGCTGGATCCAAGCACTGCTGCTCAAGCCCATTCCCCTCACTGGCAGCATGCAGGAAAAACCCCACCTGCCCTGCCAGGCCTACAGCCATGTCATCACACTTGGTACTTTCCAGGCAGGATCCTTGTGTTAAGGAAGAGCAAACTGAAACTAATGAGCTTTTCCTTAGTCCAGTAAGAAAAGGGCCTCAGAGCTGGTTCCAGCTGGGAAGATAAGGCAGTTACAAGCAGTCTGCATTCCTTGCAATTACTGTTTTTATAGATCAAGCAGCCCCTGATACACAAAAGTATTTTAAAGAGCATATGCCAGGCTGGCAAGGGGAGGGGGCGCGGAAGAACCAGGGGAGATAGATGGAGTCAAAGTGAAGGTGGTGTACAATTAAGAGTTAATGATGTTTGTCATTATTGCGGGGAACAAGGGCACTGGAAGCAGGAATGCCCAGTGAGGCCCTGTGCACTTGGGAATAGAGGGGCCAGCATGAGGCAATCAAATCAGTCCACAATGACAGGAGATAGGAGACTCAGAAAATACTGTGGAAATGGGGGTAAATTCATGGGATGTAGATTTGGATTTGAAGGGCAGGTAATGGCAAATATAGAAGGCTTAGAAGTTCCCTTTCTAGTGGATACTGGAGCCACCCTTTCCCTTTTAAAGTTTGAGCCTAAAGGATGCAAGTCACCAGATAAAATAATGATGCAAGGAGTAGCGGGAAAAGGCGAACGAATGTTATCTAAGCCCTTATTGCTTACTATTGGAGGTAAAAGAGCGTGGGGATGTATTATAATTTCCACAGACGCGCCCATGTGCCTTTTAGGGAGAGATCTCCTGCAAGCCTTGGATACTCAGATCTGCTTACAGCCAGAAGAGGTGGAATTAATAATTATGGGCTCATGTGTTCTGGCTAAGACACCAGAACCAGAGTCGACTAATCTGCAAATTCCAACAAGGTTAGAATCAGTTCCTAAACGGTTATGGAGCTCTTCAGCAATGGATGTGGGACTACTGAAATCAGCTAGTCCAGTCTCGATAAAAACAAAGGGGGGATTGCCTCCTGCAGTTAAGCAATACCCTATCCCAAAGGAAGCAGAGAAGAGCATCCAAAAACACACCAATCATTACCTGAAACTGGGTATCCTTAGAGTCTGTGAATCCCCATATAACACCCCAATTCTGCCAGTTAAAAAGAACAGGCAAGACTCTGATGGTGATCCAGAGTATCGCTTTGTACAAGACTTGAGGGCTATAAACCAACAGGTAGTTGCTCCACGTCCAGTAGTCCCTAACCCATCAACCATTTGACTACAGATACCCCTTTGGGCAACTTATTTTACTGTGATCGACCTAACAGCAGCCTTTTTTAGTATACCGATAGCTGAAGATAGCCAAGATCTCCTGGCTTTCACTTGGAAGGGACAACAATTAACTTGGACGAGGCTGCCACAGGGATTTACTGGGTCTCCGACTATTCTTTCGCGCAAACTCAAAAATGACCTCTCAGATATCGAACTTCCAGGACATTCTGTAGCAATACAATATGTAGATGATTTGTTATTAGCAAGTAAAGATTAACACTCTTGCAGAAAAAGGGCATCGAGCATCTCTGTCTAAACTCCAGCTGTGTCAAAGAGAGGTAAAATATTTGGGTTTTATCTGAAAAGAAGGACACAGGTTAGTTGATCCAGAACGAGTAAAGACAATTCTTGATATGCCTCGTCCTGTAACAAAAAAACAACACGGGATTTTTAGGAGCTGTAGGATTTTGCCAACCGTGGATTCCTGGGTTAGCAGAACTTACTAAGCCTTTAGTGCAGGCAACAAAAAAGGAGGAGATAGAGCCTGTGGCCTGGGGCCCAGAAAGGGAGAAAGCTTTTACATCTGTGAAAAAAGCATTGGTTTCAGCCCCTGCTCTAGGGTTACCAGATTATAGCAAACCATTGGAATTGTTTGTCCATGAACGACAGGGAGTAGCAAGTGGGGTACTCACCCAAAAACTAGGCCCTCACCACAGACCAGTGGCCTATTACTCCACGCAGCTAGATGAGGGAGCTAAAGGCACTCCAGGATGCATCAGAGCAATAGCAGCTACGGCAGCTCTTACTGAAAAAAACATGACCTGTAGTTTTGGGTCACTCATTGACTGTGTATGTGCCACATGAAGTAGAACTGTCAATGAAACAATACGTGACTCAAGCACTATCCCCACAGAGAGCTCACCGCTATGAACTGATAATACTGCATGCAGATAATGGGACCTTAAAGAGATGCAACATCTTAAATCCAGCAACACTATTGCCTCTACCTGAGGATGGAGAGCCACATCATTCCTGTGAGCAGCTGATCGTCAGCTCGAGCAAGCCCCGGGAGGACCTTAAAGACAAACCTTTGGAAAACCCAGACTTAGTTCCGTTTACAGATGGATCATCCTAGTATTTGGACGGAAGGCACCACTCCGGCTATGCTGTCACTAACCTCTTTGAGGTACTTGAGGCCAATCCTTTGTCTCCGTCTGTAAGTGCTCAAGGAGCAGAATTAATAGCATTGACCCAAGCAGCAAAAATCGGTAAGAACCTGCAGGTAAATATCTATACCGATTCTAAATATGCATTTGGAGTAGGTCATGTAACAGGGATGTTATGGAAAGAGCGAGGATTCTTTTCGTCATCAGGAAAGAAATTAGCTAATGGAGAAGAAATACGTAATTTGCTGGAAGCAGTCCAACTGCCCAAAGAAATTGCTGTAATACACTGCCCAGCCCATACTAAAGACACTACAGAAATTAGCAGAGGAAATGCTTTAGCCGACGCTGCTGCGAAGGCTGCAGCTCGACAACCTCTGAGAGAATGTATGGGTGTAGTTCCAAGGATGGACCAGAGTGAACGGCCAATTTTAATAGACCCCAAAACCATGTATGAAAAAGACTGCTCAGTGGAAGAGAAAAAACAATGGGAGCAGTGGGAAGCAAAACAAAGTGATGATGGAATATGGACACTTGGAAGAAAACCAATTCTACCAAAAAAAAAAATAGTTAATTACTATAGCTAGGTGGTTTCACGATAAAGCTCATGGGGGAGCCGAGGCAATAGCTAACCAGGTACAGAAAGTATGGGCCGCTTCAGGAATCTACGCGGCTGCAAAAAGAATAACAAATAGCTGCCCGACCTGCCAGAAGTTTTCAAATAACAAGCCAAGCTCAGAGTTAGGGGGACGGTCATGGGCCTACTTCCCTTTCCAGAAGCTACAAATAGATTATGCGGATATGCCATCTGCCAATGGCTACAAACACTTGTTAGTGATAGTAGATCAGTTATCAGGCTGGGTAGAAGCTTTCCCAACAAGAAAGGCCGACACACGGGGAGTGGTAAAAGCCTTACTGAAAGAAATCATACCCAGGTATGGGGTCCCAGAAGCCACTGATTCAGACAGGGGTGCCCATTTTACGGCAAGCATAATCACTCAGTTATAGAAATCATTAGGCATAAAAAGAAACCTACAACCCCTTATCACCCACAATCTTCAGGACAAGTAGAAAGAATGAATAGAACACTAAAAGGAAAAATAGCAAGAATATGCGCACATGCTAGCCTAAAATGGCTGGGTAGGACTTTTCCCAACAAGAACGGCTGACGCAGGGCGGGTAGTAAAAGCCTTACTGAAAGAAATCATACCCAGGTATAGAGTCCCAGAAGCCATGGATTCAGACAGGGGTGTCCATTTTATGGCAAGCATAATCAGTCAGTTTTATAAATCATGAGGAATAATGAACTTTTACCTAGTTCAGTAAGAAAAGGGACTGAGAGCTGGTTCAAGCTGGAATGATAAGGGAGTTGCAAGCAGTTCGCATTCCTGTGCTTCACGCTCTGGGAGGGAGGATATCAAGGCTTTGAAATAAGGCCTACTTGGGCACCAGGACCCTGGGAAACAAAGCCTCCTCTCACTGCTGAAACAGTGTTAATTAGGGGGTCTGGACTATCTTGGGGTCTGGATTATATCCCCTTCGTCAGGACCTTGGCAGATAACACCTATTGTCACTGCTGGGGCAGTGCTAATTGCTGGAACAACACCTCTTTGTCAGAGCCTGGAGAGACAAGGGCGGGACCCGAGGAATCAAGACACATCTGTCAGCAGAAACCGCAACAATAAAGATAAACAGCCTGCCTAGGCACAGGGATGAGACCCAATAAGGAGCAGGAGACCCCAGACCTAAATATTACTATTGGTCCAAACTAGCGCCTGAGGGGTGGAGAGCTTACATTGGAAGGTATAATTGCCCAGGCATTTCTTTGTTTGGGGTCCCTCTTCGGAGACACCCAGCTCGAGCTGTAATTACTGCACGCGTGTCATTAAAATTTAATTATTTCATTTGCCTTGATTTGGCGCCAAACTTTTCTGCGGGAACCTAGGGTCGGGCCCTGTTATGGTGGCTGACAAGCCTCATTTCCATAACACCGAGCCCGGGGCCCGTCCCCGTGTCCGGGGGGTCCCGCCTCGCCCTCACCTCTCCTCTCCAGCGCAGCCCTCCTGTACTCCATGTATCTCCACTGCCACTCCATGCAGCTCTTCTCCAGGTAGTGCTTCAGCCTCTCAGGCTCATTCTCTGCCTCCCACTTCCTCTTGGTGATTAGCGCAGCAGCATACGCCATGACGAATGTCAGCGTGTCCTTGTCAAAGGCGATGAAATCCTTCCCGTCGTAGGCATCCCGCAGAAACCCCCAGATCCCGCCGTCCTCCAGGAGCTCACAGCCGTACGTGCGCTGCACTGTGTGATACCCTGAGACACAAGCAGGGAGACGGGGGCTCAGGGGCAGCCCCGGCCCCGCACAGGGGCTTGGACACGGCACCCAGCGCAGGGCTGGGGGCACCCCAGACCCGCAGCCCCCAGCGCTGACAGCGAGCAGCTGCCGCTGGGAGCCCCGGCCCGCGCTCACCCCCGCTCTGGTTGTAGCGCTTCTGCAGTGTGTCCAGCTCCACTCAGTAAGACTAATGATTGCCATATGCGTTCTGGGGCTGCCTGTCCCAGTGGTCCTGACCCTCCTGCTCCATCCAGGCCGCGCCCGGCACCGCCCTCTGCGTCTCGCTGTCGTAGCCATCGATGAGCTCTCCGTCCACGTAGCCCACGGAGACGAAGGCGGGCAGCCCCGGGCTGGGCTCCGTCACGGCGGTGTGGAAGTAGCGCAGGGAGTGGGGGCCTGCGGGGACACGGGGGGTGGTGAGGGGCCGGGGGGGGCACGTTGGGGGGCATCCGGGGGATCAAGATGTCCCGGGGGGAGAAGTCGGGGGGGTCGGGGGGGGCAGCACGTCCCGGGGGGCAGGTCAGGGGGGCAGCACGACACAGGGGGGGCACGTCGGGGGGGCAGCACATTCCGGGAGGGCAGGTCGGGGGGCTCCGGGGGGGCAGCACGTCCCGGGGCGCAGATCGGGGGGGCAGCACCTCCCGGGGGCGGTTGCAGGCCGGTCCGTGGGGCCGCTGACGGGGAGCCCGGCGCCGGGGGAGGGGCAGAGGGGGGCCCGGGGGCCCCGCCCGCACTCACCGCTCGCCGCCGCCGCCGCCGCCGCCCAGCAGCAGCAGCCCCGGCCCCAGCGCCCGCCCCGCTACCGCCTCCTCGCTGCCAGCGCCCTCGCCCTCACCCGGCGCCGACGCCCACGGCGGCCACGCCCCCGCGCCGCCATTGGCTCCGCTGCGGCGCACCGCCATTGGCTGCGCTCTGTCCCGCCCGCCAATAGCGGCTCTCGTCGGCTGAGGCGTCCCCAGGTGCTGGGCAGATCCCGGCGCGGCGGGTTGGGAGAAGCGACAGCGAGGGCGCTTGCGGAGGGCGCTGCGCAGCGCCGAGCCGCGGCTCCCGCTCCGCCTTGTCGCACGGCCATTGGCCCCGCCGGCGGCCGCCCGCCAATGGCGAGGCGCGGCAGCGGTGACGCCCCCGGGCGCCGGGCGTATCCCCGCGGAGCACGTGGTGGGCGGGAGGGTGGAGGCGATGTGGGAGGCCGAGGCCGATGTGGGGACGGAGACGACGTGGGGATGGGGATGCCATGGGGATGGGGACACTGGGGGGATGGGACGCCGTGGGACTGGAGACGATGTGGGGATGGGGACACCGTGGGGCTGGAGATGGAGTTGGCTCTGTCACAGGGACAGGGGGACACTGTGGGGATGGGGATGATGGGGGGATGGGGACGATGTGGGGATGGGGACACCATTGGGATGGGGATGGAGTTGGCTCTGTCACAGGGGCAGGGGGACGTGATGGGGACAGGGACACCGTGGGGACAGGGACACTGTGGTGCTGGAGATGGAGCTGACTCTGTCACAGGGGCAGGGGGATGTGGTGGGGACAGGGACACCGTGGGGACAGGGACACTGTGGGGCTGGAGATGGAGTTGGCTCTGTCACAGGGGCAGGGGGACGTGGTGGGGACAGGGACACCGTGGGGACAGGGACACCGTGGGGAAAGAGATGGAGTTGGCTCTGTCACAGGGATGGGGGGACGTGGTGGGGACAGGGGTCAGCTCCGGGGATGGAGTTTGGCTCGGCCAAGGGACGGGGACCCGGCGGTGGAGATGGGGACCCGAGGATGCAGGGCTGGGGGCAGGGATAGGGACAGGAGACCACGGGGACATGGCGATGGGGACACGGAGCCAGCAGTGGGAGCTCAGGGAGTGGCGCCCATCGAAGGCCGAGTGCTGGTAGGTGGCCCCCGGCCCACCCCCGGCACCCATAGGTCTACTGGAAGATGTGGAAACCTGCCCAAGGTGGCACCCATGGGTGAGGAGCTGCCCAGGGCCCCAGGCGTCTAGCCCCGTTGCACCCCTGGAGCCAGGCATCCAGTCCCATCAGCACCCACACCCATCCATGTGTTGTCCGAAAAGCGGGTTCGTTGCCTGGTGTGCAATAAGCCAATAATTACACACTCAGGAGAGACATTTGTTTATTTATTTCAGAGTTGCGCAAGCCTGGGTGCTCGGTGGTTTCCCACAAATCGAGCACACACCCCCCAACTTTTCAAGTAGCATTTATACAAACAAATTGCCAGATTTGCGACTTTCCCTTTTACACTGATTGGTTAGTGATTTCTTCATTCCCTGGGTCCCACCCCTGCTTCTCAAGGTCCTGATCAATTAACACTGCCCCAGCTAGGTCAGTAGATGTTATCTCCCAAGGTCCTGACAAAGAGGACATAATCCAGACCCCTTAATTAACACAGTTTCAACAGTGAGAGGAGGCTTTGCTTCCCAAGGTCCTGGCGCCCAAACAGGCCTTATTTCACAGCCTTGACATCCTCCCTTTCGGAGAGTGGGGCACAGGAATGCAGACTGCTTGTAACTCCCTTATCTTTCCAGCCTGCACCAGCTCTGGGGCCCTTTCTTACCGAACTAGGAGCGTGGCCTAAGGCTTCAGCAAATTTAGCTACTCATGCTAAGCAAGTGTGCGGCTACTCATGCTAAGCAAATTCTGTCTAAGATAGAAGTTATCCAAATCTACCTACTTCAAACATTCTTTCTGAGCTTCTCAGGGTTGTCTTGTAACAATTGCACCCGTGTTATCACCCATGGGCCCAGGTGGCCACCCATCAGCACCTGTGACCACCCATGGACCCAGGTGTCCAGCCCCATTGCACCCGTGTTAGCACACATGGGCCCAGGTGGCGGCCCCATCAGCACCCACCATCACCCATGGACCCAGGTGTCGACCCCCTTTGCACCCATGGACTCAGGCGTGAGGTCACATCAACACCCACGGACCCAGGCATTAGGTCCCATCAGCACCCATCAGCGCCCATGGACCCAGGTGTCCACCCCCGTTGCACCCATGGACTCAGGCGTGAGGTCACATCACCACCCCTGAACCCAGGCCCCCCACCCCATTGCACCCATGGTCCCAGCCCCCTGGCCCATTGCACCTGTGTCCCCAGCCCCCCACCCCATTGCACCCACGTCCCCAGGCCCCTGCCCCATTACGCCCATATCCGGAGCTTCCCCGACTCATTGCACCCATATCCCCAGCCCCCTGCCCCTTTGCGCCCATGTCCCCAGGCCCCTGCCCAATTGCACCCACCTCCCCAGCCCCCCGCCCCAATGCACCCATATTCCCAGCCCCTCTGCCCCATTGCACCCACATCCCCAGGCCCCCGCCCTATTGCACCCATATCCCAGGCCCCCACCCCATTGCACCCATATCCCCAGCCCCCTGGCCCACGCAGATGGGGCCACACTGCAGCAAGCCCAGCGCAGGCCCCCAAGCTGCCTGGCAGCTGCAGCACAGCACACAGGAGCAGAGACCAAGGGTGCTGGCTTGGTGCAGCCGGCAGAAGAGAAGGCGTAGGGGGATCTCACTGCTGCCTGCAAGTGCCTAACGGGAGCGTGCAGAGAGCATGGAGCCAGAGACGTCCTGAGGGGCCTGGGGACAGGTTGAGGGCAACGGCACGGCTTGTGGCAGGGAAAAGTCCCCTCAGAGACTGCAAATGGCCTTGGAAGCCGAATGGTGGTGCAACACTGGAGCAGGGTGCCAGGGCCGTGCGGGAATCCATCGCCAGAGACAGTCAGAGCTCGACCCTGACAGGCCCTGCGAAACCTCCTCTGCTTGCCTCCACTTGCAGCAGGAGGTTGCAGCAGACACCTCCGGAAGACCCTTCCCACCCCAGCTGCTCTCTCACTCTGCGACTGCTTGTAGGGCTTTCTCTGCAGCCCTGACTGCCTTCCTTGGCAGCGCCTGCACTAGTCTTTCTCCTGACAGTTCCCTGACACCAAGTAACACAGCGGGAACAGCTGCCGAGGGTTTATTTGGAGCAGCACATGGGCTGTGGGACACGACGCAGTAGCATTGCTGTAGCAGCCAGGAGAGAGCCTCCGTCGCTCTGCCTCTTTGCTCTGCGCCATCTCCCATCTCGGGCCACCTGTCTGGCAGCTGCATCCTCGCGCTGTTCCTCTCACTGCCCTGAGTCACAGCGGCAGCTAAAAGCTCTGCGCAGAGCCCGAAGCGCTGCCCTGAGCCGCAATGGCCATCGCCTGGAAGGCGCAGCATGCGGGAGGGCGGTGATGCCTGTGGAGGAAGGAGAGCCGTGGGCGAGGGGCTGGGCAAGTGCAGGGCAAGCCTGAGGGTCTCTGGCTGCGGGGGAGGCCTCCGCCTTTGTTCCTGTGCTGGCTGATGGGGCCAGAGGCACACTGTCCCCCGCATCCTGGCAGCCTCCCGCCAGAGCAGATGCCGCTGCCTCGGCTCCTCGGGGCACTGCTGGGGCCAGAGGCGTGCTCTGCAGGTCACCAGCTGCCTCCCTGGCAGCATCTCTGCCCTTCACAACGGGTGAGCAGGGCACCTCCTCAGGACACGGCTGTGGGTCTGCCAAGAGGCTCCTGAGGCTCGGTCTGACCCAGCTCATGACCAAGGCCATGTTTTCCTCCAGCTCCTCCCATTCCAAAGGCTCTTCATCAACATCCTCTTCCTCATCGCTCCACTCCACGCCAGCATCCTCTGGCACTTCCCGGACTCTCTTCCCAGCTCCCAGCTCCCGCGCCCTCCCGCAGGGCCGGAGGGAAGACGATGACTTGTGCTCCTCTTTGGGCTCACAGGCAACCTGCATGGGGAGAGCAGGAACACAGCCCTGTGTGATATCAGCTGGCCATGCTCAGCATCCTGGTGCCCTGGGATATAGGAGGGGGCAAAGGGTTTGGGGTGGGGGGATGCTGTGAGTGGCCGCGAGCCCCAAGGGGAGGCACATGCAGCTGGCTGGGCAATGGCACAAGGCTTGTCTTGGGGCCGTAGCAGCAGGGCTGGGCCGGGGGCCACGACGGGCAGCGGGGGATGGAGGTGGCCGGGTACGTGGCACAAGGGGGCTGGCTCGCTGGCTGTGGGAGGCGGCTGCTGCTGGGGCTGCCCCTGCCCTCCTTGCTCAGCATCCATGCCCCAGGGCTGGATGCTGTGCAGGCCGGGGAGGGCACGTCAGCCCTGGGCCTCTGGCACTTGGAAACACAGAGCACCAGGCATCTTCCCCAGGACAGAGAGTGCAGAGCGCAAAGGGCTGGGGGGACAGCTTCTCACCACGGCCGCGGGGGACCCATGCGATGGGGCAGCTCTTCTCACCCACCCTGCACACCCCAGACGCTGCTCACACCGCACCTCCCTTTGGTGGTGGGTGCCGACGCCATGCTCCTTGCTCACCTGGTGAGGAAGGCCTGCGGCCAGGGCAGAGCCTTCTGCTGCGCTTTCTTCGGGCAATGGTGGTTGGAGAGGCAGGCTGTTGCTCTCCCCACAAGGGCCTCCGCACAACTGGGAGGCCTTTGGCGCAGCCTCTGCGGGAAGCGATGGAGGCAGAGGAGCATTTTCCCCTGCATCCTCAGGGCCTCTGGCTGCAGGGGAGGCCTCTGCCTTTGCTCCTGTGCTGGCCAGTGGAGCCAGAGGCACACTGTCCCCCGCGTCCTGGCAGCCTCCTGCCAAAGGAGATGCCGCTGCCACGGCTCCTCGGGGCACTGCTGGGGCCAGAGGCGTGCTCTGCAGGTCACCAGCTGCCTCCCTGGCAGCATCTCTGCCCTTCACAACGGGTGAGCAGGGCACCTCCTCAGGACACGGCTGTGGGTCTGCCAAGAGGCTCCTGAGGCTCGGTCTGACCCAGCTCATGACCAAGGCTGTGTTTTTCTCCAGCTCCTCCCATTGCAAAGGTTCTTCTTCAACGTCCTCTTCCTCATCGCTCCACTCCACGCCAGCATCCTCTGGTGCTCCCCGGACTCTCTTCCCAGCTCCCATCTTGCGCTCCCTCCTGGGCGCATGGGCGTACAGCCGCTCCAGCACCTCCCACTTGGACCTCGCATCCTTCAGGAGCTCCACTCGCGTCACCTCCGGTTGCCACAGGTTATAGAAGGAGTTTCTGGCACAGAGCTGAAGCCAGAGAGGGAGATTTGTGAAGGCAGCTGCTTTTCCCACCAGCAATGCCCCCCGTGGCCCTGCCAGCACTGCCACCATCACACTGTTGCAGCAGGGCGCAGCGGCTGGCCCCAGCACACGGAGGGTCACCATCTGCCCTGGCCCACCCTTTGCACTCACCTCCTTGGGGCGAACATTGAGGCATCCCGATGCTGTCAGGGAGAAACGTTTCCCCTTGCCCTCCTCTTCCTCGACCTCCCTCTCCTTTGGCCTCGGCTCCTTCCTCTCCAGAAAGGCTTCTCGCAGCTGAGCCAAGCTCTGCCCGGTGCGCGCCACGCAGCTCCTGTCGAGCTCCTCCAGCGTCTCTGTTTTGATTGAGAGCACGGCGAGATACTGCGAGGGGTTGTTGGGGTGTATGCGCAGTGGCGTGCCTTGAAGGCGACAGATGATGCCCAGAGGCTGCTGTTTGGGCCTCTGCACTGCAAGTTGCCATCCTAGTGTGACCAGTCCATGGCCCCTGCCCGGGGAAGCTGGTGCACCGGCCCCCATGACCTTCCTTTTGCCCCCACGCCTGTTGCAATCTGGCCCTTGCAGAGCTGTGGCAGCTGTGTTTTTGCCACGCTCCCTGCTCTCCTTCTGCAATGCGCTTGCCAGGCCTGCTAGAGCAATGGTGTATGCCAAGGTCCTTTGTGGCCCGGCTGCCCTGAGCTCCCGGCCATGTCCCGCACTCACATCATCAGGACGGCTCAAGGCTGCAGACGCGAGCGCCAGCAGTGCGTGCATCAGAGGTGCGGCAGGCAGTGCGGGGCTGTGTGCAGCAGGTCTCTGGTCCTCAGCCCTCATTTCCATGCACACATCTGCAAGGATGTTCTCAACAGCTTGCAGCATCCTTGCTTTTCCCAGCGCGGAAGACCCAGGCCTGGCCTCAGGCAAATAGGAGACAGGAGCTTGAATTGCTCGGGGGAGAGCGCCAGCTTCCTGCTTAGCTTTTGGAGAGGCAGGCACTCTCCTTGCCACATCCTCCAGAGCCTCAGCAGTGGCCCTGCATCTCAAAGAAGATCTGCAGGATTTTTCTGGAGGTCGACATGCGGATGCCGCTCTTTGACCTGTAGAGGCCTCCAGGCCTCCACGTGCCTGCCTAGCTGCCTTGGTTGCGTGAGGCGCTAAGCCGGGCCGATGCGGTGTCTCTGCTCTTGCACAAGGCCTGCTGTGCAGTGTCTCCCGGCGCCCCGGAGGAGCCTTCTTCACAAGGCTGCTGGAGGCATGAAGAGCTTGCACCGAGTCGAGAACCTCCCTCACAGTGTCCTCCGCCATCTGCAATCAAAGCCCATGAGGAAGGCCAAGTTACTGCTGCCCTTTACCCCTCCCCCCCAGCCTTCCCACATGCACACTCCCTGTGGCCCCTGAAACCCTCCACAACAGCAGCACTCTCCCACGCAGCTGGCTCCCAAAGGCTGCGTGGGGAGAAGGCTGGTCACCACTGGGCAAGAGATGGGCAAAGGCAGCTCCCTCGGAAACCTCGAGCCATGTCCTTGCCGACTGCCATGCAGAGCAGGCGCTCCTCCTGCTCCCTCCCACCACTTCCCGCCTGCTGCTTGGCAGCTATGCACAGTCAGGCAGAGGCTTTGCCACCATCGCTGCTCAGCTCGCTACCTTCGCGATGACGTCTTCAGGGTCTTGCCAGCTCTGTGGGCCGGGCAGCAACGGCCGCCTGTCCCTTTGGAGAGATGAAGTCGGGGTCGGGATGCGTTGCGTCACTGCATGCGGCTCCCGCTGGCCCCCCTGCAGGGAGAAGGAAGCACATGATGGAGGCGGTTGCGTTCGTACAAGCGGCCCCTCAGGCACAGGAAAGCCCGGCCCCATGGCAAAGGGAAGCTCATGGCCTAGCACGACCCAGCTGTGCTAAGCCTGGAGATGCTCTCTGACCCTCAGCACAGCTCACAGGCTCCATTTGGGCCTTGCAGCACCCCAGTCGGTGTGCTTTGTGCACCAGAAAATCCCCAGCACCAGCAAGAAATACCCCCTGGCCAGAGAAGATCAGGCCTGGCTCGCTTGCCCCACCTCCTCTTCCCCACCGTCCTCATGCTTTCCGTGCGGCTCCCAGCCCTGCTGCCTGCCTCTCCCTCCAGCCCCACTGCTCACCTTGCTTCTGCGCTTCGGCCTCACAGAAAGCCCATGCACGGGCTGGGAGCCGGCATTCGCCTGCCGCCCCTTGTCCATCAGCAGGAGCTTCTCCTGCGCACCTGCCACTCTGGCACTCAAGAGAGCTGCTCCCTCCTCAGCGAGCTGCTCTCCTCAGAGGGCACAGCCAGGGGCTCTGCTCCCAGCATGGACTCGGTCACCACGGGCACCGCCCCATCACAATGGCCTTGGGGGCATGATGCCACCCCCATCACAAAGCCCTGCACGTTGCCATGGGGACCCCCGTGACCACCTCCTGCTGGCCACCAGGGGCACCCGCATCACAAGGCCTTGCTGGTGACCGTGCTAGCACCGACATCACAAGGCCTTGCTGCTCACCGGGGGCACCTCCAGCACCAGGGCTTTGCCTCCCAGCCTCTGGTGCCAGCTTCTGAGCCCAGCTCCGAGCTGCCATCTGTGCCGCAGCAGGAATTTTCCTCTCCCCACCTCTCTGCCTCCTACACCGTGCAGATGCTGCCCTTCTTCAGGCCCTCTAGAGCACACAGCCAGCCACTGCAAGACCACTCCTCTTGCTCGGGCCACTAAGCCTCACCCATATGCCTCACCGTCCAGCCCTAGGCAGAGCGTCCTGCATTCCCGCTGCTTTCTCACAGAAAGGCCAACTGCCCCTCCGCACCTTCCCAGACGGGCCTTCCCAAAGAGGCTGCAGCCATCCACCGCAGCGCTCCAGGCATGCCACGCTGCAGGCCCGCAGCTGCACACAGACTGCAAAGTGCTCCTGTCTGGTCCCCAGGCTGCAGGCATTAGCGGACGGACCCCTGAGACAGGTGCCCGCCTCTGCAGATTTCCCACAAAAGCTGTCAGAGATTCATTTCTCCAGACTGTTGCTCTCTAAGCACTTCCCTATTGGCGTGCACGCACTGCGCTGGGCCCCTCCAGGCTTTCTTTGCTCCACATCACCCTGCACCTTTGCCTTGCCCTCCCACACCATCGCTTCCTCACTCTTCCATGCATCCTCCTCTCCCCTCAGGGGCACCGACTTTTGGGCTCTCCTCACCACCTTGGCCACCGGCTTGAGCCTCACGGCAGCACACGGGCACACTCTCCTCCTGATGAAGCGTGACACCCCCCAGCCTTGGTGCCTCGCTGCTGGCTCGCCTTCGGGACGTCCAGCTGCTGGACCGCCAGGCCACCTGGGCAAGCAGCCCTGCCCTCACCTGTGCACCTCTTCCTACTCACGGGGCTTGTGCTTTTCTTGCTTTTGCCCCCAGGGGGCACGTGGGGACCATCTCTCCACGCCAGCCTTCATGCACAAAGAGGGGCCCACGCTCATGAAAACAAAGCCCTGCTGCCAGCACCAGCTGCACACCCAGGGGCTGACCTGCTGGATCCAAGCACTGCTGCTCAAGCCCATTCCCCTCACTGGCAGCATGCAGGAAAAACCCCACCTGCCCTGCCAGGCCTACAGCCATGTCATCACACTTGGTACTTTCCAGGCAGGATCCTTGTGTTAAGGAAGAGCAAACTGAAACTAATGAGCTTTTCCTTAGTCCAGTAAGAAAAGGGCCTCAGAGCTGGTTCCAGCTGGGAAGATAAGGCAGTTACAAGCAGTCTGCATTCCTTGCAATTACTGTTTTTATAGATCAAGCAGCCCCTGATACACAAAAGTATTTTAAAGAGCATATGCCAGGCTGGCAAGGGGAGGGGGCGCGGAAGAACCAGGGGAGATAGATGGAGTCAAAGTGAAGGTGGTGTACAATTAAGAGTTAATGATGTTTGTCATTATTGCGGGGAACAAGGGCACTGGAAGCAGGAATGCCCAGTGAGGCCCTGTGCACTTGGGAATAGAGGGGCCAGCATGAGGCAATCAAATCAGTCCACAATGACAGGAGATAGGAGACTCAGAAAATACTGTGGAAATGGGGGTAAATTCATGGGATGTAGATTTGGATTTGAAGGGCAGGTAATGGCAAATATAGAAGGCTTAGAAGTTCCCTTTCTAGTGGATACTGGAGCCACCCTTTCCCTTTTAAAGTTTGAGCCTAAAGGATGCAAGTCACCAGATAAAATAATGATGCAAGGAGTAGCGGGAAAAGGCGAACGAATGTTATCTAAGCCCTTATTGCTTACTATTGGAGGTAAAAGAGCGTGGGGATGTATTATAATTTCCACAGACGCGCCCATGTGCCTTTTAGGGAGAGATCTCCTGCAAGCCTTGGATAC
Organism: Dromaius novaehollandiae; assembly: GCF_036370855.1. Taxonomy (NCBI): domain Eukaryota; kingdom Metazoa; phylum Chordata; class Aves; order Casuariiformes; family Dromaiidae; genus Dromaius; species Dromaius novaehollandiae. Next base: position 3,271,231 of record NW_026991331.1, read on the forward strand.
TCAGATCTGCTTACAGCCAGAAGAGGTGGAATTAATAATTATGGGCTCATGTGTTCTGGCTAAGACACCAGAACCAGAGTCGACTAATCTGCAAATTCCAACAAGGTTAGAATCAGTTCCTAAACGGTTATGGAGCTCTTCAGCAATGGATGTGGGACTACTGAAATCAGCTAGTCCAGTCTCGATAAAAACAAAGGGGGGATTGCCTCCTGCAGTTAAGCAATACCCTATCCCAAAGGAAGCAGAGAAGAGCATCCAAAAACACACCAATCATTACCTGAAACTGGGTATCCTTAGAGTCTGTGAATCCCCATATAACACCCCAATTCTGCCAGTTAAAAAGAACAGGCAAGACTCTGATGGTGATCCAGAGTATCGCTTTGTACAAGACTTGAGGGCTATAAACCAACAGGTAGTTGCTCCACGTCCAGTAGTCCCTAACCCATCAACCATTTGACTACAGATACCCCTTTGGGCAACTTATTTTACTGTGATCGACCTAACAGCAGCCTTTTTTAGTATACCGATAGCTGAAGATAGCCAAGATCTCCTGGCTTTCACTTGGAAGGGACAACAATTAACTTGGACGAGGCTGCCACAGGGATTTACTGGGTCTCTGACTATTCTTTCGCACAAACTCAAAAATGACCTCTCAGATATCGAACTTCCAGGACATTCTGTAGCAATACAATATGTAGATGATTTGTTATTAGCAAGTAAAGATTAACACTCTTGCAGAAAAAGGGCATCGAGCATCTCTGTCTAAACTCCAGCTGTGTCAAAGAGAGGTAAAATATTTGGGTTTTATCTGAAAAGAAGGACACAGGTTAGTTGATCCAGAACGAGTAAAGACAATTCTTGATATGCCTCGTCCTGTAACAAAAAAACAACACGGGATTTTTAGGAGCTGTAGGATTTTGCCAACCGTGGATTCCTGGGTTAGCAGAACTTACTAAGCCTTTAGTGCAGGCAACAAAAAAGGAGGAGATAGAGCCTGTGGCCTGGGGCCCAGAAAGGGAGAAAGCTTTTACATCTGTGAAAAAAGCATTGGTTTCAGCCCCTGCTCTAGGGTTACCAGATTATAGCAAACCATTGGAATTGTTTGTCCATGAACGACAGGGAATAGCAAGTGGGGTACTCACCCAAAAACTAGGCCCTCACCACAGACCAGTGGCCTATTACTCCACGCAGCTAGATGAGGGAGCTAAAGGCACTCCAGGATGCATCAGAGCAATAGCAGCTACGGCAGCTCTTACTGAAAAAAACATGACCTGTAGTTTTGGGTCACTCATTGACTGTGTATGTGCCACATGAAGTAGAACTGTCAATGAAACAATACGTGACTCAAGCACTATCCCCACAGAGAGCTCACCGCTATGAACTGATAATACTGCATGCAGATAATGGGACCTTAAAGAGATGCAACATCTTAAATCCAGCAACACTATTGCCTCTACCTGAGGATGGAGAGCCACATCATTCCTGTGAGCAGCTGATCGTCAGCTCGAGCAAGCCCCGGGAGGACCTTAAAGACAAACCTTTGGAAAACCCAGACTTAGTTCCGTTTACAGATGGATCATCCTAGTATTTGGACGGAAGGCACCACTCCGGCTATGCTGTCACTAACCTCTTTGAGGTACTTGAGGCCAATCCTTTGTCTCCGTCTGTAAGTGCTCAAGGAGCAGAATTAATAGCATTGACCCAAGCAGCAAAAATCGGTAAGAACCTGCAGGTAAATATCTATACCGATTCTAAATATGCATTTGGAGTAGGTCATGTAACAGGGATGTTATGGAAAGAGCGAGGATTCTTTTCGTCATCAGGAAAGAAATTAGCTAATGGAGAAGAAATACGTAATTTGCTGGAAGCAGTCCAACTGCCCAAAGAAATTGCTGTAATACACTGCCCAGCCCATACTAAAGACACTACAGAAATTAGCAGAGGAAATGCTTTAGCCGACGCTGCTGCGAAGGCTGCAGCTCGACAACCTCTGAGAGAATGTATGGGTGTAGTTCCAAGGATGGACCAGAGTGAACGGCCAATTTTAATAGACCCCAAAACCATGTATGAAAAAGACTGCTCAGTGGAAGAGAAAAAACAATGGGAGCAGTGGGAAGCAAAACAAAGTGATGATGGAATATGGACACTTGGAAGAAAACCAATTCTACCAAAAAAAAAAATAGTTAATTACTATAGCTAGGTGGTTTCACGATAAAGCTCATGGGGGAGCCGAGGCAATAGCTAACCAGGTACAGAAAGTATGGGCCGCTTCAGGAATCTACGCGGCTGCAAAAAGAATAACAAATAGCTGCCCGACCTGCCAGAAGTTTTCAAATAACAAGCCAAGCTCAGAGTTAGGGGGACGGTCATGGGCCTACTTCCCTTTCCAGAAGCTACAAATAGATTATGCGGATATGCCATCTGCCAATGGCTACAAACACTTGTTAGTGATAGTAGATCAGTTATCAGGCTGGGTAGAAGCTTTCCCAACAAGAAAGGCCGACACACGGGGAGTGGTAAAAGCCTTACTGAAAGAAATCATACCCAGGTATGGGGTCCCAGAAGCCACTGATTCAGACAGGGGTGCCCATTTTACGGCAAGCATAATCACTCAGTTATAGAAATCATTAGGCATAAAAAGAAACCTACAACCCCTTATCACCCACAATCTTCAGGACAAGTAGAAAGAATGAATAGAACACTAAAAGGAAAAATAGCAAGAATATGCGCACATGCTAGCCTAAAATGGCTGGGTAGGACTTTTCCCAACAAGAACGGCTGACGCAGGGCGGGTAGTAAAAGCCTTACTGAAAGAAATCATACCCAGGTATAGAGTCCCAGAAGCCATGGATTCAGACAGGGGTGTCCATTTTATGGCAAGCATAATCAGTCAGTTTTATAAATCATGAGGAATAATGAACTTTTACCTAGTTCAGTAAGAAAAGGGACTGAGAGCTGGTTCAAGCTGGAATGATAAGGGAGTTGCAAGCAGTTCGCATTCCTGTGCTTCACGCTCTGGGAGGGAGGATATCAAGGCTTTGAAATAAGGCCTACTTGGGCACCAGGACCCTGGGAAACAAAGCCTCCTCTCACTGCTGAAACAGTGTTAATTAGGGGGTCTGGACTATCTTGGGGTCTGGATTATATCCCCTTCGTCAGGACCTTGGCAGATAACACCTATTGTCACTGCTGGGGCAGTGCTAATTGCTGGAACAACACCTCTTTGTCAGAGCCTGGAGAGACAAGGGCGGGACCCGAGGAATCAAGACACATCTGTCAGCAGAAACCGCAACAATAAAGATAAACAGCCTGCCTAGGCACAGGGATGAGACCCAATAAGGAGCAGGAGACCCCAGACCTAAATATTACTATTGGTCCAAACTAGCGCCTGAGGGGTGGAGAGCTTACATTGGAAGGTATAATTGCCCAGGCATTTCTTTGTTTGGGGTCCCTCTTCGGAGACACCCAGCTCGAGCTGTAATTACTGCACGCGTGTCATTAAAATTTAATTATTTCATTTGCCTTGATTTGGCGCCAAACTTTTCTGCGGGAACCTAGGGTCGGGCCCTGTTATGGTGGCTGACAAGCCTCATTTCCATAACACCGAGCCCGGGGCCCGTCCCCGTGTCCGGGGGGTCCCGCCTCGCCCTCACCTCTCCTCTCCAGCGCAGCCCTCCTGTACTCCATGTATCTCCACTGCCACTCCATGCAGCTCTTCTCCAGGTAGTGCTTCAGCCTCTCAGGCTCATTCTCTGCCTCCCACTTCCTCTTGGTGATTAGCGCAGCAGCATACGCCATGACGAATGTCAGCGTGTCCTTGTCAAAGGCGATGAAATCCTTCCCGTCGTAGGCATCCCGCAGAAACCCCCAGATCCCGCCGTCCTCCAGGAGCTCACAGCCGTACGTGCGCTGCACTGTGTGATACCCTGAGACACAAGCAGGGAGACGGGGGCTCAGGGGCAGCCCCGGCCCCGCACAGGGGCTTGGACACGGCACCCAGCGCAGGGCTGGGGGCACCCCAGACCCGCAGCCCCCAGCGCTGACAGCGAGCAGCTGCCGCTGGGAGCCCCGGCCCGCGCTCACCCCCGCTCTGGTTGTAGCGCTTCTGCAGTGTGTCCAGCTCCACTCAGTAAGACTAATGATTGCCATATGCGTTCTGGGGCTGCCTGTCCCAGTGGTCCTGACCCTCCTGCTCCATCCAGGCCGCGCCCGGCACCGCCCTCTGCGTCTCGCTGTCGTAGCCATCGATGAGCTCTCCGTCCACGTAGCCCACGGAGACGAAGGCGGGCAGCCCCGGGCTGGGCTCCGTCACGGCGGTGTGGAAGTAGCGCAGGGAGTGGGGGCCTGCGGGGACACGGGGGGTGGTGAGGGGCCGGGGGGGGCACGTTGGGGGGCATCCGGGGGATCAAGATGTCCCGGGGGGAGAAGTCGGGGGGGTCGGGGGGGGCAGCACGTCCCGGGGGGCAGGTCAGGGGGGCAGCACGACACAGGGGGGGCACGTCGGGGGGGCAGCACATTCCGGGAGGGCAGGTCGGGGGGCTCCGGGGGGGCAGCACGTCCCGGGGCGCAGATCGGGGGGGCAGCACCTCCCGGGGGCGGTTGCAGGCCGGTCCGTGGGGCCGCTGACGGGGAGCCCGGCGCCGGGGGAGGGGCAGAGGGGGGCCCGGGGGCCCCGCCCGCACTCACCGCTCGCCGCCGCCGCCGCCGCCGCCCAGCAGCAGCAGCCCCGGCCCCAGCGCCCGCCCCGCTACCGCCTCCTCGCTGCCAGCGCCCTCGCCCTCACCCGGCGCCGACGCCCACGGCGGCCACGCCCCCGCGCCACCATTGGCTCCGCTGCGGCGCACCGCCATTGGCTGCGCTCTGTCCCGCCCGCCAATAGCGGCTCTCGTCGGCTGAGGCGTCCCCAGGTGCTGGGCAGATCCCGGCGCGGCGGGTTGGGAGAAGCGACAGCGAGGGCGCTTGCGGAGGGCGCTGCGCAGCGCCGAGCCGCGGCTCCCGCTCCGCCTTGTCGCACGGCCATTGGCCCCGCCGGCGGCCGCCCGCCAATGGCGAGGCGCGGCAGCGGTGACGCCCCCGGGCGCCGGGCGTATCCCCGCGGAGCACGTGGTGGGCGGGAGGGTGGAGGCGATGTGGGAGGCCGAGGCCGATGTGGGGACGGAGACGACGTGGGGATGGGGATGCCATGGGGATGGGGACACTGGGGGGATGGGACGCCGTGGGACTGGAGACGATGTGGGGATGGGGACACCGTGGGGCTGGAGATGGAGTTGGCTCTGTCACAGGGACAGGGGGACACTGTGGGGATGGGGATGATGGGGGGATGGGGACGATGTGGGGATGGGGACACCATTGGGATGGGGATGGAGTTGGCTCTGTCACAGGGGCAGGGGGACGTGATGGGGACAGGGACACCGTGGGGACAGGGACACTGTGGTGCTGGAGATGGAGCTGACTCTGTCACAGGGGCAGGGGGATGTGGTGGGGACAGGGACACCGTGGGGACAGGGACACTGTGGGGCTGGAGATGGAGTTGGCTCTGTCACAGGGGCAGGGGGACGTGGTGGGGACAGGGACACCGTGGGGACAGGGACACCGTGGGGAAAGAGATGGAGTTGGCTCTGTCACAGGGATGGGGGGACGTGGTGGGGACAGGGGTCAGCTCCGGGGATGGAGTTTGGCTCGGCCAAGGGACGGGGACCCGGCGGTGGAGATGGGGACCCGAGGATGCAGGGCTGGGGGCAGGGATAGGGACAGGAGACCACGGGGACATGGCGATGGGGACACGGAGCCAGCAGTGGGAGCTCAGGGAGTGGCGCCCATCGAAGGCCGAGTGCTGGTAGGTGGCCCCCGGCCCACCCCCGGCACCCATAGGTCTACTGGAAGATGTGGAAACCTGCCCAAGGTGGCACCCATGGGTGAGGAGCTGCCCAGGGCCCCAGGCGTCTAGCCCCGTTGCACCCCTGGAGCCAGGCATCCAGTCCCATCAGCACCCACACCCATCCATGTGTTGTCCGAAAAGCGGGTTCGTTGCCTGGTGTGCAATAAGCCAATAATTACACACTCAGGAGAGACATTTGTTTATTTATTTCAGAGTTGCGCAAGCCTGGGTGCTCGGTGGTTTCCCACAAATCGAGCACACACCCCCCAACTTTTCAAGTAGCATTTATACAAACAAATTGCCAGATTTGCGACTTTCCCTTTTACACTGATTGGTTAGTGATTTCTTCATTCCCTGGGTCCCACCCCTGCTTCTCAAGGTCCTGATCAATTAACACTGCCCCAGCTAGGTCAGTAGATGTTATCTCCCAAGGTCCTGACAAAGAGGACATAATCCAGACCCCTTAATTAACACAGTTTCAACAGTGAGAGGAGGCTTTGCTTCCCAAGGTCCTGGCGCCCAAACAGGCCTTATTTCACAGCCTTGACATCCTCCCTTTCGGAGAGTGGGGCACAGGAATGCAGACTGCTTGTAACTCCCTTATCTTTCCAGCCTGCACCAGCTCTGGGGCCCTTTCTTACCGAACTAGGAGCGTGGCCTAAGGCTTCAGCAAATTTAGCTACTCATGCTAAGCAAGTGTGCGGCTACTCATGCTAAGCAAATTCTGTCTAAGATAGAAGTTATCCAAATCTACCTACTTCAAACATTCTTTCTGAGCTTCTCAGGGTTGTCTTGTAACAATTGCACCCGTGTTATCACCCATGGGCCCAGGTGGCCACCCATCAGCACCTGTGACCACCCATGGACCCAGGTGTCCAGCCCCATTGCACCCGTGTTAGCACACATGGGCCCAGGTGGCGGCCCCATCAGCACCCACCATCACCCATGGACCCAGGTGTCGACCCCCTTTGCACCCATGGACTCAGGCGTGAGGTCACATCAACACCCACGGACCCAGGCATTAGGTCCCATCAGCACCCATCAGCGCCCATGGACCCAGGTGTCCACCCCCGTTGCACCCATGGACTCAGGCGTGAGGTCACATCACCACCCCTGAACCCAGGCCCCCCACCCCATTGCACCCATGGTCCCAGCCCCCTGGCCCATTGCACCTGTGTCCCCAGCCCCCCACCCCATTGCACCCACGTCCCCAGGCCCCTGCCCCATTACGCCCATATCCGGAGCTTCCCCGACTCATTGCACCCATATCCCCAGCCCCCTGCCCCTTTGCGCCCATGTCCCCAGGCCCCTGCCCAATTGCACCCACCTCCCCAGCCCCCCGCCCCAATGCACCCATATTCCCAGCCCCTCTGCCCCATTGCACCCACATCCCCAGGCCCCCGCCCTATTGCACCCATATCCCAGGCCCCCACCCCATTGCACCCATATCCCCAGCCCCCTGGCCCACGCAGATGGGGCCACACTGCAGCAAGCCCAGCGCAGGCCCCCAAGCTGCCTGGCAGCTGCAGCACAGCACACAGGAGCAGAGACCAAGGGTGCTGGCTTGGTGCAGCCGGCAGAAGAGAAGGCGTAGGGGGATCTCACTGCTGCCTGCAAGTGCCTAACGGGAGCGTGCAGAGAGCATGGAGCCAGAGACGTCCTGAGGGGCCTGGGGACAGGTTGAGGGCAACGGCACGGCTTGTGGCAGGGAAAAGTCCCCTCAGAGACTGCAAATGGCCTTGGAAGCCGAATGGTGGTGCAACACTGGAGCAGGGTGCCAGGGCCGTGCGGGAATCCATCGCCAGAGACAGTCAGAGCTCGACCCTGACAGGCCCTGCGAAACCTCCTCTGCTTGCCTCCACTTGCAGCAGGAGGTTGCAGCAGACACCTCCGGAAGACCCTTCCCACCCCAGCTGCTCTCTCACTCTGCGACTGCTTGTAGGGCTTTCTCTGCAGCCCTGACTGCCTTCCTTGGCAGCGCCTGCACTAGTCTTTCTCCTGACAGTTCCCTGACACAAAGTAACACAGCGGGAACAGCTGCCGAGGGTTTATTTGGAGCAGCACATGGGCTGTGGGACACGACGCAGTAGCATTGCTGTAGCAGCCAGGAGAGAGCCTCCGTCGCTCTGCCTCTTTGCTCTGCGCCATCTCCCATCTCGGGCCACCTGTCTGGCAGCTGCATCCTCGCGCTGTTCCTCTCACTGCCCTGAGTCACAGCGGCAGCTAAAAGCTCTGCGCAGAGCCCGAAGCGCTGCCCTGAGCCGCAATGGCCATCGCCTGGAAGGCGCAGCATGCGGGAGGGCGGTGATGCCTGTGGAGGAAGGAGAGCCGTGGGCGAGGGGCTGGGCAAGTGCAGGGCAAGCCTGAGGGTCTCTGGCTGCGGGGGAGGCCTCCGCCTTTGTTCCTGTGCTGGCTGATGGGGCCAGAGGCACACTGTCCCCCGCATCCTGGCAGCCTCCCGCCAGAGCAGATGCCGCTGCCTCGGCTCCTCGGGGCACTGCTGGGGCCAGAGGCGTGCTCTGCAGGTCACCAGCTGCCTCCCTGGCAGCATCTCTGCCCTTCACAACGGGTGAGCAGGGCACCTCCTCAGGACACGGCTGTGGGTCTGCCAAGAGGCTCCTGAGGCTCGGTCTGACCCAGCTCATGACCAAGGCCATGTTTTCCTCCAGCTCCTCCCATTCCAAAGGCTCTTCATCAACATCCTCTTCCTCATCGCTCCACTCCACGCCAGCATCCTCTGGCACTTCCCAGACTCTCTTCCCAGCTCCCAGCTCCCGCGCCCTCCCGCAGGGCCGGAGGGAAGACGATGACTTGTGCTCCTCTTTGGGCTCACAGGCAACCTGCATGGGGAGAGCAGGAACACAGCCCTGTGTGATATCAGCTGGCCATGCTCAGCATCCTGGTGCCCTGGGATATAGGAGGGGGCAAAGGGTTTGGGGTGGGGGGATGCTGTGAGTGGCCGCGAGCCCCAAGGGGAGGCACATGCAGCTGGCTGGGCAATGGCACAAGGCTTGTCTTGGGGCCGTAGCAGCAGGGCTGGGCCGGGGGCCACGACGGGCAGCGGGGGATGGAGGTGGCCGGGTACGTGGCACAAGGGGGCTGGCTCGCTGGCTGTGGGAGGCGGCTGCTGCTGGGGCTGCCCCTGCCCTCCTTGCTCAGCATCCATGCCCCAGGGCTGGATGCTGTGCAGGCCGGGGAGGGCACGTCAGCCCTGGGCCTCTGGCACTTGGAAACACAGAGCACCAGGCATCTTCCCCAGGACAGAGAGTGCAGAGCGCAAAGGGCTGGGGGGACAGCTTCTCACCACGGCCGCGGGGGACCCATGCGATGGGGCAGCTCTTCTCACCCACCCTGCACACCCCAGACGCTGCTCACACCGCACCTCCCTTTGGTGGTGGGTGCCGACGCCATGCTCCTTGCTCACCTGGTGAGGAAGGCCTGCGGCCAGGGCAGAGCCTTCTGCTGCGCTTTCTTCGGGCAATGGTGGTTGGAGAGGCAGGCTGTTGCTCTCCCCACAAGGGCCTCCGCACAACTGGGAGGCCTTTGGCGCAGCCTCTGCGGGAAGCGATGGAGGCAGAGGAGCATTTTCCCCTGCATCCTCAGGGCCTCTGGCTGCAGGGGAGGCCTCTGCCTTTGCTCCTGTGCTGGCCAGTGGAGCCAGAGGCACACTGTCCCCCGCGTCCTGGCAGCCTCCTGCCAAAGGAGATGCCGCTGCCACGGCTCCTCGGGGCACTGCTGGGGCCAGAGGCGTGCTCTGCAGGTCACCAGCTGCCTCCCTGGCAGCATCTCTGCCCTTCACAACGGGTGAGCAGGGCACCTCCTCAGGACACGGCTGTGGGTCTGCCAAGAGGCTCCTGAGGCTCGGTCTGACCCAGCTCATGACCAAGGCTGTGTTTTTCTCCAGCTCCTCCCATTCCAAAGGTTCTTCTTCAACGTCCTCTTCCTCATCGCTCCACTCCACGCCAGCATCCTCTGGTGCTCCCCGGACTCTCTTCCCAGCTCCCATCTTGCGCTCCCTCCTGGGCGCATGGGCGTACAGCCGCTCCAGCACCTCCCACTTGGACCTCGCATCCTTCAGGAGCTCCACTCGCGTCACCTCCGGTTGCCACAGGTTATAGAAGGAGTTTCTGGCACAGAGCTGAAGCCAGAGAGGGAGATTTGTGAAGGCAGCTGCTTTTCCCACCAGCAATGCCCCCCGTGGCCCTGCCAGCACTGCCACCATCACACTGTTGCAGCAGGGCGCAGCGGCTGGCCCCAGCACACGGAGGGTCACCATCTGCCCTGGCCCACCCTTTGCACTCACCTCCTTGGGGCGAACATTGAGGCATCCCGATGCTGTCAGGGAGAAACGTTTCCCCTTGCCCTCCTCTTCCTCGACCTCCCTCTCCTTTGGCCTCGGCTCCTTCCTCTCCAGAAAGGCTTCTCGCAGCTGAGCCAAGCTCTGCCCGGTGCGCGCCACGCAGCTCCTGTCGAGCTCCTCCAGCGTCTCTGTTTTGATTGAGAGCACGGCGAGATACTGCGAGGGGTTGTTGGGGTGTATGCGCAGTGGCGTGCCTTGAAGGCGACAGATGATGCCCAGAGGCTGCTGTTTGGGCCTCTGCACTGCAAGTTGCCATCCTAGTGTGACCAGTCCATGGCCCCTGCCCGGGGAAGCTGGTGCACCGGCCCCCATGACCTTCCTTTTGCCCCCACGCCTGTTGCAATCTGGCCCTTGCAGAGCTGTGGCAGCTGTGTTTTTGCCACGCTCCCTGCTCTCCTTCTGCAATGCGCTTGCCAGGCCTGCTAGAGCAATGGTGTATGCCAAGGTCCTTTGTGGCCCGGCTGCCCTGAGCTCCCGGCCATGTCCCGCACTCACATCATCAGGACGGCTCAAGGCTGCAGACGCGAGCGCCAGCAGTGCGTGCATCAGAGGTGCGGCAGGCAGTGCGGGGCTGTGTGCAGCAGGTCTCTGGTCCTCAGCCCTCATTTCCATGCACACATCTGCAAGGATGTTCTCAACAGCTTGCAGCATCCTTGCTTTTCCCAGCGCGGAAGACCCAGGCCTGGCCTCAGGCAAATAGGAGACAGGAGCTTGAATTGCTCGGGGGAGAGCGCCAGCTTCCTGCTTAGCTTTTGGAGAGGCAGGCACTCTCCTTGCCACATCCTCCAGAGCCTCAGCAGTGGCCCTGCATCTCAAAGAAGATCTGCAGGATTTTTCTGGAGGTCGACATGCGGATGCCGCTCTTTGACCTGTAGAGGCCTCCAGGCCTCCACGTGCCTGCCTAGCTGCCTTGGTTGCGTGAGGCGCTAAGCCGGGCCGATGCGGTGTCTCTGCTCTTGCACAAGGCCTGCTGTGCAGTGTCTCCCGGCGCCCCGGAGGAGCCTTCTTCACAAGGCTGCTGGAGGCATGAAGAGCTTGCACCGAGTCGAGAACCTCCCTCACAGTGTCCTCCGCCATCTGCAATCAAAGCCCATGAGGAAGGCCAAGTTACTGCTGCCCTTTACCCCTCCCCCCCAGCCTTCCCACATGCACACTCCCTGTGGCCCCTGAAACCCTCCACAACAGCAGCACTCTCCCACGCAGCTGGCTCCCAAAGGCTGCGTGGGGAGAAGGCTGGTCACCACTGGGCAAGAGATGGGCAAAGGCAGCTCCCTCGGAAACCTCGAGCCATGTCCTTGCCGACTGCCATGCAGAGCAGGCGCTCCTCCTGCTCCCTCCCACCACTTCCCGCCTGCTGCTTGGCAGCTATGCACAGTCAGGCAGAGGCTTTGCCACCATCGCTGCTCAGCTCGCTACCTTCGCGATGACGTCTTCAGGGTCTTGCCAGCTCTGTGGGCCGGGCAGCAACGGCCGCCTGTCCCTTTGGAGAGATGAAGTCGGGGTCGGGATGCGTTGCGTCACTGCATGCGGCTCCCGCTGGCCCCCCTGCAGGGAGAAGGAAGCACATGATGGAGGCGGTTGCGTTCGTACAAGCGGCCCCTCAGGCACAGGAAAGCCCGGCCCCATGGCAAAGGGAAGCTCATGGCCTAGCACGACCCAGCTGTGCTAAGCCTGGAGATGCTCTCTGACCCTCAGCACAGCTCACAGGCTCCATTTGGGCCTTGCAGCACCCCAGTCGGTGTGCTTTGTGCACCAGAAAATCCCCAGCACCAGCAAGAAATACCCCCTGGCCAGAGAAGATCAGGCCTGGCTCGCTTGCCCCACCTCCTCTTCCCCACCGTCCTCATGCTTTCCGTGCGGCTCCCAGCCCTGCTGCCTGCCTCTCCCTCCAGCCCCACTGCTCACCTTGCTTCTGCGCTTCGGCCTCACAGAAAGCCCATGCACGGGCTGGGAGCCGGCATTCGCCTGCCGCCCCTTGTCCATCAGCAGGAGCTTCTCCTGCGCACCTGCCACTCTGGCACTCAAGAGAGCTGCTCCCTCCTCAGCGAGCTGCTCTCCTCAGAGGGCACAGCCAGGGGCTCTGCTCCCAGCATGGACTCGGTCACCACGGGCACCGCCCCATCACAATGGCCTTGGGGGCATGATGCTACCCCCATCACAAAGCCCTGCACGTTGCCATGGGGACCCCCGTGACCACCTCCTGCTGGCCACCAGGGGCACCCGCATCACAAGGCCTTGCTGGTGACCGTGCTAGCACCGACATCACAAGGCCTTGCTGCTCACCGGGGGCACCTCCAGCACCAGGGCTTTGCCTCCCAGCCTCTGGTGCCAGCTTCTGAGCCCAGCTCCGAGCTGCCATCTGTGCCGCAGCAGGAATTTTCCTCTCCCCACCTCTCTGCCTCCTACACCGTGCAGATGCTGCCCTTCTTCAGGCCCTCTAGAGCACACAGCCAGCCACTGCAAGACCACTCCTCTTGCTCGGGCCACTAAGCCTCACCCATATGCCTCACCGTCCAGCCCTAGGCAGAGCGTCCTGCATTCCCGCTGCTTTCTCACAGAAAGGCCAACTGCCCCTCCGCACCTTCCCAGACGGGCCTTCCCAAAGAGGCTGCAGCCATCCACCGCAGCGCTCCAGGCATGCCACGCTGCAGGCCCGCAGCTGCACACAGACTGCAAAGTGCTCCTGTCTGGTCCCCAGGCTGCAGGCATTAGCGGACGGACCCCTGAGACAGGTGCCCGCCTCTGCAGATTTCCCACAAAAGCTGTCAGAGATTCATTTCTCCAGACTGTTGCTCTCTAAGCACTTCCCTATTGGCGTGCACGCACTGCGCTGGGCCCCTCCAGGCTTTCTTTGCTCCACATCACCCTGCACCTTTGCCTTGCCCTCCCACACCATCGCTTCCTCACTCTTCCATGCATCCTCCTCTCCCCTCAGGGGCACCGACTTTTGGGCTCTCCTCACCACCTTGGCCACCGGCTTGAGCCTCACGGCAGCACACGGGCACACTCTCCTCCTGATGAAGCGTGACACCCCCCAGCCTTGGTGCCTCGCTGCTGGCTCGCCTTCGGGACGTCCAGCTGCTGGACCGCCAGGCCACCTGGGCAAGCAGGCCCTGCCCTCACCTGTGCACCTCTTCCTACTCACGGGGCTTGTGCTTTTCTTGCTTTTGCCCCCAGGGGGCACGTGGGGACCATCTCTCCACGCCAGCCTTCATGCACAAAGAGGGGCCCACGCTCATGAAACCAAAGCCCTGCTGCCAGCACCAGCTGCACACCCAGGGGCTGACCTGCTGGATCCAAGCACTGCTGCTCAAGCCCATTCCCCTCACTGGCAGCATGCAGGAAAAACCCCACCTGCCCTGCCAGGCCTACAGCCATGTCATCACACTTGGTACTTTCCAGGCAGGATCCTTGTGTTAAGGAAGAGCAAACTGAAACTGCCTACAGGCAGCCGCTTAGCACAACTTCTCTAAAACTTGCATGGCATGAGGAGCTAAATTTGCTGAAGCCTTAGGCCGCACTTATCGAAAATAATGAACTTTTACTTAGTCCAGTAAGAAAAGGGCCTCAGAGCTGGTTCCAGCTGGGAAGATAAGGCAGTTACAAGCAGTCTGCATTCCTTGCAATTACTGTTTTTATAGATCAAGCAGCCCCTGATACACAAAAGTATTTTAAAGAGCATATGCCAGGCTGGCAAGGGGAGGGGGCGCGGAAGAACCAGGGGAGATAGATGGAGTCAAAGTGAAGGTGGTGTACAATTAAGAGTTAATGATGTTTGTCATTCTTGGGGGGAACAAGGACACTGGAAGCAGGAATGCCCAGTGAGGCCCTGTGCACTTGGGAATAGAGGGGCCAGCATGAGGCAATCAAATCAGTCCACAATGACAGGAGATAGGAGACTCAGAAAATACTGTGGAAATGGGGGTAAATTTATGGGATGTAGATTTGGATTTGAAGGGCAGGTAATGGCAAATATAGAAGGCTTAGAAGTTCCCTTTCTAGTGGATACTGGAGCCACCCTTTCCCTTTTAAAGTTTGAGCCTAAAGGATGCAAGTCACCAGATAAAATAATGATGCAAGGAGTAGCGGGAAAAGGCAAACGAATGTTATCTAAGCCCTTATTGCTTACTATTGGAGGTAAAAGAGCGTGGGGATGTATTATAATTTCCACAGACGCGCCCATGTGCCTTTTAGGGAGAGATCTCCTGCAAGCCTTGGATACTCAGATCTGCTTACAGCCAGAAGAGGTGGAATTAATAATTATGGGCTCATGTGTTCTGGCTAAGACACCAGAACCAGAGTCGACTAATCTGCAAATTCCAACAAGGTTAGAATCAGTTCCTAAACGGTTATGGAGCTCTTCAGCAATGGATGTGGGACTACTGAAATCAGCTAGTCCAGTCTCGATAAAAACAAAGGGGGGATTGCCTCCTGCAGTTAAGCAATACCCTATCCCAAAGGAAGCAGAGAAGAGCATCCAAAAACAAATCAATCATTATTTGAAACTGGGTATCCTTAGAGTCTGTGAATCCCCGTACAACACCCCAATTCTGCCAGTTAAAAAGAACAGGCAAGATTCTGATGGTGATCCAGAGTATCAGTTTATACAAGACTTAGGGGCTATAAACCAACAGGTAGTTGCTCCACATCCAGTAGTCCCTAACCCATCAACCATTTTACTACAGATACCCCTTTGGGCAACTTATTTTACTGTGATCGACCTAACAGCAGCTTTTTTTAGTATACCGATAGCTGAAGATAGCCAAGATCTCTTGGCTTTCACTTGGAAGGGACAACAATTAACTTGGACAAAGCTGCCACAGGGATTTACTGGGTCTCTGACTATTCTTTCGCGTATACTCAAAAATGACCTCTCAGATATCGAACTTCCAGGACATTCTGTATTAATACAATATGTAGATGATATGTTATTAGCAAGTAAAGATTATGAGACATTTTTAAAAGACACTGTTTCTCCATGTAACGCTCTTGCAGAAAAAGGGCATCAGGCATCTCTGTCTAAACTCCAGCTGTGTCAAAGAGAGGTAAAATATTTGGGTTTTATCTGAAAAGAAGGACACAGGTTAGTTGATCCAGAACGAGTAAAGACAATTCTTGATATGCCTCGTCCTGTAACAAAAAAACAACACGGGATTTTTAGGAGCTGTAGGATTTTGCCAACCGTGGATTCCTGGGTTAGCAGAACTTACTAAGCCTTTAGTGCAGGCAACAAAAAAGGAGGAGATAGAGCCTGTGGCCTGGGGCCCAGAAAGGGAGAAAGCTTTTACATCTGTGAAAAAAGCGTTGGTTTCAGCCCCTGCTCTAGGGTGACCAGATTATAGCAAACCATTGGAATTATTTGTCCATGAACGACAGGGAGTAGCAAGTGGGGTACTCACCCAAAAACTAGGCCCTCACCACAGACCAGTGGCCTATTATTCCACGCAGCTAGATGAGGTAGCTAAAGGCACTCCAGGATGCATCAGAGCAATAGCAGCTATGGCAGCTCTTACTGAAAAAAACATGACCTGTAGTTTTGGGTCACTCATTGACTGTGTATGTGCCACATGAAGTAGAACTGTCAATGAAACAATACGTGACTCAAGCACTATCCCCACAGAGAGCTCACCGCTATGAACTGATAATACTGCATGCAGATAATGGGACCTTAAAGAGATGCAACATCTTAAATCCAGCAACACTATTGCCTCTACCTGAGGATGGAGAACCACATCATTCCTGTGAGCAGGTGATCGTCAGCTCGAGCAAGCCCCGGGAGGACCTTAAAGACGAACCTTTGGGAAACCCAGACTTAGTTCCGTTTACAGATGGATCATCCTAGTATTTGGACGGAAGGCACCACTCCGGCTATGCTGTCACTAACCTCTTTGAGGTACTTGAGGCCAATCCTTTGTCTCCGTCTGTAAGTGCTCAAGGAGCAGAATTAATAGCATTGACCCAAGCAGTAAAAATTGGTAAGAACCTGCAGGTAAATATCTATACCGATTCTAAATATGCATTTGGAGTAGGTCATGTAACAGGGATGTTATGGAAAGAGCGAGGATTCTTTTCGTCATCAGGAAAGAAATTAGCTAATGGAGAAGAAATACGTAATTTGCTGGAAGCAGTCCAACTGCCCAAAGAAATTGCTGTAATACACTGCCCAGCCCATACTAAAGACACTACAGAAATTAGCAGAGGAAATGCTTTAGCCGACGCTGCTGCGAAGGCTGCAGCTCGACAACCTCTGAGAGAATGTATGGGGGCAGTTCCAAGGATGGACCAGAGTGAATGGCCAATTTTAATAGACCCCAAAACCACGTATGAAAAAGACTGCTCAGTGGAAGAGAAAAAACAATGGGAGCAGTGGGAAGCAAAACAAAGTGATGATGGAATATGGACACTTGGAAGAAAACCAATTCTACCAAAAAAAAAAATTTAATTACTATAGCTAGGTGGTTTCACGATAAAGCTCATGGGGGAGCGGAGGCGGTGGCTAACCAGGTACAGAAAGTATGGGCCGCTCCAGGAATCTACGCGGCTGCTAAAAGAATAACAAATAGCTGCCCGACCTGCCAGAAGTTTTCAAATAACAAGCCAAGCTCAGAGTTAGGGGGACGGTCATGGGCCTACTTCCCTTTCCAAAAGCTACAAATAGATTATGCGGATATGCCATCTGCCAATGGCTACAAACACTTGTTAGTGATAGTAGATCAGTTATCAGGCTGGGTAGAAGCTTTCCCAACAAGAAAGGCCGACACACGGGGAGTGGTAAAAGCCTTACTGAAGGAAATCATATCCAGGTATGGGGTCCCAGAAGCCACTGATTCAGACAGGGGTGCCCATTTTACGGCAAGCATAATCACTCAGTTATAGAAATCATTAGGCATAAAAAGAAACCTACAACCCCTTATCACCCACAATCTTCAGGACAAGTAGAAAGAATGAATAGAACACTAAAAGGAAAAATAGCAAGAATATGCGCACATGCTAGCCTAAAATGGCTGGGTAGGACTTTTCCCAACAAGAACGGCTGACACAGGGCGGGTAGTAAAAGCCTTACTGAAAGAAATCATACCCAGGTACAGAGTCCCAGAAGCCACTGATTCAGACAGGGGTGTCCATTTTATGGCAAGCATAATCAGTCAGTTTTATAAATCATGAGGAATAATGAACTTTTACCTAGTTCAGTAAGAAAAGGGACTGAGAGCTGGTTCAAGCTGGAATGATAAGGGAGTTGCAAGCAGTTCGCATTCCTGTGCTTCACGCTCTGGGAGGGAGGATGTCAAGGCTTTGAAATAAGGCCTACTTGGGCACCAGGACCCTGGGAAACAAAGCCTCCTCTCATTGCTGAAACAGTGTTAATTAGGGGGTCTGGACTATCTCGGGGTCTGGATTATATCCCTTCATCAGGACCTTGGCAGATAACACCTATTGTCACTGCTGGGGCAGTGCTAATTGCTGGAACAACACCTCTTTGTCAGAGCCTGGAGAGACAAGGGCGGGACCCGAGGAACCAAGACACATCTGTCAACAAAAACCATAACAGTAAAGATAAACAGCCTGCCTAGGCACAGGGATGAGACCCAATAAGGAGCAGGAGACTCCAGGCCCAAATATTACTATTGGTCCAAACTACTGCCTGAGGGGTGGAGAGCTTACATTGGAAGGTATAATTGCCCAGGCATTTCTTTGTTTGGGGTCCCTCTTCGGAGACACCCAGCTCGAGCTGTAATTACCGCACGCGTGTCATTAAAATTTCATTATTTCATTTGCTTTGATTTGGCGCCAAACTTTTCTGCGGGAACCTAGGGTCGGGCCCTGTTATGGTGGCTGACAAGCCTCATTTCCATAACACCGAGCCCGGGGCCCGTCCCCGTGTCCGGGGGGTCCCGCCTCGCCCTCACCTCTCCTCTCCAGCGCAGCCCTCCTGTACTCCATGTATCTCCACTGCCACTCCATGCAGCTCTTCTCCAGGTAGTGCTTCAGCCTCTCAGGCTCATTCTCTGCCTCCCACTTCCTCTTGGTGATTAGCGCAGCAGCATACGCCATGACGAATGTCAGCGTGTCCTTGTCAAAGGCGATGAAATCCTTCCCGTCGTAGGCATCCCGCAGAAACCCCCAGATCCCGCCGTCCTCCAGGAGCTCACAGCCGTACGTGCGCTGCACTGTGTGATACCCTGAGACACAAGCAGGGAGACGGGGGCTCAGGGGCAGCCCCGGCCCCGCACAGGGGCTTGGACACGGCACCCAGCGCAGGGCCGGGGGCACCCCAGACCCGCAGCCCCCAGCGCTGACAGCGAGCAGCTGCCGCTGGGAGCCCCGGCCCGCGCTCACCCCCGCTCTGGTTGTAGCGCTTCTGCAGTGTGTCCAGCTCCACTCAGTAAGACTAATGATTGCCATATGCGTTCTGGGGCTGCCTGTCCCAGTGGTCCTGACCCTCCTGCTCCATCCAGGCCGCACCCGGCACCGCCCTCTGCGTCTCGCTGTCGTAGCCATCGATGAGCTCTCCGTCCACGTAGCCCACGGAGACGAAGGCGGGCAGCCCCGGGCTGGGCTCCGTCACGGCGGTGTGGAAGTAGCGCAGGGAGTGGGGGCCTGCGGGGACACGGGGGGTGGTGAGGGGCCGGGGGGGGCACGTTGGGGGGCATCCGGGGGATCAAGATGTCCCGGGGGGAGAAGTCGGGGGGGTCGGGGGGGGCAGCACGTCCCGGGGGGCAGGTCAGGGGGGCAGCACGACACAGGGGGGGCACGTCAGGGGGGCAGCACATTCCGGGAGGGCAGGTCGGGGGGCTCCGGGGGGGCAGCACGTCCCGGGGGGAAGATCGGGGGGGCAGCACCTCCCGGGGGCGGTTGCAGGCCGGTCCGTGGGGCCGCTGACGGGGAGCCCGGCGCCGGGGGAGGGGCAGAGGGGGGCCCGGGGGCCCCGCCCGCACTCACCGCTCGCCACCGCCGCCGCCGCCGCCCAGCAGCAGCAGCCCCGGCCCCAGCGCCCGCCCCGCTACCGCCTCCTCGCTGCCAGCGCCCTCGCCCTCACCCGGCGCCGAAGCCCACGGCGGCCACGCCCCCGCGCCACCATTGGCTCCGCTGCGGCGCACCGCCATTGGCTGCCCCGCCCGCCAATAGCGGCTCTTGTCGGCTGAGGCGTCCCCAGGCGCTGGGCTGATCCCGGCGCGGCGGGTTGGGAGAAGCGACAGCGAGGGCGCTTGCGGAGGGCGCTGCGCAGCGCCGAGCCGCGGCTCCCGCTCCGCCTTGTCGCACGGCCATTGGCCCCGCCGGCGGCCGCCCGCCAATGGCGAGGCGCGGCAGCGGTGACGCCCCCGGGCGCCGGGCGGATCTCCGCGGAGCGCGTGGTGGGCGGGAGCGCGGAGGCGATGTGGGAGGCCGAGGCCGATGTGGGGACGGAGACGACGTGGGGATGGGGATGCCATGGGGATGGGGCCACTGGGGGGATGGGACGCCGTGGGGCTGGAGACGATGTGGGGATGGGGACACCGTGGGGCTGGAGATGGAGTTGGCTCTGTCACAGGGACAGGGGGACACTGTGGGGATGGGGATGATGGGGGGATGGGGACGATGTGGGGACGGGGACGCCATGGAGATGGGGACGATGTGGGGACGGGGACACCATTGGGATGGGGATGGAGTTGGCTCTGTCACAGGGGGGGACGCGGAGCCAGCAGTGGGAGCTCAGGGAGTGGCGCCCATCGAAGGCCGAGTGCTGGTAGGTGGTCCCCGGCCCACCCCGGCACCCATAGGTCTACTGGAAGATGTGGAAACCTGCCCAAGGTGGCACCCATGGGTGAGGAGCTGCCCAGGGCCCCAGGCGTCTAGCCCCGTTGCACCCCTGGAGCCAGGCATCCAATCCCATCAGCACCCACACCCATCCATGTGTTGTCCGAAAAGCGGATTCGTTGCCCGGTGTGCAATAAGCCAATAATTACACACTCAGGAGAGACATTTGTTTATTTATTTCAGAGTTGCGCAAGCCTGGGTGCTCGGTGGTTTCCCACAAATCGAGCACACACACCCCAACTTTTCAAGTAGCATTTATACAAACAAATTGCCAGATTTGCGACTTTCCCTTTTACACTGATTGGTTAGTGATTTCTTCATTCCCTGGGTCCCACCCCTGCTTCTCAAGGTCCTGATCAATTAACACTGCCCCAGCTAGGTCAGTAGATGTTATCTCCCAAGGTCCTGACAAAGAGGACATAATCCAGACCCCTTAATTAACACAGTTTCAACAGTGAGAGGAGGCTTTGCTTCCCAAGGTCCTGGCGCCCAAACAGGCCTTATTTCACAGCCTTGACATCCTCCCTTTCGGAGAGTGGGGCACAGGAATGCAGACTGCTTGTAACTCCCTTATCTTTCCAGCCTGCACCAGCTCTGGGGCCCTTTCTTACCGAACTAGGAGCGTGGCCTAAGGCTTCAGCAAATTTAGCTACTCATGCTAAGCAAGTGTGTGGCTACTCATGCTAAGCAAATTCTGTCTAAGATAGAAGTTATCCAAATCTACCTACTTCAAACATTCTTTCTGAGCTTCTCAGGGTTGTCTTGTAACAATTGCACCCATGTTATCACCCATGGGCCCAGGTGGCCACCCATCAGCACCTGTGACCACCCATGGACCCAGGTGTCCAGCCCCATTGCACCCGTGTTATCACACATGGGCCCAGGTGGCGGCCCCATCAGCACCCACCACCACCCATGGACCCAGGTGTCGACCCCCTTTGCACCCATGGACTCAGGCGTGAGGTCACATCACCACCCCTGAACCCAGGCCCCCCACCCCATTGCACCCATGGTCCCAGCCCCCTGGCCCATTGCACCTGTGTCCCCAGCCCCCCACCCCATTGCACCCACGTCCCCAGGCCCCTGCCCCTGCCCCATTACGCCCATATCCGGAGCTTCCCCGACTCATTGCACCCATATCCCCAGCCCCCTGCCCCTTTGCGCCCATGTCCCCAGGCCCCTGCCAATTGCAACCACCTCCCCAGGCCCCCTGCCCCATTGCACCCACATCCCCAGGCCCCCGCCCTATTGCACCCATATCCCAGGCCCCCACCCCATTGCACCCATATCCCCAGCCCCCTGGCCCACGCAGATGGGGCCACACTGCAGCAAGCCCAGCGCAGGCCCCCAAGCTGCCTGGCAGCTGCAGCACAGCACACAGGAGCAGAGACCAAGGGTGCTGGCTTGGTGCAGCCGGCAGAAGAGAAGGCGTAGGGGGATCTCACTGCTGCCTGCAAGTGCCTAACGGGAGCGTGCAGAGAGCATGGAGCCAGAGACGTCCTGAGGGGCCTGGGGACAGGTTGAGGGCAACGGCACGGCTTGTGGCAGGGAAAAGTCCCCTCAGAGACTGCAAATGGCCTTGGAAGCCGAATGGTGGTGCAACACCGGAGCAGGGTGCCAGGGCCGTGCGGGAATCCATCGCCAGAGACAGTCAGAGCTCGACCCTGACAGGCCCTGCGAAACCTCCTCTGCTTGCCTCCACTTGCAGCAGGAGGTTGCAGCAGACACCTCCGGAAGACCCTTCCCACCCCAGCTGCTCTCTCACTCTGCGACTGCTTGTAGGGCTTTCTCTGCAGCCCTGACTGCCTTCCTTGGCAGCGCCTGCACTAGTCTTTCTCCTGACAGTTCCCTGACACAAAGTAACACAGCGGGAACAGCTGCCGAGGGTTTATTTGGAGCAGCACATGGGCTGTGGGACACGACGCAGTAGCATTGCTGTAGCAGCCAGGAGAGAGCCTCCGTCGCTCTGCCTCTTTGCTCTGCGCCATCTCCCATCTCGGGCCACCTGTCTGGCAGCTGCATCCTCGCGCTGTTCCTCTCACTGCCCTGAGTCACAGCGGCAGCTAAAAGCTCTGCGCAGAGCCCGAAGCGCTGCCCTGAGCCGCAATGGCCATCGCCTGGAAGGCGCAGCATGCGGGAGGGCGGTGATGCCTGTGGAGGAAGGAGAGCCGTGGGCGAGGGGCTGGGCAAGTGCAGGGCAAGCCTGAGGGTCTCTGGCTGCGGGGGAGGCCTCCGCCTTTGTTCCTGTGCTGGCTGATGGGGCCAGAGGCACACTGTCCCCCGCATCCTGGCAGCCTCCCGCCAGAGCAGATGCCGCTGCCTCGGCTCCTCGGGGCACTGCTGGGGCCAGAGGCGTGCTCTGCAGGTCACCAGCTGCCTCCCTGGCAGCATCTCTGCCCTTCACAACGGGTGAGCAGGGCACCTCCTCAGGACACGGCTGTGGGTCTGCCAAGAGGCTCCTGAGGCTCGGTCTGACCCAGCTCATGACCAAGGCCATGTTTTCCTCCAGCTCCTCCCATTCCAAAGGCTCTTCATCAACATCCTCTTCCTCATCGCTCCACTCCACGCCAGCATCCTCTGGCACTTCCCAGACTCTCTTCCCAGCTCCCAGCTCCCGCGCCCTCCCGCAGGGCCGGAGGGAAGACGATGACTTGTGCTCCTCTTTGGGCTCACAGGCAACCTGCATGGGGAGAGCAGGAACACAGCCCTGTGTGATATCAGCTGGCCATGCTCAGCATCCTGGTGCCCTGGGATATAGGAGGGGGCAAAGGGTTTGGGGTGGGGGGATGCTGTGAGTGGCCGCGAGCCCCAAGGGGAGGCACATGCAGCTGGCTGGGCAATGGCACAAGGCTTGTCTTGGGGCCGTAGCAGCAGGGCTGGGCCGGGGGCCACGACGGGCAGCGGGGGATGGAGGTGGCCGGGTACGTGGCACAAGGGGGCTGGCTCGCTGGCTGTGGGAGGCGGCTGCTGCTGGGGCTGCCCCTGCCCTCCTTGCTCAGCATCCATGCCCCAGGGCTGGATGCTGTGCAGGCCGGGGAGGGCACGTCAGCCCTGGGCCTCTGGCACTTGGAAACACAGAGCACCAGGCATCTTCCCCAGGACAGAGAGTGCAGAGCGCAAAGGGCTGGGGGGACAGCTTCTCACCACGGCCGCGGGGGACCCATGCGATGGGGCAGCTCTTCTCACCCACCCTGCACACCCCAGACGCTGCTCACACCGCACCTCCCTTTGGTGGTGGGTGCCGACGCCATGCTCCTTGCTCACCTGGTGAGGAAGGCCTGCGGCCAGGGCAGAGCCTTCTGCTGCGCTTTCTTCGGGCAATGGTGGTTGGAGAGGCAGGCTGTTGCTCTCCCCACAAGGGCCTCCGCACAACTGGGAGGCCTTTGGCGCAGCCTCTGCGGGAAGCGATGGAGGCAGAGGAGCATTTTCCCCTGCATCCTCAGGGCCTCTGGCTGCAGGGGAGGCCTCTGCCTTTGCTCCTGTGCTGGCCAGTGGAGCCAGAGGCACACTGTCCCCCGCGTCCTGGCAGCCTCCTGCCAAAGGAGATGCCGCTGCCACGGCTCCTCGGGGCACTGCTGGGGCCAGAGGCGTGCTCTGCAGGTCACCAGCTGCCTCCCTGGCAGCATCTCTGCCCTTCACAACGGGTGAGCACGGCACCTCCTCAGGACACGGCTGTGGGTCTGCCAAGAGGCTCCTGAGGCTCGGTCTGACCCAGCTCATGACCAAGGCTGTGTTTTTCTCCAGCTCCTCCCATTCCAAAGGTTCTTCTTCAACGTCCTCTTCCTCATCGCTCCACTCCACGCCAGCATCCTCTGGTGCTCCCCAGACTCTCTTCCCAGCTCCCATCTTGCGCTCCCTCCTGGGCGCATGGGCGTACAGCCGCTCCAGCACCTCCCACTTGGACCTCGCATCCTTCAGGAGCTCCACTCGCGTCACCTCCGGTTGCCACAGGTTATAGAAGGAGTTTCTGGCACAGAGCTGAAGCCAGAGAGGGAGATTTGTGAAGGCAGCTGCTTTTCCCACCAGCAATGCCCCCCGTGGCCCTGCCAGCACTGCCACCATCACACTGTTGCAGCAGGGCGCAGCGGCTGGCCCCAGCACACGGAGGGTCACCATCTGCCCTGGCCCACCCTTTGCACTCACCTCCTTGGGGCGAACATTGAGGCATCCCGATGCTGTCAGGGAGAAACGTTTCCCCTTGCCCTCCTCTTCCTCGACCTCCCTCTCCTTTGGCCTCGGCTCCTTCCTCTCCAGAAAGGCTTCTCGCAGCTGAGCCAAGCTCTGCCCGGTGCGCGCCACGCAGCTCCTGTCGAGCTCCTCCAGCGTCTCTGTTTTGATTGAGAGCACGGCGAGATACTGCGAGGGGTTGTCGGGGTGTATGCGCAGTGGCGTGCCTTGAAGGCGACAGATGATGCCCAGAGGCTGCTGTTTGGGCCTCTGCACTGCAAGTTGCCATCCTAGTGTGACCAGTCCATGGCCCCTGCACGGGGAAGCTGGTGCACCGGCCCCCATGACCTTCCTTTTGCCCCCACGCCTGTTGCAATCTGGCCCTTGCAGAGCTGTGGCAGCTGTGTTTTTGCCACGCTCCCTGCTCTCCTTCTGCAATGCGCTTGCCAGGCCTGCTAGAGCAATGGTGTATGCCAAGGTCCTTTGTGGCCCGGCTGCCCTGAGCTCCCGGCCATGTCCCGCACTCGCATCATCAGGACGGCTCAAGGCTGCAGACGCGAGCGCCAGCAGTGCGTGCATCAGAGGTGCGGCAGGCAGTGTGGGGCTGTGTGCAGCAGGTCTCTGGTCCTCAGCCCTCATTTCCATGCACACATCTGCAAGGATGTTCTCAACAGCTTGCAGCATCCTTGCTTTTCCCAGCGCGGAAGACCCAGGCCTGGCCTCAGGCAAATAGGAGACAGGAGCTTGAATTGCTCGGGGGAGAGCGCCAGCTTCCTGCTTAGCTTTTGGAGAGGCAGGCACTCTCCTTGCCACATCCTCCAGAGCCTCAGCAGTGGCCCTGCATCTCAAAGAAGATCTGCAGGATTTTTCTGGAGGTCGACATGCGGATGCCGCTCTTTGACCTGTAGAGGCCTCCAGGCCTCCACGTGCCTGCCTAGCTGCCTTGGTTGCGTGAGGCGCTAAGCCGGGCCGATGCGGTGTCTCTGCTCTTGCACAAGGCCTGCTGTGCAGTGTCTCCCGGCGCCCCGGAGGAGCCTTCTTCACAAGGCTGCTGGAGGCATGAAGAGCTTGCACCGAGTCGAGAACCTCCCTCACAGTGTCCTCCGCCATCTGCAATCAAAGCCCATGAGGAAGGCCAAGTTACTGCTGCCCTTTACCCCTCCCCCCCAGCCTTCCCACATGCACACTCCCTGTGGCCCCTGAAACCCTCCACAACAGCAGCACTCTCCCACGCAGCTGGCTCCCAAGGGCTGCGTGGGGAGAAGGCTGGTCACCACTGGGCAAGAGATGGGCAAAGGCAGCTCCCTCGGAAACCTCGAGCCATGTCCTTGCCGACTGCCATGCAGAGCAGGCGCTCCTCCTGCTCCCTCCCACCACTTCCCGCCTGCTGCTTGGCAGCTATGCACAGTCAGGCAGAGGCTTTGCCACCATCGCTGCTCAGCTCGCTACCTTCGCGATGACGTCTTCAGGGTCTTGCCAGCTCTGTGGGCCGGGCAGCAACGGCCGCCTGTCCCTTTGCTGCGATGAAGTCGGGGTCGGGATGCGTTGCGTCACTGCATGCGGCTCCCGCTGGCCCCCCTGCAGGGAGAAGGAAGCACATGATGGAGGCGGTTGCGTTCGTACAAGCGGCCCCTCAGGCACAGGAAAGCCCGGCCCCATGGCAAAGGGAAGCTCATGGCCTAGCACGACCCAGCTGTGCTAAGCCTGGAGATGCTCTCTGACCCTCAGCACAGCTCACAGGCTCCATTTGGGCCTTGCAGCACCCCAGTCGGTGTGCTTTGTGCACCAGAAAATCCCCAGCACCAGCAAGAAATACCCCCTGGCCAGAGAAGCTCAGGCCTGGCTCGCTTGCCCCACCTCCTCTTCCCCACCGTCCTCATGCTTTCCGTGCGGCTCCCAGCCCTGCTGCCTGCCTCTCCCTCCAGCCCCACCGCTCACCTTGCTTCTGCGCTTCGGCCTCACAGAAAGCCCATCCATGGGCTGGGAGCCGGCATTCGCCTGCCGCCCCTTGTCCATCAGCAGGAGCTTCTCCTGCGCACCTGCCACTCTGGCACTCAAGAGAGCTGCTCCCTCCTCAGCGAGCTGCTCTCCTCAGAGGGCACAGCCAGGGGCTCTGCTCCCAGCATGGACTCGGTCACCACGGGCACCGCCCCATCACAATGGCCTTGGGGGCATGATGCCACCCCCATCACAAAGCCCTGCACGTTGCCATGGGGACCCCCGTGACCACCTCCTGCTGGCCACCAGGGGCACCCGCATCACAAGGCCTTGCTGGTGACCGTGCTAGCACCGACATCACAAGGCCTTGCTGCTCACCGGGGGCACCTCCAGCACCAGGGCTTTGCCTCCCAGCCTCTGGTGCCAGCTTCTGAGCCCAGCTCCGAGCTGCCATCTGTGCCGCAGCAGGAATTTTCCTCTCCCCACCTCTCTGCCTCCTACACCGTGCAGATGCTGCCCTTCTTCAGGCCCTCTAGAGCACACAGCCAGCCACTGCAAGACCACTCCTCTTGCTGGGGCCACTAAGCCTCACCCATATGCCTCACCGTCCAGCCCTAGGCAGAGCGTCCTGCATTCCCGCTGCTTTCTCACAGAAAGGCCAACTGCCCCTCCGCACCTTCCCAGACGGGCCTTCCCAAAGAGGCTGCAGCCATCCACCGCAGCGCTCCAGGCATGCCACGCTGCAGGCCCGCAGCTGCACACAGACTGCAAAGTGCTCCTGTCTGGTCCCCAGGCTGCAGGCATTAGCGGACGGACCCCTGAGACAGGTGCCCGCCTCTGCAGATTTCCCACAAAAGCTGTCAGAGATTCATTTCTCCAGACTGTTGCTCTCTAAGCACTTCCCTATTGGCGTGCACGCACTGCGCTGGGCCCCTCCAGGCTTTCTTTGCTCCACATCACCCTGCACCTTTGCCTTGCCCTCCCACACCATCGCTTCCTCACTCTTCCATGCATCCTCCTCTCCCCTCAGGGGCACCGACTTTTGGGCTCTCCTCACCACCTTGGCCACCGGCTTGAGCCTCACGGCAGCACACGGGCACACTCTCCTCCTGATGAAGCGTGACACCCCCCAGCCTTGGTGCCTCGCTGCTGGCTCGCCTTCGGGACGTCCAGCTGCTGGACCGCCAGGCCACCTGGGCAAGCAGGCCCTGCCCTCACCTGTGCACCTCTTCCTACTCACGGGGCTTGTGCTTTTCTTGCTTTTGCCCCCAGGGGGCACGTGGGGACCATCTCTCCACGCCAGCCTTCATGCACAAAGAGGGGCCCACGCTCATGAAAACAAAGCCCTGCTGCCAGCACCAGCTGCACACCCAGGGGCTGACCTGCTGGATCCAAGCACTGCTGCTCAAGCCCATTCCCCTCACTGGCAGCATGCAGGAAAAACCCCACCTGCCCTGCCAGGCCTACAGCCATGTCATCACACTTGGTACTTTCCAGGCAGGATCCTTGTGTTAAGGAAGAGCAAACTGAAACTGCCTACAGGCAGCCGCTTAGCACAACTTCTCTAAAACTTGCCTGGCATGAGGAGCTAAATTTGCTGAAGCCTTAGGCCGCACTTAGCGAAACTAATGAACTTTTACTTAGTCCAGTAAGAAAAGGGCCTCAGAGCTGGTTCCAGCTGGGAAGATAAGGCAGTTACAAGCAGTCTGCATTCCTTGCAATTACTGTTTTTATAGATCAAGCAGCCCCTGATACACAAAAGTATTTTAAAGAGCATATGCCAGGCTGGCAAGGGGAGGGGGCACGGAAGAACCAGGGGAGATAGATGGAGTCAAAGTGAAGGTGGTGTACAATTAAGAGTTAATGATGTTTGTCATTCTTGGGGGGAACAAGGACACTGGAAGCAGGAATGCCCAGTGAGGCCCTGTGCACTTGGGAATAGAGGGGCCAGCATGAGGCAATCAAATCAGTCCACAATGACAGGAGATAGGAGACTCAGAAAATACTGTGGAAATGGGGGTAAATTCATGGGATGTAGATTTGGATTTGAAGGGCAGGTAATGGCAAATACAGAAGGCTTAGAAGTTCCCTTTCTAGTGGATACTGGAGCCACCCTTTCCCTTTTAAAGTTTGAGCCTAAAGGATGCAAGTCACCAGATAAAATAATGATGCAAGGAGTAGCGGGAAAAGGCAAACGAATGTTATCTAAGCCCTTAGTACTCACTATTGGGGGTAAAACAGTGTGGGGATGTATTATAATTTCCACAGACGCGCCCATGTGCCTTTTAGGGAGAGATCTCCTGCAAGCCTTGGATACTCAGATCTGCTTACAGCCAGAAGAGGTGGAATTAATAATTATGGGCTCATGTGTTCTGGCTAAGACACCAGAACCAGAGTCAACTAATCTGCAAATTCCAACAGGTTTAGAACCAGTTTCTAAAAAGTTATGGAGCTCTTCAGGAATGGATGTGGGACTACTGAAATCAGCTAGTCCAGTCTCGATAAAAACAAAGGGGGGATTGCCTCCTGCAGTTAAGCAATACCCTATCCCAAAGGAAGCAGAGAAGAGCATCCAAAAACAAATCAATCATTATTTGAAACTGGGTATCCTTAGAGTCTGTGAATCCCCGTACAACACCCCAATTCTGCCAGTTAAAAAGAACAGACAAGACTCTGATGGTGATCCAGAGTATCAGTTTGTACAAGACTTAAGGGCTATAAACCAACAGGTAGTTGCTCCACATCCAGTAGTCCCCGACCTATCAACCATTTTACTACAGATACCCCTTTGGGCAACTTATTTTACTGTGATCGACCTAACGGCAGCCTTTTTTAGTATACCGATAGCTGAAGATAGCCAAGATCTCCTGGCTTTCACTTGGAAGGGACAACAATTAACTTGGACGAGGCTGCCACAGGGATTTACTGGGTCTCCGACTATTTTTTCGCGTATACTCAAAAATGACCTCTCAGATATCGAACTTCCAGGACATTCTGTATTAATACAATATGTAGATGATTTGTTATTAGCAAGTAAAGATTAACACTCTTGCAGAAAAAGGGCATCGAGCATCTCTGTCTAAACTCCAGCTGTGTCAAAGAGAGGTAAAATATTTGGGTTTTATCTTAAAAGAAGGACACAGGTTAGTTGATCCAGAACGAGTAAAGACAACTCTTGATATGCCTCGTCCTGTAACAAAAAAACAACACGGGATTTTTAGGAGCTGTAGGATTTTGCCAACCGTGGATTCCTGGGTTAGCAGAACTTACTAAGCCTTTAGTGCAGGCAACAAAAAAGGAGGAGATGGAGCCTGTGGCCTGGGGCCCAGAAAGGGAGAAAGCTTTTACATCTGTGAAAAAAGCGTTGGTTTCAGCCCCTGCTCTAGGGTGACCAGATTATAGCAAACCATTCGAATTGTTTGTCCATGAGTGACAGGGAGTAGCAAGTGGGGTACTCACCCAAAAACTAGGCCCTCACCACAGACCAGTGGCCTATTACTCCACGCAGCTAGATGAGGTAGCTAAAGGCACTCCAGGATGCATCAGAGCAATAGCAGCTACGGCAGCTCTTACTGAAAAAAACATGACCTGTAGTTTTGGGTCACTCATTGACTGTGTATGTGCCACATGAAGTAGAACTGTTAATGAAACAATACGCGACTCAAGCACTATCCCCACAGAGAGCTCACCGCTATGAACTGATAATATTAAGGTCACATTATCTGCATGTAAAGAGATGCAACATCTTAAATCCAGCAACACTATTGCCTCTACCTGAGGATGGAGAACCACATCATTCCTGTGAGCAGGTGATCGTCAGCTCGAGCAAGCCCCGGGAGGACCTTAAAGACAAACCTTTGGAAAACCCAGACTTAGTTCCGTTTACAGATGGATCATCCTAGTATTTGGACGGAAGGCACCACTCCGGCTATGCTGTCACTAACCTCTTTGAGGTACTTGAGGCCAATCCTTTGTCTCCGTCTGTAAGTGCTCAAGCAGCAGAATTAATAGCATTGACCCAAGCAGCAAAAATCGGTAAGAACCTGCAGGTAAATATCTATACCGATTCTAAATATGCATTTGGAGTAGGTCATGTAACAGGGATGTTATGGAAAGAGCGAGGATTCTTTTCGTCATCAGGAAAGAAATTAGCTAATGGAGAAGAAATACGTAATTTGCTGGAAGCAGTCCAACTGCCCAAAGAAATTGCTGTAATACACTGCCCAGCCCATACTAAAGACACTACAGAAATTAGCAGAGGAAATGCTTTAGCCGACGCTGCTGCGAAGGCTGCAGCTCGACAACCTCTGAGAGAATGTATGGGGGCAGTTCCAAGGATGGACCAGAGTGAACGGCCAATTTTAATAGACCCCAAAACCATGTATGAAAAAGACTGCTCAGTGGAAGAGAAAAAACAATGGGAGCAGTGGGAAGCAAAACAAAGTGATGATGGAATATGGACACTTGGAAGAAAACCAATTCTACCAAAAAAAAATATTTAATTACTATAGCTAGGTGGTTTCACGATAAAGCTCTTGGGGGAGCGGAGGCAATAGCTAAGCAGGTACAGAAAGTATGGGCCGCTCCAGGAATCTACGCGGCTGCTAAAAGAATAACAAATAGCTGCCCGACCTGCCAGAAGTTTTCAAATAACAAGCCAAGCTCAGAGTTAGGGGGACGGTCATGGGCCTACTTCCCTTTCCAGAAGCTACAAATAGATTATGCGGATATGCCATCTGCCAATGGCTACAAACACTTGTTAGTGATAGTAGATCAGTTATCAGGCTGGGTAGAAGCTTTCCCAACAAGAAAGGCCGACACACGGGGAGTGGTAAAAGCCTTACTGAAAGAAATCATACCCAGGTATGGGGTCCCAGAAGCCACTGATTCAGACAGGGGTGCCCATTTTACAGCAAGCATAATCACTCAGTTATAGAAATCATTAGGCATAAAAAGAAACCTACAACCCCTTATCACCCACAATCTTCAGGACAAGTAGAAAGAATGAATAGAACACTAAAAGGAAAAATAGCAAGAATATGCGCACATGCTAGCCTAAAATGGCTGGGTAGGACCTTTCCCAACAAGAACGGCTGACGCAGGGCGGGTAGTAAAAGCCTTACTGAAAGAAATCATACCCAGGTATAGAGTCCCAGAAGCCATGGATTCAGACAGGGGTGCCCATTTTATGGCAAGCATAATCAGTCAGTTCTATAAATCATGAGGAATAAAAGGAAATCTATGTACCCCTTATCACCCACAATCTTCAGGACAAGTAGAAAGAATGAACAGCACATTAAAAGAAAAAATAGCAAGAAATGCACACATGCTAGCCTCAAATGGCCAGAAGCATTAAACTTAGCTCTATGGGATGTTTGAAATGTCCCATGGCAACCCATAGGACTAACACCAGCAGAAATTCTCTTTGGGAAACATTTAGCTGTACTAGGGACTTGTTATGCCAGCTAAGACTAGCCTGTTAGACGGGGATGAATGACTAACCCAGTATGTTCTAAGTATGCAAAAAAGGTTTGAAAATCTTTGAAATAAATAAATATATGCTCAATGATATCAATCCACACCACCTGAAATACAAGTGCCTGGTATACAGCCTGGGGATGAAGTTTTAGTTAAAGTATTTTCACAAAAAATCCAGGTTAAAACCTAAATGGAACGGGCCATATACTATCATACTGTGTTCTTATTTTGCTGTTCAAGTTGAACTGTACTTGTACATGTTAAAAAAAGAATGTGTATGTGTAAGAACACTTTGTAATCTTACATTCATAGATGGCATTGGTGTAGATACAAGTAATTAATTACTCAAATATTTGTATTTGTAACATTACCCAAAATTATGGGATGCGACTTTAATCATTCAGCTCCTATTAGATCTTATCAATTGTTACAATCTAATTATACACTAATTCAAAATTTACTACCTAACCCCATTGGAAAGAATCTCACACTAGTGAAGAAACTACTACAACATGACAACCTGCGTCGACTGCTAGAACGTACCCGAAACAATGGACAAAAAACCCTCTAATCACCATTCATCATGAAGCAGAAGAGATGCACCACGTCTTGGAAAGGATAAAAAGGGATGGAGAACATCATGGCTGGGAAACTCTTCTAGGGTGGTCACCAACTACAACAGCGATTTATAATCACGTGTTGCACCCACTAGTAGTTGTGTTAACTTTAACTGTGTTATGCCTATTGCTTACGATCATATTATGCATAAGATTATGGAACGTGATAGCACGCCTTGAAAGGCTTCGAGAACTCTGTTTCAAGTATTAGCAGGGATGCTTCATAAAAACAAAGCGGGGAACTGTTAAAGAATAGCGAACTGAAACTGTCTAGAGGTAGCCGCTTAGCACAACTTCTCTAAAACTTGCTTAGCATGAGGAGCTAAATTTGCTGAAGCCTTAGGCCGCACTTAGCGAAAACAATGAACTTTTACTTAGTCCAGTAAGAAAAGGGCCTCAGAGCTGGTTCCAGCTGGGAAGATAAGGAAGTTACAAGCAGTCTGCATTCCTGCATCTCACACTCCCAAAGGGAGGGTGTCTGCAGCAATGCGTCTCACACTCCCAAAGGGAGGGTGTCAAGGCTTTGAAGTAAGACCAGTGCAGGGCATTAGGACCTTGAGGGGCAAAGCCTTAGCTCACTGCTGGGGCAGTGTTCATTGTTATGATTTAGAATCACCTCCTCCTCAGGACCTTGAGACACAACAGTAAGACCCCACAAAAACAGAGGTACAACCGTCAGCAGAGACTGCAAAAAACAAAAATAAGGAGAAAAACAGCTTACCTCAGAATGACAATGAGACACA
This sequence comes from Dromaius novaehollandiae, assembly GCF_036370855.1. Classification (NCBI taxonomy): domain Eukaryota; kingdom Metazoa; phylum Chordata; class Aves; order Casuariiformes; family Dromaiidae; genus Dromaius; species Dromaius novaehollandiae. The sequence continues at coordinate 3,304,207 of NW_026991331.1, forward strand.
ATGAGGAGCAGGAGACCCCAGACCAAAAAATTACTATTGGTCTAACTACCACGTGAAGGGTGGGAAATGTACGTTGAAAAAACTATAATTGCCCAGGATTTGTTTATGTTAGGGTCCCTCTTCGGAGGCACCCAGCTCGAGCTGTAATTACTGCACGCGCGTCATTAATATTTAATTCTTTAATTTGTTTTGATTTGGCTCTGAATTTTTCTGCGGAAACCTAGCGTCGAGCCCTCTTATGGTGGCCAACAAGCCTAATTTCCATATAATTTCCATAACAATAACTGGGCATGGGCGCGGGAGCATTTGAGCCAGGAGGGAGGGAGGAAAGAAACCTGCCGAACGTAACACTTGTGCTAGCAGATACTAGTACCCCGGACTGTGCTCCAAAAGTTTCTGCTCCACCTGATATACCTGATGATCTCTCTGTCATTACTTCTCCTTCTCCTCCTCCTTCTCCCTCTACTCCATTGGCTGCCGGACTCTATCCTATGATCCCCAACGTGCTGACTAACCCTGCCGCTTTACAGCCAGGGGGAAAGGGAGGGGCCAGTCCCCCTCCTCCTGTGCTGCGGGTATTTACTAATCAGCCCTGGCACCCTGGCCATCTCGCCTTATGGGGGGGTAAAATGCAGAGATTAAGAAAAGATGCAGGGCGATGTGTCCAATTATTTTCTAATATCTGCACTGGGCACAACCCAAACTGGAGTGATACCCAAATTCTTTTGAGGGAATTATTTCAACCAAATGAAGGGGATAAGATAATTAAAGATGCAGAAGAAGCGCAGCAAGCCGGGGGAAATAGAAACCTCTGGCTAGCAAATGGTCCAAATTGGGATTGTAATAATGCAGGAGATAGAGCTGTGTGTCCAACAGGACTTTGAAATTTAGCAGAAGTAATTAGAGCATGCAGAGAGTTAGGAGTAAATTGGACTAGAGTGCAAGAATGCAGACAGTGATTAGATGAACACCCCCAAGACTTCTGGGGACTTTTGCGGTAAGCCCCGCTAAAATAGGGAGGAATGACCCCACAAAACTTCAATGATGCTCTCGCAATTAGTGTTTTTATAGATCAAGCAGCCCCTGATACACAAAAGTATTTTAAAGAGCATATGGCAGGCTGGCAAGGGGAGGGGCGCGGAAGAACCAGGGGAGATAGATGGAATCAAAGTGAAGGGGGTGTACAATTAAGAGTTAATGATGTTTGTCATTCTTGGGGGGAACAAGGACACTGGAAGCAGGAATGCCCAGTGAGGCCCTGTGCACTTGGGAATAGAGGGGCCAGCATGAGGCAATCAAATATTGAGAAGGAGACCAGGCAATTCCCAGGCAGTCCACAATGACAGGAGATAGGAGACTCAGAAAATACTGTGGAAATGGGGGTAAATTTATGGGATGTAGATTTGGATTTGAAGGGCAGGTAATGGCAAATATAGAAGGCTTAGAAGTTCCCTTTCTAGTGGATACTGGAGCCACCCTTTCCCTTTTAAAGTTTGAGCCTAAAGGATGCAAGTCACCAGATAAAATAATGATGCAAGGAATAGCGGGAAAAGGCGAACGAATGTTATCTAAGCCCTTATTGCTTACTATTGGAGGTAAAAGAGCGTGGGGATGTATTATAATTTCCACAGACGCGCCCATGTGCCTTTTAGGGAGAGATCTCCTGCAAGCCTTGGATACTCAGATCTGCTTACAGCCAGAAGAGGTGGAATTAATAATTATGGGCTCATGTGTTCTGGCTAAGACACCAGAACCAGAGTCGACTAATCTGCAAATTCCAACAAGGTTAGAATCAGTTCCTAAACGGTTATGGAGCTCTTCAGGAATGGATGTGGGACTACTGAAATCAGCTAGTCCAGTCTCGATAAAAACAAAGGGGGGATTGCCTCCTGCAGTTAAGCAATACCCTATCCCAAAGGAAGCAGAGAAGAGCATCCAAAAACAAATCAATCATTATTTGAAACTGGGTATCCTTAGAGTCTGTGAATCCCCGTACAACACCCCAATTCTGCCAGTTAAAAAGAACAGGCAAGATTCTGATGGTGATCCAGAGTATCAGTTTATACAAGACTTAGGGGCTATAAACCAACAGGTAGTTGCTCCACATCCAGTAGTCCCTAACCCATCAACCATTTTACTACAGATACCCCTTTGGGCAACTTATTTTACTGTGATTGACCTAACGGCAGCTTTTTTTAGTATACCGATAGCTGAAGATAGCCAAGATCTCTTGGCTTTCACTTGGAAGGGACAACAATTAACTTGGACAAGGCTGCCACAGGGATTTACTGGGTCTCTGACTATTCTTTTGCGTATACTCAAAAATGACCTCTCAGATATCGAACTTCCAGGACATTCTGTAGTAATACAATATGTAGATGATATGTTATTAGCAAGTAAAGATTATGAGACATTTTTAAAAGACACTGTTTCTCCATGTAACGCTCTTGCAGAAAAAGGGCATCAGGCATCTCTGTCTAAACTCCAGCTGTGTCAAAGAGAGGTAAAATATTTGGGTTTTATCTTAAAAGAAGGACACAGGTTAGTTGATCCAGAACGAGTAAAGACAACTCTTGATATGCCTCGTCCTGTAACAAAAAAACAACACGGGATTTTTAGGAGCTGTAGGATTTTGCCAACCGTGGATTCCTGGGTTAGCAGAACTTACTAAGCCTTTAGTGCAGGCAACAAAAAAGGAGGAGATAGAGCCTGTGGCCTGGGGCCCAGAAAGGGAGAAAGCTTTTACATCTGTGAAAAAAGCGTTGGTTTCAGCCCCTGCTCTAGGGTGACCAGATTATAGCAAACCATTGGAATTATTTGTCCATGAACGACAGGGAGTAGCAAGTGGGGTACTCACCCAAAAACTAGGCCCTCACCACAGACCAGTGGCCTATTATTCCACGCAGCTAGATGAGGTAGCTAAAGGCACTCCAGGATGCATCAGAGCAATAGCAGCTATGGCAGCTCTTACTGAAAAAAACATGACCTGTAGTTTTGGGTCACTCATTGACTGTGTATGTGCCACATGAAGTAGAACTGTCAATGAAACAATACGTGACTCAAGCACTATCCCCACAGAGAGCTCACCGCTATGAACTGATAATACTGCATGCAGATAATGGGACCTTAAAGAGATGCAACATCTTAAATCCAGCAACACTATTGCCTCTACCTGAGGATGGAGAACCACATCATTCCTGTGAGCAGGTGATCGTCAGCTCGAGCAAGCCCCGGGAGGACCTTAAAGACGAACCTTTGGGAAACCCAGACTTAGTTCCGTTTACAGATGGATCATCCTAGTATTTGGACGGAAGGCACCACTCCGGCTATGCTGTCACTAACCTCTTTGAGGTACTTGAGGCCAATCCTTTGTCTCCGTCTGTAAGTGCTCAAGGAGCAGAATTAATAGCATTGACCCAAGCAGTAAAAATTGGTAAGAACCTGCAGGTAAATATCTATACCGATTCTAAATATGCATTTGGAGTAGGTCATGTAACAGGGATGTTATGGAAAGAGCGAGGATTCTTTTCGTCATCAGGAAAGAAATTAGCTAATGGAGAAGAAATACGTAATTTGCTGGAAGCAGTCCAACTGCCCAAAGAAATTGCTGTAATACACTGCCCAGCCCATACTAAAGACACTACAGAAATTAGCAGAGGAAATGCTTTAGCCGACGCTGCTGCGAAGGCTGCAGCTCGACAACCTCTGAGAGAATGTATGGGGGCAGTTCCAAGGATGGACCAGAGTGAATGGCCAATTTTAATAGACCCCAAAACCACGTATGAAAAAGACTGCTCAGTGGAAGAGAAAAAACAATGGGAGCAGTGGGAAGCAAAACAAAGTGATGATGGAATATGGACACTTGGAAGAAAACCAATTCTACCAAAAAAAAAAATTTAATTACTATAGCTAGGTGGTTTCACGATAAAGCTCATGGGGGAGCGGAGGCGGTGGCTAACCAGGTACAGAAAGTATGGGCCGCTCCAGGAATCTACGCGGCTGCTAAAAGAATAACAAATAGCTGCCCGACCTGCCAGAAGTTTTCAAATAACAAGCCAAGCTCAGAGTTAGGGGGACGGTCATGGGCCTACTTCCCTTTCCAAAAGCTACAAATAGATTATGCGGATATGCCATCTGCCAATGGCTACAAACACTTGTTAGTGACAGTAGATCAGTTATCAGGCTGGGTAGAAGCTTTCCCAACAAGAAAGGCCGACACACGGGGAGTGGTAAAAGCCTTACTGAAGGAAATCATATCCAGGTATGGGGTCCCAGAAGCCACTGATTCAGACAGGGGTGCCCATTTTACGGCAAGCATAATCACTCAGTTATAGAAATCATTAGGCATAAAAAGAAACCTACAACCCCTTATCACCCACAATCTTCAGGACAAGTAGAAAGAATGAATAGAACACTAAAAGGAAAAATAGCAAGAATATGCGCACATGCTAGCCTAAAATGGCTGGGTAGGACTTTTCCCAACAAGAACGGCTGACACAGGGCGGGTAGTAAAAGCCTTACTGAAAGAAATCATACCCAGGTACAGAGTCCCAGAAGCCACTGATTCAGACAGGGGTGTCCATTTTATGGCAAGCATAATCAGTCAGTTTTATAAATCATGAGGAATAATGAACTTTTACCTAGTTCAGTAAGAAAAGGGACTGAGAGCTGGTTCAAGCTGGAATGATAAGGGAGTTGCAAGCAGTTCGCATTCCTGTGCTTCACGCTCTGGGAGGGAGGATGTCAAGGCTTTGAAATAAGGCCTACTTGGGCACCAGGACCCTGGGAAACAAAGCCTCCTCTCATTGCTGAAACAGTGTTAATTAGGGGGTCTGGACTATCTCGGGGTCTGGATTATATCCCTTCATCAGGACCTTGGCAGATAACACCTATTGTCACTGCTGGGGCAGTGCTAATTGCTGGAACAACACCTCTTTGTCAGAGCCTGGAGAGACAAGGGCGGGACCCGAGGAACCAAGACACATCTGTCAACAAAAACCATAACAGTAAAGATAAACAGCCTGCCTAGGCACAGGGATGAGACCCAATAAGGAGCAGGAGACTCCAGGCCCAAATATTACTATTGGTCCAAACTACTGCCTGAGGGGTGGAGAGCTTACATTGGAAGGTATAATTGCCCAGGCATTTCTTTGTTTGGGGTCCCTCTTCGGAGACACCCAGCTCGAGCTGTAATTACCGCACGCGTGTCATTAAAATTTCATTATTTCATTTGCTTTGATTTGGCGCCAAACTTTTCTGCGGGAACCTAGGGTCGGGCCCTGTTATGGTGGCTGACAAGCCTCATTTCCATAACACCGAGCCCGGGGCCCGTCCCCGTGTCCGGGGGGTCCCGCCTCGCCCTCACCTCTCCTCTCCAGCGCAGCCCTCCTGTACTCCATGTATCTCCACTGCCACTCCATGCAGCTCTTCTCCAGGTAGTGCTTCAGCCTCTCAGGCTCATTCTCTGCCTCCCACTTCCTCTTGGTGATTAGCGCAGCAGCATACGCCATGACGAATGTCAGCGTGTCCTTGTCAAAGGCGATGAAATCCTTCCCGTCGTAGGCATCCCGCAGAAACCCCCAGATCCCACCGTCCTCCAGGAGGTCACAGCCGTACGTGCGCTGCACTGTGTGATACCCTGAGACACAAGCAGGGAGACGGGGGCTCAGGGGCAGCCCCGGCCCCGCACAGGGGCTTGGACACGGCACCCAGCGCAGGGCCGGGGGCACCCCAGACCCGCAGCCCCCAGCGCTGACAGCGAGCAGCTGCCGCTGGGAGCCCCGGCCCGCGCTCACCCCCGCTCTGGTTGTAGCGCTTCTGCAGTGTGTCCAGCTCCACTCAGTAAGACTAATGATTGCCATATGCGTTCTGGGGCTGCCTGTCCCAGTGGTCCTGACCCTCCTGCTCCATCCAGGCCGCACCCGGCACCGCCCTCTGCGTCTCGCTGTCGTAGCCATCGATGAGCTCTCCGTCCACGTAGCCCACGGAGACGAAGGCGGGCAGCCCCGGGCTGGGCTCCGTCACGGCGGTGTGGAAGTAGCGCAGGGAGTGGGGGCCTGCGGGGACACGGGAGGTGGTGAGGGGCCGGGGGGGGCACGTTGGGGGGCATCCGGGGGATCAAGATGTCCCGGGGGGAGAAGTCGGGGGGGTCGGGGGGGGCAGCACGTCCCGGGGGGCAGGTCAGGGGGGCAGCACGACACAGGGGGGGCACGTCGGGGGGGCAGCACATTCCGGGAGGGCAGGTCGGGGGGCTCCGGGGGGGCAGCACGTCCCGGGGGGAAGATCGGGGGGGCAGCACCTCCCGGGGGCGGTTGCAGGCCGGTCCGTGGGGCCGCTGACGGGGAGCCCGGCGCCGGGGGAGGGGCAGAGGGGGGCCCGGGGGCCCCGCCCGCACTCACCGCTCGCCACCGCCGCCGCCGCCGCCCAGCAGCAGCAGCCCCGGCCCCAGCGCCCGCCCCGCTACCGCCTCCTCGCTGCCAGCGCCCTCGCCCTCACCCGGCGCCGAAGCCCACGGCGGCCACGCCCCCGCGCCACCATTGGCTCCGCTGCGGCGCACCGCCATTGGCTGCCCCGCCCGCCAATAGCGGCTCTTGTCGGCTGAGGCGTCCCCAGGCGCTGGGCTGATCCCGGCGCGGCGGGTTGGGAGAAGCGACAGCGAGGGCGCTTGCGGAGGGCGCTGCGCAGCGCCGAGCCGCGGCTCCCGCTCCGCCTTGTCGCACGGCCATTGGCCCCGCCGGCGGCCGCCCGCCAATGGCGAGGCGCGGCAGCGGTGACGCCCCCGGGCGCCGGGCGGATCTCCGCGGAGCGCGTGGTGGGCGGGAGCGCGGAGGCGATGTGGGAGGCCGAGGCCGATGTGGGGACGGAGACGACGTGGGGATGGGGATGCCATGGGGATGGGGCCACTGGGGGGATGGGACGCCGTGGGGCTGGAGACGATGTGGGGATGGGGACACCGTGGGGCTGGAGATGGAGTTGGCTCTGTCACAGGGACAGGGGGACACTGTGGGGATGGGGATGATGGGGGGATGGGGACGATGTGGGGACGGGGACGCCATGGAGATGGGGACGATGTGGGGACGGGGACACCATTGGGATGGGGATGGAGTTGGCTCTGTCACAGGGGGGGACGCGGAGCCAGCAGTGGGAGCTCAGGGAGTGGCGCCCATCGAAGGCCGAGTGCTGGTAGGTGGTCCCCGGCCCACCCCGGCACCCATAGGTCTACTGGAAGATGTGGAAACCTGCCCAAGGTGGCACCCATGGGTGAGGAGCTGCCCAGGGCCCCAGGCGTCTAGCCCCGTTGCACCCCTGGAGCCAGGCATCCAGTCCCATCAGCACCCACACCCATCCATGTGTTGTCCGAAAAGCGGATTCGTTGCCCGGTGTGCAATAAGCCAATAATTACACACTCAGGAGAGACATTTGTTTATTTATTTCAGAGTTGCGCAAGCCTGGGTGCTCGGTGGTTTCCCACAAATCGAGCACACACACCCCAACTTTTCAAGTAGCATTTATACAAACAAATTGCCAGATTTGCGACTTTCCCTTTTACACTGATTGGTTAGTGATTTCTTCATTCCCTGGGTCCCACCCCTGCTTCTCAAGGTCCTGATCAATTAACACTGCCCCAGCTAGGTCAGTAGATGTTATCTCCCAAGGTCCTGAGGAAGAGGACATAATCCAGACCCCTTAATTAACACAGTTTCAACAGTGAGAGGAGGCTTTGCTTCCCAAGGTCCTGGCGCCCAAACAGGCCTTATTTCACAGCCTTGACATCCTCCCTTTCGGAGAGTGGGGCACAGGAATGCAGACTGCTTGTAACTCCCTTATCTTTCCAGCCTGCACCAGCTCTGGGGCCCTTTCTTACCGAACTAGGAGCGTGGCCTAAGGCTTCAGCAAATTTAGCTACTCATGCTAAGCAAGTGTGTGGCTACTCATGCTAAGCAAATTCTGTCTAAGATAGAAGTTATCCAAATCTACCTACTTCAAACATTCTTTCTGAGCTTCTCAGGGTTGTCTTGTAACAATTGCACCCATGTTATCACCCATGGGCCCAGGTGGCCACCCATCAGCACCTGTGACCACCCATGTACCCAGGTGTCCAGCCCCATTGCACCCGTGTTATCACACATGGGCCCAGGTGGCGGCCCCATCAGCACCCACCACCACCCATGGACCCAGGTGTCGACCCCCTTTGCACCCATGGACTCAGGCGTGAGGTCACATCACCACCCCTGAACCCAGGCCCCCCACCCCATTGCACCCATGGTCCCAGCCCCCTGGCCCATTGCACCTGTGTCCCCAGCCCCCCACCCCATTGCACCCACGTCCCCAGGCCCCTGCCCCTGCCCCATTACGCCCATATCCGGAGCTTCCCCGACTCATTGCACCCATATCCCCAGCCCCCTGCCCCTTTGCGCCCATGTCCCCAGGCCCCTGCCAATTGCAACCACCTCCCCAGGCCCCCTGCCCCATTGCACCCACATCCCCAGGCCCCCGCCCTATTGCACCCATATCCCAGGCCCCCACCCCATTGCACCCATATCCCCAGCCCCCTGGCCCACGCAGATGGGGCCACACTGCAGCAAGCCCAGCGCAGGCCCCCAAGCTGCCTGGCAGCTGCAGCACAGCACACAGGAGCAGAGACCAAGGGTGCTGGCTTGGTGCAGCCGGCAGAAGAGAAGGCGTAGGGGGATCTCACTGCTGCCTGCAAGTGCCTAACGGGAGCGTGCAGAGAGCATGGAGCCAGAGACGTCCTGAGGGGCCTGGGGACAGGTTGAGGGCAACGGCACGGCTTGTGGCAGGGAAAAGTCCCCTCAGAGACTGCAAATGGCCTTGGAAGCCGAATGGTGGTGCAACACCGGAGCAGGGTGCCAGGGCCGTGCGGGAATCCATCGCCAGAGACAGTCAGAGCTCGACCCTGACAGGCCCTGCGAAACCTCCTCTGCTTGCCTCCACTTGCAGCAGGAGGTTGCAGCAGACACCTCCGGAAGACCCTTCCCACCCCAGCTGCTCTCTCACTCTGCGACTGCTTGTAGGGCTTTCTCTGCAGCCCTGACTGCCTTCCTTGGCAGCGCCTGCACTAGTCTTTCTCCTGACAGTTCCCTGACACCAAGTAACACGGCGGGAACAGCTGCCGAGGGTTTATTTGGAGCAGCACATGGGCTGTGGGACACGACGCAGTAGCATTGCTGTAGCAGCCAGGAGAGAGCCTCCGTCGCTCTGCCTCTTTGCTCTGCGCCATCTCCCATCTCGGGCCACCTGTCTGGCAGCTGCATCCTCGCGCTGTTCCTCTCACTGCCCTGAGTCACAGCGGCAGCTAAAAGCTCTGCGCAGAGCCCGAAGCGCTGCCCTGAGCCGCAATGGCCATCGCCTGGAAGGCGCAGCATGCGGGAGGGCGGTGATGCCTGTGGAGGAAGGAGAGCCGTGGGCGAGGGGCTGGGCAAGTGCAGGGCAAGCCTGAGGGTCTCTGGCTGCGGGGGAGGCCTCCGCCTTTGTTCCTGTGCTGGCTGATGGGGCCAGAGGCACACTGTCCCCCGCATCCTGGCAGCCTCCCGCCAGAGCAGATGCCGCTGCCTCGGCTCCTCGGGGCACTGCTGGGGCCAGAGGCGTGCTCTGCAGGTCACCAGCTGCCTCCCTGGCAGCATCTCTGCCCTTCACAACGGGTGAGCAGGGCACCTCCTCAGGACACGGCTGTGGGTCTGCCAAGAGGCTCCTGAGGCTCGGTCTGACCCAGCTCATGACCAAGGCCATGTTTTCCTCCAGCTCCTCCCATTCCAAAGGCTCTTCATCAACATCCTCTTCCTCATCGCTCCACTCCACGCCAGCATCCTCTGGCACTTCCCAGACTCTCTTCCCAGCTCCCAGCTCCCGCACCCTCCCGCAGGGCCGGAGGGAAGACGATGACTTGTGCTCCTCTTTGGGCTCACAGGCAACCTGCATGGGGAGAGCAGGAACACAGCCCTGTGTGATATCAGCTGGCCATGCTCAGCATCCTGGTGCCCTGGGATATAGGAGGGGGCAAAGGGTTTGGGGTGGGGGGATGCTGTGAGTGGCCGCGAGCCCCAAGGGGAGGCACATGCAGCTGGCTGGGCAATGGCACAAGGCTTGTCTTGGGGCCGTAGCAGCAGGGCTGGGCCGGGGGCCACGACGGGCAGCGGGGGATGGAGGTGGCCGGGTACGTGGCACAAGGGGGCTGGCTCGCTGGCTGTGGGAGGCGGCTGCTGCTGGGGCTGCCCCTGCCCTCCTTGCTCAGCATCCATGCCCCAGGGCTGGATGCTGTGCAGGCCGGGGAGGGCACGTCAGCCCTGGGCCTCTGGCACTTGGAAACACAGAGCACCAGGCATCTTCCCCAGGACAGAGAGTGCAGAGCGCAAAGGGCTGGGGGGACAGCTTCTCACCATGGCCGCGGGGGACCCATGCGATGGGGCAGCTCTTCTCACCCACCCTGCACACCCCAGACGCTGCTCACACCGCACCTCCCTTTGGTGGTGGGTGCCGACGCCATGCTCCTTGCTCACCTGGTGAGGAAGGCCTGCGGCCAGGGCAGAGCCTTCTGCTGCGCTTTCTTCGGGCAATGGTGGTTGGAGAGGCAGGCTGTTGCTCTCCCCACAAGGGCCTCCGCACAACTGGGAGGCCTTTGGCGCAGCCTCTGCGGGAAGCGATGGAGGCAGAGGAGCATTTTCCCCTGCATCCTCAGGGCCTCTGGCTGCAGGGGAGGCCTCTGCCTTTGCTCCTGTGCTGGCCAGTGGAGCCAGAGGCACACTGTCCCCCGCGTCCTGGCAGCCTCCTGCCAAAGGAGATGCTGCTGCCACGGCTCCTCGGGGCACTGCTGGGGCCAGAGGCGTGCTCTGCAGGTCACCAGCTGCCTCCCTGGCAGCATCTCTGCCCTTCACAACGGGTGAGCAGGGCACCTCCTCAGGACACGGCTGTGGGTCTGCCAAGAGGCTCCTGAGGCTCGGTCTGACCCAGCTCATGACCAAGGCTGTGTTTTTCTCCAGCTCCTCCCATTCCAAAGGTTCTTCTTCAACGTCCTCTTCCTCATCGCTCCACTCCACGCCAGCATCCTCTGGTGCTCCCCGGACTCTCTTCCCAGCTCCCATCTTGCGCTCCCTCCTGGGCGCATGGGCGTACAGCCGCTCCAGCACCTCCCACTTGGACCTCGCATCCTTCAGGAGCTCCACTCGCGTCACCTCCGGTTGCCACAGGTTATAGAAGGAGTTTCTGGCACAGAGCTGAAGCCAGAGAGGGAGATTTGTGAAGGCAGCTGCTTTTCCCACCAGCAATGCCCCCCGTGGCCCTGCCAGCACTGCCACCATCACACTGTTGCAGCAGGGCGCAGCGGCTGGCCCCAGCACACGGAGGGTCACCATCTGCCCTGGCCCACCCTTTGCACTCACCTCCTTGGGGCGAACATTGAGGCATCCCGATGCTGTCAGGGAGAAACGTTTCCCCTTGCCCTCCTCTTCCTCGACCTCCCTCTCCTTTGGCCTCGGCTCCTTCCTCTCCAGAAAGGCTTCTCGCAGCTGAGCCAAGCTCTGCCCGGTGCGCGCCACGCAGCTCCTGTCGAGCTCCTCCAGCGTCTCTGTTTTGATTGAGAGCACGGCGAGATACTGCGAGGGGTTGTCGGGGTGTATGCGCAGTGGCGTGCCTTGAAGGCGACAGATGATGCCCAGAGGCTGCTGTTTGGGCCTCTGCACTGCAAGTTGCCATCCTAGTGTGACCAGTCCATGGCCCCTGCACGGGGAAGCTGGTGCACCGGCCCCCATGACCTTCCTTTTGCCCCCACGCCTGTTGCAATCTGGCCCTTGCAGAGCTGTGGCAGCTGTGTTTTTGCCACGCTCCCTGCTCTCCTTCTGCAATGCGCTTGCCAGGCCTGCTAGAGCAATGGTGTATGCCAAGGTCCTTTGTGGCCCGGCTGCCCTGAGCTCCCGGCCATGTCCCGCACTCACATCATCAGGACGGCTCAAGGCTGCAGACGCGAGCGCCAGCAGTGCGTGCATCAGAGGTGCGGCAGGCAGTGCGGGGCTGTGTGCAGCAGGTCTCTGGTCCTCAGCCCTCATTTCCATGCACACATCTGCAAGGATGTTCTCAACAGCTTGCAGCATCCTTGCTTTTCCCAGCGCGGAAGACCCAGGCCTGGCCTCAGGCAAATAGGAGACAGGAGCTTGAATTGCTCGGGGGAGAGCGCCAGCTTCCTGCTTAGCTTTTGGAGAGGCAGGCACTCTCCTTGCCACATCCTCCAGAGCCTCAGCAGTGGCCGTGCATCTCAAAGAAGATCTGCAGGATTTTTCTGGAGGTCGACGTGCGGATGCCGCTCTTTGACCTGTAGAGGCCTCCAGGCCTCCACGTGCCTGCCTAGCTGCCTTGGTTGCGTGAGGCGCTAAGCCGGGCCGATGCGGTGTCTCTGCTCTTGCACAAGGCCTGCTGTGCAGTGTCTCCCGGCGCCCCGGAGGAGCCTTCTTCACAAGGCTGCTGGAGGCATGAAGAGCTTGCACCGAGTCGAGAACCTCCCTCACAGTGTCCTCCGCCATCTGCAATCAAAGCCCATGAGGAAGGCCAAGTTACTGCTGCCCTTTACCCCTCCCCCCCAGCCTTCCCACATGCACACTCCCTGTGGCCCCTGAAACCCTCCACAACAGCAGCACTCTCCCACGCAGCTGGCTCCCAAAGGCTGCGTGGGGAGAAGGCTGGTCACCACTGGGCAAGAGATGGGCAAAGGCAGCTCCCTCGGAAACCTCGAGCCATGTCCTTGCCGACTGCCATGCAGAGCAGGCGCTCCTCCTGCTCCCTCCCACCACTTCCCGCCTGCTGCTTGGCAGCTATGCACAGTCAGGCAGAGGCTTTGCCACCATCGCTGCTCAGCTCGCTACCTTCGCGATGACGTCTTCAGGGTCTTGCCAGCTCTGTGGGCCGGGCAGCAACGGCCGCCTGTCCCTTTGCTGCGATGAAGTCGGGGTCGGGATGCGTTGCGTCACTGCATGCGGCTCCCGCTGGCCCCCCTGCAGGGAGAAGGAAGCACATGATGGAGGCGGTTGCGTTCGTACAAGCGGCCCCTCAGGCACAGGAAAGCCCGGCCCCATGGCAAAGGGAAGCTCATGGCCTAGCACGACCCAGCTGTGCTAAGCCTGGAGATGCTCTCTGACCCTCAGCACAGCTCACAGGCTCCATTTGGGCCTTGCAGCACCCCAGTCGGTGTGCTTTGTGCACCAGAAAATCCCCAGCACCAGCAAGAAATACCCCCTGGCCAGAGAAGATCAGGCCTGGCTCGCTTGCCCCACCTCCTCTTCCCCACCGTCCTCATGCTTTCCGTGCGGCTCCCAGCCCTGCTGCCTGCCTCTCCCTCCAGCCCCACCGCTCACCTTGCTTCTGCGCTTCGGCCTCACAGAAAGCCCATCCACGGGCTGGGAGCCGGCATTCGCCTGCCGCCCCTTGTCCATCAGCAGGAGCTTCTCCTGCGCACCTGCCACTCTGGCACTCAAGAGAGCTGCTCCCTCCTCAGCGAGCTGCTCTCCTCAGAGGGCACAGCCAGGGGCTCTGCTCCCAGCATGGACTCGGTCACCACGGGCACCGCCCCATCACAATGGCCTTGGGGGCATGATGCCACCCCCATCACAAAGCCCTGCACGTTGCCATGGGGACCCCCGTGACCACCTCCTGCTGGCCACCAGGGGCACCCGCATCACAAGGCCTTGCTGGTGACCGTGCTAGCACCGACATCACAAGGCCTTGCTGCTCACCGGGGGCACCTCCAGCACCAGGGCTTTGCCTCCCAGCCTCTGGTGCCAGCTTCTGAGCCCAGCTCCGAGCTGCCATCTGTGCCGCAGCAGGAATTTTCCTCTCCCCACCTCTCTGCCTCCTACACCGTGCAGATGCTGCCCTTCTTCAGGCCCTCTAGAGCACACAGCCAGCCACTGCAAGACCACTCCTCTTGCTCGGGCCACTAAGCCTCACCCATATGCCTCACCGTCCAGCCCTAGGCAGAGCGTCCTGCATTCCCGCTGCTTTCTCACAGAAAGGCCAACTGCCCCTCCGCACCTTCCCAGACGGGCCTTCCCAAAGAGGCTGCAGCCATCCACCGCAGCGCTCCAGGCATGCCACGCTGCAGGCCCGCAGCTGCACACAGACTGCAAAGTGCTCCTGTCTGGTCCCCAGGCTGCAGGCATTAGCGGACGGACCCCTGAGACAGGTGCCCGCCTCTGCAGATTTCCCACAAAAGCTGTCAGAGATTCATTTCTCCAGACTGTTGCTCTCTAAGCACTTCCCTATTGGCGTGCACGCACTGCGCTGGGCCCCTCCAGGCTTTCTTTGCTCCACATCACCCTGCACCTTTGCCTTGCCCTCCCACACCATCGCTTCCTCACTCTTCCATGCATCCTCCTCTCCCCTCAGGGGCACCGACTTTTGGGCTCTCCTCACCACCTTGGCCACCGGCTTGAGCCTCACGGCAGCACACGGGCACACTCTCCTCCTGATGAAGCGTGACACCCCCCAGCCTTGGTGCCTCGCTGCTGGCTCGCCTTCGGGACGTCCAGCTGCTGGACCGCCAGGCCACCTGGGCAAGCAGGCCCTGCCCTCACCTGTGCACCTCTTCCTACTCACGGGGCTTGTGCTTTTCTTGCTTTTGCCCCCAGGGGGCACGTGGGGACCATCTCTCCACGCCAGCCTTCATGCACAAAGAGGGGCCCACGCTCATGAAAACAAAGCCCTGCTGCCAGCACCAGCTGCACACCCAGGGGCTGACCTGCTGGATCCAAGCACTGCTGCTCAAGCCCATTCCCCTCACTGGCAGCATGCAGGAAAAACCCCACCTGCCCTGCCAGGCCTACAGCCATGTCATCACACTTGGTACTTTCCAGGCAGGATCCTTGTGTTAAGGAAGAGCAAACTGAAACTGCCTACAGGCAGCCGCTTAGCACAACTTCTCTAAAACTTGCCTGGCATGAGGAGCTAAATTTGCTGAAGCCTTAGGCCGCACTTATCGAAAATAATGAACTTTTACTTAGTCCAGTAAGAAAAGGGCCTCAGAGCTGGTTCCAGCTGGGAAGATAAGGCAGTTACAAGCAGTCTGCATTCCTTGCAATTACTGTTTTTATAGATCAAGCAGCCCCTGATACACAAAAGTATTTTAAAGAGCATATGCCAGGCTGGCAAGGGGAGGGGGCGCGGAAGAACCAGGGGAGATAGATGGAGTCAAAGTGAAGGTGGTGTACAATTAAGAGTTAATGATGTTTGTCATTCTTGGGGGGAACAAGGACACTGGAAGCAGGAATGCCCAGTGAGGCCCTGTGCACTTGGGAATAGAGGGGCCAGCATGAGGCAATCAAATCAGTCCACAATGACAGGAGATAGGAGACTCAGAAAATACTGTGGAAATGGGGGTAAATTCATGGGATGTAGATTTGGATTTGAAGGGCAGGTAATGGCAAATATAGAAGGCTTAGAAGTTCCCTTTCTAGTGGATACTGGAGCCACCCTTTCCCTTTTAAAGTTTGAGCCTAAAGGATGCAAGTCACCAGATAAAATAATGATGCAAGGAGTAGCGGGAAAAGGCAAACGAATGTTATCTAAGCCCTTAGTACTCACTATTGGGGGTAAAACAGTGTGGGGATGTATTATAATTTCCACAGATGCGCCCATGTGCCTTTTAGGGAGAGATCTCCTGCAAGCCTTGGATACTCAGATCTGCTTACAGCCAGAAGAGGTGGAATTAATAATTATGGGCTCATGTGTTCTGGCTAAGACACCAGAACCAGAGTCAACTAATCTGCAAATTCCAACAGGTTTAGAACCAGTTTCTAAAAAGTTATGGAGCTCTTCAGGAATGGATGTGGGACTACTGAAATCAGCTAGTCCAGTCTCGATAAAAACAAAGGGGGGATTGCCTCCTGCAGTTAAGCAATACCCTATCCCAAAGGAAGCAGAGAAGAGCATCCAAAAACAAATCAATCATTATTTGAAACTGGGTATCCTTAGAGTCTGTGAATCCCCGTACAACACCCCAATTCTGCCAGTTAAAAAGAACAGACAAGACTCTGATGGTGATCCAGAGTATCAGTTTGTACAAGACTTAAGGGCTATAAACCAACAGGTAGTTGCTCCACATCCAGTAGTCCCCGACCTATCAACCATTTTACTACAGATACCCCTTTGGGCAACTTATTTTACTGTGATCGACCTAACGGCAGCCTTTTTTAGTATACCGATAGCTGAAGATAGCCAAGATCTCTTGGCTTTCACTTGGAAGGGACAACAATTAACTTGGACGAGGCTGCCACAGGGATTTACTGGGTCTCCGACTATTTTTTCGCGTATACTCAAAAATGACCTCTCAGATATCGAACTTCCAGGACATTCTGTAGTAATACAATATGTAGATGATTTGTTATTAGCAAGTAAAGATTAACACTCTTGCAGAAAAAGGGCATCGAGCATCTCTGTCTAAACTCCAGCTGTGTCAAAGAGAGGTAAAATATTTGGGTTTTATCTTAAAAGAAGGACACAGGTTAGTTGATCCAGAACGAGTAAAGACAACTCTTGATATGCCTCGTCCTGTAACAAAAAAACAACACGGGATTTTTAGGAGCTGTAGGATTTTGCCAACCGTGGATTCCTGGGTTAGCAGAACTTACTAAGCCTTTAGTGCAGGCAACAAAAAAGGAGGAGATGGAGCCTGTGGCCTGGGGCCCAGAAAGGGAGAAAGCTTTTACATCTGTGAAAAAAGCGTTGGTTTCAGCCCCTGCTCTAGGGTGACCAGATTATAGCAAACCATTCGAATTGTTTGTCCATGAGTGACAGGGAGTAGCAAGTGGGGTACTCACCCAAAAACTAGGCCCTCACCACAGACCAGTGGCCTATTATTCCACGCAGCTAGATGAGGTAGCTAAAGGCACTCCAGGATGCATCAGAGCAATAGCAGCTACGGCAGCTCTTACTGAAAAAAACATGACCTGTAGTTTTGGGTCACTCATTGACTGTGTATGTGCCACATGAAGTAGAACTGTCAATGAAACAATACGCGACTCAAGCACTATCCCCACAGAGAGCTCACCGCTATGAACTGATAATATTAAGGTCACATTACCTGCATGTAAAGAGATGCAACATCTTAAATCCAGCAACACTATTGCCTCTACCTGAGGATGGAGAACCACATCATTCCTGTGAGCAGGTGATCGTCAGCTCGAGCAAGCCCCGGGAGGACCTTAAAGACAAACCTTTGGAAAACCCAGACTTAGTTCCGTTTACAGATGGATCATCCTAGTATTTGGACGGAAGGCACCACTCCGGCTATGCTGTCACTAACCTCTTTGAGGTACTTGAGGCCAATCCTTTGTCTCTGTCTGTAAGTGCTCAAGGAGCAGAATTAATAGCATTGACCCAAGCAGCAAAAATCGGTAAGAACCTGCAGGTAAATATCTATACCGAGTCTAAATATGCATTTGGAGTAGGTCATGTAACAGGGATGTTACGGAAAGAGCGAGGATTCTTTTCGTCATCAGGAAAGAAATTAGCTAATGGAGAAGAAATACGTAATTTGCTGGAAGCAGTCCAACTGCCCAAAGAAATTGCTGTAATACACTGCCCAGCCCATACTAAAGACACTACAGAAATTAGCAGAGGAAATGCTTTAGCCGACGCTGCTGCAAAAGCTGCAGCTCGACAACCTCTGAAAGAATGTATGGGGGCGGTTCCAAGGATGGACCAGAGTGAGTGGCCAAATTTAATAGACCCCAAAACTCTGTATGAAAAAGACTGCTCAGTGGAAGAGAAAAAACAATGGGAGCAGTGGGAAGCAAAACAAAGTGATGATGGAATATGGACAATTGGAGGAAAACCAATTCTACCAAAAAAAATAGTTAATTACTATAGCTAGGTGGTTTCATGATAAAGCTCATGGGGGAGCGGAGGCAATAGCTAAGCAGGTACAGAAAGTATGGGCTGCTCCAGGAATTTATGCAGCTGCTAAAAGAATAACAAACAGCTGCCTGACCTGCCAGAAGTTTTCAAATAACAAGCCAAGCTCAGAGTTCGGGTTGGGGGGCGCAACCATGGGCCTACTTCCCTTTACAAAAGCTACAAATAGATTATGCGGATATGCCATCTGCCAATGGCTACAAACACTTGTTAGTGATAGTAGATCAGTTATCAGGCTGGGTAGAAGCTTTCCCAACAAGAAAGGCCGACACACGGGGAGTGGTAAAAGCCTTACTGAAGGAAATCATATCCAGGTATGGGGTCCCAGAAGCCACTGATTCAGACAGGGGTGCCCATTTTACGGCAAGCATAATCACTCAGTTATAGAAATCATTAGGCATAAAAAGAAACCTACAACCCCTTATCACCCACAATCTTCAGGACAAGTAGAAAGAATGAATAGAACACTAAAAGGAAAAATAGCAAGAATATGCGCACATGCTAGCCTAAAATGGCTGGGTAGGACTTTTCCCAACAAGAACGGCTGACACAGGGCGGGTAGTAAAAGCCTTACTGAAAGAAATCATACCCAGGTACAGAGTCCCAGAAGCCACTGATTCAGACAGGGGTGTCCATTTTATGGCAAGCATAATCAGTCAGTTTTATAAATCATGAGGAATAATGAACTTTTACCTAGTTCAGTAAGAAAAGGGACTGAGAGCTGGTTCAAGCTGGAATGATAAGGGAGTTGCAAGCAGTTCGCATTCCTGTGCTTCACGCTCTGGGAGGGAGGATGTCAAGGCTTTGAAATAAGGCCTACTTGGGCACCAGGACCCTGGGAAACAAAGCCTCCTCTCATTGCTGAAACAGTGTTAATTAGGGGGTCTGGACTATCTCGGGGTCTGGATTATATCCCTTCATCAGGACCTTGGCAGATAACACCTATTGTCACTGCTGGGGCAGTGCTAATTGCTGGAACAACACCTCTTTGTCAGAGCCTGGAGAGACAAGGGCGGGACCCGAGGAACCAAGACACATCTGTCAACAAAAACCATAACAGTAAAGATAAACAGCCTGCCTAGGCACAGGGATGAGACCCAATAAGGAGCAGGAGACTCCAGGCCCAAATATTACTATTGGTCCAAACTACTGCCTGAGGGGTGGAGAGCTTACATTGGAAGGTATAATTGCCCAGGCATTTCTTTGTTTGGGGTCCCTCTTCGGAGACACCCAGCTCGAGCTGTAATTACCGCACGCGTGTCATTAAAATTTCATTATTTCATTTGCTTTGATTTGGCGCCAAACTTTTCTGCGGGAACCTAGGGTCGGGCCCTGTTATGGTGGCTGACAAGCCTCATTTCCATAACACCGAGCCCGGGGCCCGTCCCCGTGTCCGGGGGGTCCCGCCTCGCCCTCACCTCTCCTCTCCAGCGCAGCCCTCCTGTACTCCATGTATCTCCACTGCCACTCCATGCAGCTCTTCTCCAGGTAGTGCTTCAGCCTCTCAGGCTCATTCTCTGCCTCCCACTTCCTCTTGGTGATTAGCGCAGCAGCATACGCCATGACGAATGTCAGCGTGTCCTTGTCAAAGGCGATGAAATCCTTCCCGTCGTAGGCATCCCGCAGAAACCCCCAGATCCCACCGTCCTCCAGGAGGTCACAGCCGTACGTGCGCTGCACTGTGTGATACCCTGAGACACAAGCAGGGAGACGGGGGCTCAGGGGCAGCCCCGGCCCCGCACAGGGGCTTGGACACGGCACCCAGCGCAGGGCCGGGGGCACCCCAGACCCGCAGCCCCCAGCGCTGACAGCGAGCAGCTGCCGCTGGGAGCCCCGGCCCGCGCTCACCCCCGCTCTGGTTGTAGCGCTTCTGCAGTGTGTCCAGCTCCACTCAGTAAGACTAATGATTGCCATATGCGTTCTGGGGCTGCCTGTCCCAGTGGTCCTGACCCTCCTGCTCCATCCAGGCCGCACCCGGCACCGCCCTCTGCGTCTCGCTGTCGTAGCCATCGATGAGCTCTCCGTCCACGTAGCCCACGGAGACGAAGGCGGGCAGCCCCGGGCTGGGCTCCGTCACGGCGGTGTGGAAGTAGCGCAGGGAGTGGGGGCCTGCGGGGACACGGGGGGTGGTGAGGGGCCGGGGGGGGCACGTTGGGGGGCATCCGGGGGATCAAGATGTCCCGGGGGGAGAAGTCGGGGGGGTCGGGGGGGGCAGCACGTCCCGGGGGGCAGGTCAGGGGGGCAGCACGACACAGGGGGGGCACGTCAGGGGGGCAGCACATTCCGGGAGGGCAGGTCGGGGGGCTCCGGGGGGGCAGCACGTCCCAGGGGGAAGATCGGGGGGGCAGCACCTCCCGGGGGCGGTTGCAGGCCGGTCCGTGGGGCCGCTGACGGGGAGCCCGGCGCCGGGGGAGGGGCAGAGGGGGGCCCGGGGGCCCCGCCCGCACTCACCGCTCGCCACCGCCGCCGCCGCCGCCCAGCAGCAGCAGCCCCGGCCCCAGCGCCCGCCCCGCTACCGCCTCCTCGCTGCCAGCGCCCTCGCCCTCACCCGGCGCCGAAGCCCACGGCGGCCACGCCCCCGCGCCACCATTGGCTCCGCTGCGGCGCACCGCCATTGGCTGCCCCGCCCGCCAATAGCGGCTCTTGTCGGCTGAGGCGTCCCCAGGCGCTGGGCTGATCCCGGCGCGGCGGGTTGGGAGAAGCGACAGCGAGGGCGCTTGCGGAGGGCGCTGCGCAGCGCCGAGCCGCGGCTCCCGCTCCGCCTTGTCGCACGGCCATTGGCCCCGCCGGCGGCCGCCCGCCAATGGCGAGGCGCGGCAGCGGTGACGCCCCCGGGCGCCGGGCGGATCTCCGCGGAGCGCGTGGTGGGCGGGAGCGCGGAGGCGATGTGGGAGGCCGAGGCCGATGTGGGGACGGAGACGACGTGGGGATGGGGATGCCATGGGGATGGGGCCACTGGGGGGATGGGACGCCGTGGGGCTGGAGACGATGTGGGGATGGGGACACCGTGGGGCTGGAGATGGAGTTGGCTCTGTCACAGGGACAGGGGGACACTGTGGGGATGGGGATGATGGGGGGATGGGGACGATGTGGGGACGGGGACGCCATGGAGATGGGGACGATGTGGGGACGGGGACACCATTGGGATGGGGATGGAGTTGGCTCTGTCACAGGGGGGGACGCGGAGCCAGCAGTGGGAGCTCAGGGAGTGGCGCCCATCGAAGGCCGAGTGCTGGTAGGTGGTCCCCGGCCCACCCCGGCACCCATAGGTCTACTGGAAGATGTGGAAACCTGCCCAAGGTGGCACCCATGGGTGAGGAGCTGCCCAGGGCCCCAGGCGTCTAGCCCCGTTGCACCCCTGGAGCCAGGCATCCAATCCCATCAGCACCCACACCCATCCATGTGTTGTCCGAAAAGCGGATTCGTTGCCCGGTGTGCAATAAGCCAATAATTACACACTCAGGAGAGACATTTGTTTATTTATTTCAGAGTTGCGCAAGCCTGGGTGCTCGGTGGTTTCCCACAAATCGAGCACACACACCCCAACTTTTCAAGTAGCATTTATACAAACAAATTGCCAGATTTGCGACTTTCCCTTTTACACTGATTGGTTAGTGATTTCTTCATTCCCTGGGTCCCACCCCTGCTTCTCAAGGTCCTGATCAATTAACACTGCCCCAGCTAGGTCAGTAGATGTTATCTCCCAAGGTCCTGAGGAAGAGGACATAATCCAGACCCCTTAATTAACACAGTTTCAACAGTGAGAGGAGGCTTTGCTTCCCAAGGTCCTGGCGCCCAAACAGGCCTTATTTCACAGCCTTGACATCCTCCCTTTCGGAGAGTGGGGCACAGGAATGCAGACTGCTTGTAACTCCCTTATCTTTCCAGCCTGCACCAGCTCTGGGGCCCTTTCTTACCGAACTAGGAGCGTGGCCTAAGGCTTCAGCAAATTTAGCTACTCATGCTAAGCAAGTGTGTGGCTACTCATGCTAAGCAAATTCTGTCTAAGATAGAAGTTATCCAAATCTACCTACTTCAAACATTCTTTCTGAGCTTCTCAGGGTTGTCTTGTAACAATTGCACCCATGTTATCACCCATGGGCCCAGGTGGCCACCCATCAGCACCTGTGACCACCCATGGACCCAGGTGTCCAGCCCCATTGCACCCGTGTTATCACACATGGGCCCAGGTGGCGGCCCCATCAGCACCCACCACCACCCATGGACCCAGGTGTCGACCCCCTTTGCACCCATGGACTCAGGCGTGAGGTCACATCACCACCCCTGAACCCAGGCCCCCCACCCCATTGCACCCATGGTCCCAGCCCCCTGGCCCATTGCACCTGTGTCCCCAGCCCCCCACCCCATTGCACCCACGTCCCCAGGCCCCTGCCCCTGCCCCATTACGCCCATATCCGGAGCTTCCCCGACTCATTGCACCCATATCCCCAGCCCCCTGCCCCTTTGCGCCCATGTCCCCAGGCCCCTGCCAATTGCAACCACCTCCCCAGGCCCCCTGCCCCATTGCACCCACATCCCCAGGCCCCCGCCCTATTGCACCCATATCCCAGGCCCCCACCCCATTGCACCCATATCCCCAGCCCCCTGGCCCACGCAGATGGGGCCACACTGCAGCAAGCCCAGCGCAGGCCCCCAAGCTGCCTGGCAGCTGCAGCACAGCACACAGGAGCAGAGACCAAGGGTGCTGGCTTGGTGCAGCCGGCAGAAGAGAAGGCGTAGGGGGATCTCACTGCTGCCTGCAAGTGCCTAACGGGAGCGTGCAGAGAGCATGGAGCCAGAGACGTCCTGAGGGGCCTGGGGACAGGTTGAGGGCAACGGCACGGCTTGTGGCAGGGAAAAGTCCCCTCAGAGACTGCAAATGGCCTTGGAAGCCGAATGGTGGTGCAACACCGGAGCAGGGTGCCAGGGCCGTGCGGGAATCCATCGCCAGAGACAGTCAGAGCTCGACCCTGACAGGCCCTGCGAAACCTCCTCTGCTTGCCTCCACTTGCAGCAGGAGGTTGCAGCAGACACCTCCGGAAGACCCTTCCCACCCCAGCTGCTCTCTCACTCTGCGACTGCTTGTAGGGCTTTCTCTGCAGCCCTGACTGCCTTCCTTGGCAGCGCCTGCACTAGTCTTTCTCCTGACAGTTCCCTGACACCAAGTAACACGGCGGGAACAGCTGCCGAGGGTTTATTTGGAGCAACACATGGGCTGTGGGACACGACGCAGTAGCATTGCTGTAGCAGCCAGGAGAGAGCCTCCGTCGCTCTGCCTCTTTGCTCTGCGCCATCTCCCATCTCGGGCCACCTGTCTGGCAGCTGCATCCTCGCGCTGTTCCTCTCACTGCCCTGAGTCACAGCGGCAGCTAAAAGCTCTGCGCAGAGCCCGAAGCGCTGCCCTGAGCCGCAATGGCCATCGCCTGGAAGGCGCAGCATGCGGGAGGGCGGTGATGCCTGTGGAGGAAGGAGAGCCGTGGGCGAGGGGCTGGGCAAGTGCAGGGCAAGCCTGAGGGTCTCTGGCTGCGGGGGAGGCCTCCGCCTTTGTTCCTGTGCTGGCTGATGGGGCCAGAGGCACACTGTCCCCCGCATCCTGGCAGCCTCCCGCCAGAGCAGATGCCGCTGCCTCGGCTCCTCGGGGCACTGCTGGGGCCAGAGGCGTGCTCTGCAGGTCACCAGCTGCCTCCCTGGCAGCATCTCTGCCCTTCACAACGGGTGAGCAGGGCACCTCCTCAGGACACGGCTGTGGGTCTGCCAAGAGGCTCCTGAGGCTCGGTCTGACCCAGCTCATGACCAAGGCCATGTTTTCCTCCAGCTCCTCCCATTCCAAAGGCTCTTCATCAACATCCTCTTCCTCATCGCTCCACTCCACGCCAGCATCCTCTGGCACTTCCCAGACTCTCTTCCCAGCTCCCAGCTCCCGCGCCCTCCCGCAGGGCCGGAGGGAAGACGATGACTTGTGCTCCTCTTTGGGCTCACAGGCAACCTGCATGGGGAGAGCAGGAACACAGCCCTGTGTGATATCAGCTGGCCATGCTCAGCATCCTGGTGCCCTGGGATATAGGAGGGGGCAAAGGGTTTGGGGTGGGGGGATGCTGTGAGTGGCCGCGAGCCCCAAGGGGAGGCACATGCAGCTGGCTGGGCAATGGCACAAGGCTTGTCTTGGGGCCGTAGCAGCAGGGCTGGGCCGGGGGCCACGACGGGCAGCGGGGGATGGAGGTGGCCGGGTACGTGGCACAAGGGGGCTGGCTCGCTGGCTGTGGGAGGCGGCTGCTGCTGGGGCTGCCCCTGCCCTCCTTGCTCAGCATCCATGCCCCAGGGCTGGATGCTGTGCAGGCCGGGGAGGGCACGTCAGCCCTGGGCCTCTGGCACTTGGAAACACAGAGCACCAGCCATCTTCCCCAGGACAGAGAGTGCAGAGCGCAAAGGGCTGGGGGGACAGCTTCTCACCACGGCCGCGGGGGACCCATGCAATGGGGCAGCTCTTCTCACCCACCCTGCACACCCCAGACGCTGCTCACACCGCACCTCCCTTTGGTGGTGGGTGCCGACGCCATGCTCCTTGCTCACCTGGTGAGGAAGGCCTGCGGCCAGGGCAGAGCCTTCTGCTGCGCTTTCTTCGGGCAATGGTGGTTGGAGAGGCAGGCTGTTGCTCTCCCCACAAGGGCCTCCGCACAACTGGGAGGCCTTTGGCGCAGCCTCTGCGGGAAGCGATGGAGGCAGAGGAGCATTTTCCCCTGCATCCTCAGGGCCTCTGGCTGCAGGGGAGGCCTCTGCCTTTGCTCCTGTGCTGGCCAGTGGAGCCAGAGGCACACTGTCCCCCGCGTCCTGGCAGCCTCCTGCCAAAGGAGATGCCGCTGCCACGGCTCCTCGGGGCACTGCTGGGGCCAGAGGCGTGCTCTGCAGGTCACCAGCTGCCTCCCTGGCAGCATCTCTGCCCTTCACAACGGGTGAGCACGGCACCTCCTCAGGACACGGCTGTGGGTCTGCCAAGAGGCTCCTGAGGCTCGGTCTGACCCAGCTCATGACCAAGGCTGTGTTTTTCTCCAGCTCCTCCCATTCCAAAGGTTCTTCTTCAACGTCCTCTTCCTCATCGCTCCACTCCACGCCAGCATCCTCTGGTGCTCCCCGGACTCTCTTCCCAGCTCCCATCTTGCGCTCCCTCCTGGGCGCATGGGCGTACAGCCGCTCCAGCACCTCCCACTTGGACCTCGCATCCTTCAGGAGCTCCACTCGCGTCACCTCCGGTTGCCACAGGTTATAGAAGGAGTTTCTGGCACAGAGCTGAAGCCAGAGAGGGAGATTTGTGAAGGCAGCTGCTTTTCCCACCAGCAATGCCCCCCGTGGCCCTGCCAGCACTGCCACCATCACACTGTTGCAGCAGGGCGCAGCGGCTGGCCCCAGCACACGGAGGGTCACCATCTGCCCTGGCCCACCCTTTGCACTCACCTCCTTGGGGCGAACATTGAGGCATCCCGATGCTGTCAGGGAGAAACGTTTCCCCTTGCCCTCCTCTTCCTCGACCTCCCTCTCCTTTGGCCTCGGCTCCTTCCTCTCCAGAAAGGCTTCTCGCAGCTGAGCCAAGCTCTGCCCGGTGCGCGCCACGCAGCTCCTGTCGAGCTCCTCCAGCGTCTCTGTTTTGATTGAGAGCACGGCGAGATACTGCGAGGGGTTGTCGGGGTGTATGCGCAGTGGCGTGCCTTGAAGGCGACAGATGATGCCCAGAGGCTGCTGTTTGGGCCTCTGCACTGCAAGTTGCCATCCTAGTGTGACCAGTCCATGGCCCCTGCCCGGGGAAGCTGGTGCACCGGCCCCCATGACCTTCCTTTTGCCCCCACGCCTGTTGCAATCTGGCCCTTGCAGAGCTGTGGCAGCTGTGTTTTTGCCACGCTCCCTGCTCTCCTTCTGCAATGCGCTTGCCAGGCCTGCTAGAGCAATGGTGTATGCCAAGGTCCTTTGTGGCCCGGCTGCCCTGAGCTCCCGGCCATGTCCCGCACTCACATCATCAGGACGGCTCAAGGCTGCAGACGCGAGCGCCAGCAGTGCGTGCATCAGAGGTGCGGCAGGCAGTGCGGGGCTGTGTGCAGCAGGTCTCTGGTCCTCAGCCCTCATTTCCATGCACACATCTGCAAGGATGTTCTCAACAGCTTGCAGCATCCTTGCTTTTCCCAGCGCGGAAGACCCAGGCCTGGCCTCAGGCAAATAGGAGACAGGAGCTTGAATTGCTCGGGGGAGAGCGCCAGCTTCCTGCTTAGCTTTTGGAGAGGCAGGCACTCTCCTTGCCACATCCTCCAGAGCCTCAGCAGTGGCCGTGCATCTCAAAGAAGATCTGCAGGATTTTTCTGGAGGTCGACGTGCGGATGCCGCTCTTTGACCTGTAGAGGCCTCCAGGCCTCCACGTGCCTGCCTAGCTGCCTTGGTTGCGTGAGGCGCTAAGCCGGGCCGATGCGGTGTCTCTGCTCTTGCACAAGGCCTGCTGTGCAGTGTCTCCCGGCGCCCCGGAGGAGCCTTCTTCACAAGGCTGCTGGAGGCATGAAGAGCTTGCACCGAGTCGAGAACCTCCCTCACAGTGTCCTCCGCCATCTGCAATCAAAGCCCATGAGGAAGGCCAAGTTACTGCTGCCCTTTACCCCTCCCCCCCAGCCTTCCCACATGCACACTCCCTGTGGCCCCTGAAACCCTCCACAACAGCAGCACTCTCCCACGCAGCTGGCTCCCAAAGGCTGCGTGGGGAGAAGGCTGGTCACCACTGGGCAAGAGATGGGCAAAGGCAGCTCCCTCGGAAACCTCGAGCCATGTCCTTGCCGACTGCCATGCAGAGCAGGCGCTCCTCCTGCTCCCTCCCACCACTTCCCGCCTGCTGCTTGGCAGCTATGCACAGTCAGGCAGAGGCTTTGCCACCATCGCTGCTCAGCTCGCTACCTTCGCGATGACGTCTTCAGGGTCTTGCCAGCTCTGTGGGCCGGGCAGCAACGGCCGCCTGTCCCTTTGCTGCGATGAAGTCGGGGTCGGGATGCGTTGCGTCACTGCATGCGGCTCCCGCTGGCCCCCCTGCAGGGAGAAGGAAGCACATGATGGAGGCGGTTGCGTTCGTACAAGCGGCCCCTCAGGCACAGGAAAGCCCGGCCCCATGGCAAAGGGAAGCTCATGGCCTAGCACGACCCAGCTGTGCTAAGCCTGGAGATGCTCTCTGACCCTCAGCACAGCTCACAGGCTCCATTTGGGCCTTGCAGCACCCCAGTCGGTGTGCTTTGTGCACCAGAAAATCCCCAGCACCAGCAAGAAATACCCCCTGGCCAGAGAAGATCAGGCCTGGCTCGCTTGCCCCACCTCCTCTTCCCCACCGTCCTCATGCTTTCCGTGCGGCTCCCAGCCCTGCTGCCTGCCTCTCCCTCCAGCCCCACCGCTCACCTTGCTTCTGCGCTTCGGCCTCACAGAAAGCCCATCCACGGGCTGGGAGCCGGCATTCGCCTGCCGCCCCTTGTCCATCAGCAGGAGCTTCTCCTGCGCACCTGCCACTCTGGCACTCAAGAGAGCTGCTCCCTCCTCAGCGAGCTGCTCTCCTCAGAGGGCACAGCCAGGGGCTCTGCTCCCAGCATGGACTCGGTCACCACGGGCACCGCCCCATCACAATGGCCTTGGGGGCATGATGCTACCCCCATCACAAAGCCCTGCACGTTGCCATGGGGACCCCCGTGACCACCTCCTGCTGGCCACCAGGGGCACCCGCATCACAAGGCCTTGCTGGTGACCGTGCTAGCACCGACATCACAAGGCCTTGCTGCTCACCGGGGGCACCTCCAGCACCAGGGCTTTGCCTCCCAGCCTCTGGTGCCAGCTTCTGAGCCCAGCTCCGAGCTGCCATCTGTGCCGCAGCAGGAATTTGCCTCTCCCCACCTCTCTGCCTCCTACACCGTGCAGATGCTGCCCTTCTTCAGGCCCTCTAGAGCACACAGCCAGCCACTGCAAGACCACTCCTCTTGCTCGGGCCACTAAGCCTCACCCATATGCCTCACCGTCCAGCCCTAGGCAGAGCGTCCTGCATTCCCGCTGCTTTCTCACAGAAAGGCCAACTGCCCCTCCGCACCTTCCCAGACGGGCCTTCCCAAAGAGGCTGCAGCCATCCACCGCAGCGCTCCAGGCATGCCACGCTGCAGGCCCGCAGCTGCACACAGACTGCAAAGTGCTCCTGTCTGGTCCCCAGGCTGCAGGCATTAGCGGACGGACCCCTGAGACAGGTGCCCGCCTCTGCAGATTTCCCACAAAAGCTGTCAGAGATTCATTTCTCCAGACTGTTGCTCTCTAAGCACTTCCCTATTGGCGTGCACGCACTGCGCTGGGCCCCTCCAGGCTTTCTTTGCTCCACATCACCCTGCACCTTTGCCTTGCCCTCCCACACCATCGCTTCCTCACTCTTCCATGCATCCTCCTCTCCCCTCAGGGGCACCGACTTTTGGGCTCTCCTCACCACCTTGGCCACCGGCTTGAGCCTCACGGCAGCACACGGGCACACTCTCCTCCTGATGAAGCGTGACACCCCCCAGCCTTGGTGCCTCGCTGCTGGCTCGCCTTCGGGACGTCCAGCTGCTGGACCGCCAGGCCACCTGGGCAAGCAGGCCCTGCCCTCACCTGTGCACCTCTTCCTACTCACGGGGCTTGTGCTTTTCTTGCTTTTGCCCCCAGGGGGCACGTGGCGACCATCTCTCCACGCCAGCCTTCATGCACAAAGAGGGGCCCACGCTCATGAAAACAAAGCCCTGCTGCCAGCACCAGCTGCACACCCAGGGGCTGACCTGCTGGATCCAAGCACTGCTGCTCAAGCCCATTCCCCTCACTGGCAGCATGCAGGAAAAACCCCACCTGCCCTGCCAGGCCTACAGCCATGTCATCACACTTGGTACTTTCCAGGCAGGATCCTTGTGTTAAGGAAGAGCAAACTGAAACTGCCTACAGGCAGCCGCTTAGCACAACTTCTCTAAAACTTGCCTGGCATGAGGAGCTAAATTTGCTGAAGCCTTAGGCCGCACTTATCGAAAATAATGAACTTTTACTTAGTCCAGTAAGAAAAGGGCCTCAGAGCTGGTTCCAGCTGGGAAGATAAGGCAGTTACAAGCAGTCTGCATTCCTTGCAATTACTGTTTTTATAGATCAAGCAGCCCCTGATACACAAAAGTATTTTAAAGAGCATATGCCAGGCTGGCAAGGGGAGGGGGCGCGGAAGAACCAGGGGAGATAGATGGAGTCAAAGTGAAGGTGGTGTACAATTAAGAGTTAATAATGTTTGTCATTCTTGGGGGGAACAAGGACACTGGAAGCAGGAATGCCCAGTGAGGCCCTGTGCACTTGGGAATAGAGGGGCCAGCATGAGGCAATCAAATCAGTCCACAATGACAGGAGATAGGAGACTCAGAAAATACTGTGGAAATGGGGGTAAATTCATGGGATGTAGATTTGGATTTGAAGGGCAGGTAATGGCAAATATAGAAGGCTTAGAAGTTCCCTTTCTAGTGGATACTGGAGCCACCCTTTCCCTTTTAAAGTTTGAGCCTAAAGGATGCAAGTCACCAGATAAAATAATGATGCAAGGAGTAGCGGGAAAAGGCAAACGAATGTTATCTAAGCCCTTAGTACTCACTATTGGGGGTAAAACAGTGTGGGGATGTATTATAATTTCCACAGACGCGCCCATGTGCCTTTTAGGGAGAGATCTCCTGCAAGCCTTGGATACTCAGATCTGCTTACAGCCAGAAGAGGTGGAATTAATAATTATGGGCTCATGTGTTCTGGCTAAGACACCAGAACCAGAGTCAACTAATCTGCAAATTCCAACAGGTTTAGAACCAGTTTCTAAAAAGTTATGGAGCTCTTCAGGAATGGATGTGGGACTACTGAAATCAGCTAGTCCAGTCTGGATAAAAACAAAGGGGGGATTGCCTCCTGCAGTTAAGCAATACCCTATCCCAAAGGAAGCAGAGAAGAGCATCCAAAAACAAATCAATCATTATTTGAAACTGGGTATCCTTAGAGTCTGTGAATCCCCGTACAACACCCCAATTCTGCCAGTTAAAAAGAACAGACAAGACTCTGATGGTGATCCAGAGTATCAGTTTGTACAAGACTTAAGGGCTATAAACCAACAGGTAGTTGCTCCACATCCAGTAGTCCCCGACCTATCAACCATTTTACTATAGATACCCCTTTGGGCAACTTATTTTACTGTGATCGACCTAACGGCAGCCTTTTTTAGTATACCGATAGCTGAAGATAGCCAAGATCTCTTGGCTTTCACTTGGAAGGGACAACAATTAACTTGGACGAGGCTGCCACAGGGATTTACTGGGTCTCCGACTATTTTTTCGCGTATACTCAAAAATGACCTCTCAGATATCGAACTTCCAGGACATTCTGTATTAATACAATATGTAGATGATTTGTTATTAGCAAGTAAAGATTAACACTCTTGCAGAAAAAGGGCATCGAGCATCTCTGTCTAAACTCCAGCTGTGTCAAAGAGAGGTAAAATATTTGGGTTTTATCTTAAAAGAAGGACACAGGTTAGTTGATCCAGAACGAGTAAAGACAACTCTTGATATGCCTCGTCCTGTAACAAAAAAACAACACGGGATTTTTAGGAGCTGTAGGATTTTGCCAACCGTGGATTCCTGGGTTAGCAGAACTTACTAAGCCTTTAGTGCAGGCAACAAAAAAGGAGGAGATGGAGCCTGTGGCCTGGGGCCCAGAAAGGGAGAAAGCTTTTACATCTGTGAAAAAAGCGTTGGTTTCAGCCCCTGCTCTAGGGTGACCAGATTATAGCAAACCATTCGAATTGTTTGTCCATGAGTGACAGGGAGTAGCAAGTGGGGTACTCACCCAAAAACTAGGCCCTCACCACAGACCAGTGGCCTATTACTCCACGCAGCTAGATGAGGTAGCTAAAGGCACTCCAGGATGCATCAGAGCAATAGCAGCTACGGCAGCTCTTACTGAAAAAAACATGACCTGTAGTTTTGGGTCACTCATTGACTGTGTATGTGCCACATGAAGTAGAACTGTTAATGAAACAATACGCGACTCAAGCACTATCCCCACAGAGAGCTCACCGCTATGAACTGATAATATTAAGGTCACATTACCTGCATGTAAAGAGATGCAACATCTTAAATCCAGCAACACTATTGCCTCTACCTGAGGATGGAGAGCCACATCATTCCTGTGAGCAGGTGATCGTCAGCTCGAGCAAGCCCCGGGAGGACCTTAAAGACAAACCTTTGGAAAACCCAGACTTAGTTCCGTTTACAGATGGATCATCCTAGTATTTGGACGGAAGGCACCACTCCGGCTATGCTGTCACTAACCTCTTTGAGGTACTTGAGGCCAATCCTTTGTCTCCGTCTGTAAGTGCTCAAGGAGCAGAATTAATAGCATTGACCCAAGCAGCAAAAATCGGTAAGAACCTGCAGGTAAATATCTATACCGAGTCTAAATATGCATTTGGAGTAGGTCATGTAACAGGGATGTTATGGAAAGAGCGAGGATTCTTTTCGTCATCAGGAAAGAAATTAGCTAATGGAGAAGAAATACGTAATTTGCTGGAAGCAGTCCAACTGCCCAAAGAAATTGCTGTAATACACTGCCCAGCCCATACTAAAGACACTACAGAAATTAGCAGAGGAAATGCTTTAGCCGACGCTGCTGCAAAAGCTGCAGCTCGACAACCTCTGAAAGAATGTATGGGGGCGGTTCCAAGGATGGACCAGAGTGAGTGGCCAAATTTAATAGACCCCAAAACTCTGTATGAAAAAGACTGCTCAGTGGAAGAGAAAAAACAATGGGAGCAGTGGGAAGCAAAACAAAGTGATGATGGAATATGGACAATTGGAGGAAAACCAATTCTACCAAAAAAAATAGTTAATTACTATAGCTAGGTGGTTTCATGATAAAGCTCATGGGGGAGCGGAGGCAATAGCTAAGCAGGTACAGAAAGTATGGGCTGCTCCAGGAATTTATGCAGCTGCTAAAAGAATAACAAACAGCTGCCTGACCTGCCAGAAGTTTTCAAATAACAAGCCAAGCTCAGAGTTCGGGTTGGGGGGCGCAACCATGGGCCTACTTCCCTTTCCAAAAGCTACAAATAGATTATGCGGATATGCCATCTGCCAATGGCTACAAACACTTGTTAGTGATAGTAGATCAGTTATCAGGCTGGGTAGAAGCTTTCCCAACAAGAAAGGCCGACACAGGGGGAGTGGTAAAAGCCTTACTGAAGGAAATCATACCCAGGTATGGGGTCCCAGAAGCCACTGATTCAGATAGGGGTGCCCATTTTACGGCAAGCATAATCACTCAGTTATATAAATCATGAGGAATAAAAAGAAACCTATTACCCCTTATCACCCACAATCTTCAGGACAAGTAGAAAGAATGAACAGAACACTAAAAGAAAAAACAGCAAGAATATGCACATGTCCTGGCCTAAAACGGCCAGAAACATTTAACTTAGCTCTATGGGATGTTTGAAATGTCCCATGGCAACCCATAGGACTAACACCAGCAGAAATTCTCTTTGGGAAACATTTAGCTGTACTAGGGACTTATTATTCCAGCTAAGACCAGCCTGTTAGACAGAGATGGACGACTAACCCAGTATGTTCTAAGTATGCAAAAAAGGTTTGAAAATCTTAAAATATATATATATATGCGCTCAGTGATATCAATCCACACCACCTGAAATACAAGTGCTTGGTATACAGCCTGGGGATGAAGTTTTAGTTAAAGTATTTTCACAAAAATCCAAGTTAAAACCTAACTGCAACAGGCCATATACTGTCATACTATGTTCTTATTTTGCTGTTCAAGTTGAACTGTACTTGTATATGTTGCAAAAGAATGTGTATGTGTAAGAACACTTTGTAATCTTATATTCATAGATAACATTGGTGTAGATACAAGTAATCACTCAAATATTTGTATTTGTAACTTTACCAAAGATTATGGGATGCGACTTTAATTATTCAGCTCCTATTAGATCTTATCAATTGTTACAATCTAATTATACATTAATTCAAAATTTACTACCTAACCCCATTGGGATGAATCTCACCCTGGTATGGAAACTACTACAACATGATGATTTGAGTCGACTGCTAGAACGCATCCGAAACAATGGACAGAAAACTCTTAATCACCATTCATCATGAAGCGGGAGAGATGCACCACGTCTCAGAAAGGATAAAAAGGGATGGAGAACATCATGGCTGGGAAACTCTTCTAGGGTGGTCACCAACTACAACAGCGATTTATAATCACGTGTTGCACCCACTAGTAGTTGTGTTAACTTTAACTGTGTTATGCCTATTGCTTACGATCATATTATGCATAAGATTATGGAACGTGATAGCACGCCTTGAAAGGCTTCGAGAACTCTGTTTCAAGTATTAGCAGGGATGCTTCATAAAAACAAAGCGGGGAACTGTTAAAGAATAGCGAACTGAAACTGTCTAGAGGTAGCCGCTTAGCACAACTTCTCTAAAACTTGCTTAGCATGAGGAGCTAAATTTGCTGAAGCCTTAGGCCGCACTTAGCGAAAACAATGAACTTTTACTTAGTCCAGTAAGAAAAGGGCCTCAGAGCTGGTTCCAGCTGGGAAGATAAGGAAGTTACAAGCAGTCTGCATTCCTGCGTCTCACACTCCCAAAGGGAGGGTGTCAAGGCTTTGAAGTAAGACCAGTGCAGGGCATTAGGACCTTGAGGGGCAAAGCCTTAGCTCACTGCTGGGGCAGTGTTCATTGTTATGATTTAGAATCACCTCCTCCTCAGGACCTTGAGACACAACAGTAAGACCCCACAAAAACAGAGGTACAACCGTCAGCAGAGACTGCAAAAAACAAAAATAAGGAGAAAAACAGCTTACCTCAGAATGACGATGAGACCCAATGAGGAGCAGGAGACCCCAGACCAAAAAATTACTATTGGTCTAACTACCGCGTGAAGGGTGGGAAATGTACGTTGAAAAAACTATAATTGCCCAGGATTTGTTTATGTTAGGGTCCCTCTTCGGAGGCACCCAGCTCGAGCTGTAATTACTGCACGCGCGTCATTAATATTTAATTCTTTAATTTGTTTTGATTTGGCTCTGAATTTTTCTGCGGAAACCTAGCGTCGAGCCCTCTTATGGTGGCCAACAAGCCTAATTTCCATATAATTTCCATAACAATAACTGGGCATGGGCGCGGGAGCATTTGAGCCAGGAGGGAGGGAGGAAAGAAACCTGCCGAACGTAACACTTGTGCTAGCA
The DNA here is from genome assembly GCF_036370855.1 of Dromaius novaehollandiae. NCBI lineage: Eukaryota > Metazoa > Chordata > Aves > Casuariiformes > Dromaiidae > Dromaius > Dromaius novaehollandiae. The sequence continues at coordinate 3,338,414 of NW_026991331.1, forward strand.
GATACTAGTACCCCGGACTGTGCTCCAAAAGTTTCTGCTCCACCTGATATACCTGATGACCTCTCTGTCATTGCTTCTCCTTCTCCTCCTCCTTCTCCCTCTACTCCATTGGCTGCCGGACTCTATCCTATGATCCCCAACGTGCTGACTAACCCTGCCGCTTTACAGCCGGGGGGAAAGGGAGGGGCCAGTCCTCCACCTCCTGTGCTGCGGGTATTTACTAATCAGCCCTGGCACCCTGGCCATCTCGCCTTATGGGGGGGGGGAAATGCAGAGATTAAGAAAAGATGCAGGGCGATGTGTCCAGTTATTTTCTAGTATCTGCACTGGGCACAACCCAAACTGGAGTGATACCCAAATTCTTTTGAGGGAATTATTTCAACCAAATGAAGGGGATAAGATAATTAAAGATGCGGAAGAAGCGCAGCAAGCCGGGGGAAATAGAAACCTCTGGCTAGCAAATGATCCAAATTGGGATTATAATAATGCAGGAGATAGAGCTGTGTGTCCAACAGGACTTTGAAATTTAGTAGAAGTAATTAGAGCATGCAGAGAGTTAGGAGTAAATTGGACTAGAGTGCAAGAATGCAGAGAGTGATTAGATGAACACCCCCATGACTTCTGGGGACTTTTGCGGTAAGCCCCGCTAAAATAGGGAGGAATGACCCCACAAAACTTCAATGATGCTCTTGCAATTAGTGTTTTTATAGATCAAGCAGCCCCTGATACACAAAAGTATTTTAAAGAGCATATGGCAGGCTGGCAAGGGGAGGGGCGCGGAAGAACCAGGGGAGATAGATGGAATCAAAGTGAAGGGGGTGTACAATTAAGAGTTAATGATGTTTGTCATTCTTGGGGGGAACAAGGACACTGGAAGCAGGAATGCCCAGTGAGGCCCTGTGCACTTGGGAATAGAGGGGCCAGCATGAGGCAATCAAATATTGAGAAGGAGACCAGGCAATTCCCAGGCAGTCCACAATGACAGGAGATAGGAGACTCAGAAAATACTGTGGAAATGGGGGTAAATTCATGGGATGTAGATTTGGATTTGAAGGGCAGGTAATGGCAAATATAGAAGGCTTAGAAGTTCCCTTTCTAGTGGATACTGGAGCCACCCTTTCCCTTTTAAAGTTTGAGCCTAAAGGATGCAAGTCACCAGATAAAATAATGATGCAAGGAATAGCGGGAAAAGGCGAACGAATGTTATCTAAGCCCTTATTGCTTACTATTGGAGGTAAAAGAGCGTGGGGATGTATTATAATTTCCACAGACGCGCCCATGTGCCTTTTAGGGAGAGATCTCCTGCAAGCCTTGGATACTCAGATCTGCTTACAGCCAGAAGAGGTGGAATTAATAATTATGGGCTCATGTGTTCTGGCTAAGACACCAGAACCAGAGTCGACTAATCTGCAAATTCCAACAAGGTTAGAATCAGTTCCTAAACGGTTATGGAGCTCTTCAGGAATGGATGTGGGACTACTGAAATCAGCTAGTCCAGTCTCGATAAAAACAAAGGGGGGATTGCCTCCTGCAGTTAAGCAATACCCTATCCCAAAGGAAGCAGAGAAGAGCATCCAAAAACAAATCAATCATTATTTGAAACTGGGTATCCTTAGAGTCTGTGAATCCCCGTACAACACCCCAATTCTGCCAGTTAAAAAGAACAGACAAGACTCTGATGGTGATCCAGAGTATCAGTTTGTACAAGACTTAAGGGCTATAAACCAACAGGTAGTTGCTCCACATCCAGTAGTCCCTAACCCATCAACCATTTTACTACAGATACCCCTTTGGGCAACTTATTTTACTGTGATTGACCTAACGGCAGCTTTTTTTAGTATACCGATAGCTGAAGATAGCCAAGATCTCTTGGCTTTCACTTGGAAGGGACAACAATTAACTTGGACAAGGCTGCCACAGGGATTTACTGGGTCTCTGACTATTCTTTTGCGTATACTCAAAAATGACCTCTCAGATATCGAACTTCCAGGACATTCTGTAGTAATACAATATGTAGATGATATGTTATTAGCAAGTAAAGATTATGAGACATTTTTAAAAGACACTGTTTCTCCATGTAACGCTCTTGCAGAAAAAGGGCATCAGGCATCTCTGTCTAAACTCCAGCTGTGTCAAAGAGAGGTAAAATATTTGGGTTTTATCTTAAAAGAAGGACACAGGTTAGTTGATCCAGAACGAGTAAAGACAATTCTTGATATGCCTCGTCCTGTAACAAAAAAACAACACGGGATTTTTAGGAGCTGTAGGATTTTGCCAACCGTGGATTCCTGGGTTAGCAGAACTTACTAAGCCTTTAGTGCAGGCAACAAAAAAGGAGGAGATAGAGCCTGTGGCCTGGGGCCCAGAAAGGGAGAAAGCTTTTACATCTGTGAAAAAAGCGTTGGTTTCAGCCCCTGCTCTAGGGTTACCAGATTATAGCAAACCATTGGAATTATTTGTCCATGAACGACAGGGAGTAGCAAGTGGGGTACTCACCCAAAAACTAGGCCCTCACCATAGACCAGTGGCCTATTATTCCACGCAACTAGATGAGGTAGCTAAAGGCACTCCAGGATGCATCAGAGCAATAGCAGCTACGGCAGCTCTTACTGAAAAAAACATGACCTGTAGTTTTGGGTCACTCATTAACTGTGTATGTGCCACAGGGGTAAAAGCCTTACTGAAGGAAATCATACCCAGGTATAGAGTCCCAGAAGCCATGGATTCAGATAGGGGTGCCCATTTTATGGCAAGCATAATCACTCAATTATATAAATCATTAGGAATAAAAAGAAACCTATGTACCCCTTATCACCCACAATCTTCAGGACAAGTAGAAAGAACGAATAGCACATTAAAAGAAAAAATAGCAAGAATATGCAAACGTGCTAGCCTAAAATGGCCAGAAGCATTTAACTTGGCTCTATGGGATGTTTGAAATGTCCCACGGCAACCCATAGGACTAACACCAGCAGAAATTCTCTTTGGGAAACATTTAGCTGTACTAGGGACTTGTTATGCCAGCTAAGACTAGCCTGTTAGAGATGGACAACTAACCCAGTATGTTCTAACTATGCAAAAAGGTTTGAAAATCTTTGAAATAAATAAATATATGCTCAATGATATCAATCCACACCACCTGAAATAGAAGTGCTTGGTATACAGCCCGGGGATGAAGTTTTAGTTAAGGTATTTTCACAAAAATCCAAGTTAAAACCTAAATGGAACGGGCCATATACTGTCATACTGTGTTCTTATTTTGCTGTTCAAGTTGAACTGTACTTGTACATGTTAAAAAAAGAATGTGTATGTGTAAGAACACTTTGTAATCTTACATTCATAGATGGCATTGTTGTAGATACAAGTAATTAATTACTCAAATATTTGTATTTGTAACATTACCCAAAATTATGGGATGCGACTTTAATCATTCAGCTCCTATTAGATCTTATCAATTGTTACAATCTAATTATACATTAATTCAAAATTTACTACCTAACCCCATTGGAAAGAATCTCACACTAGTGAAGAAACTACTACAACATGACAGCCTGCGTCGACTGCTAGAACGTACCCGAAACAATGGACAAAAAACCCTCTAATCACCATTCATCATGAAGCGGAAGAGATGCACCACGTCTCGGAAAGGATAAAAAGGGATGGAGAACATCATGGCTGGGAAATTCTTCTAGGGTGGTCACCAACTACAACAGCGATTTATAATCACGTGTTGCACCCACTAGTAGTTGTGTTAACTTTAACTGTGTTATGCCTATTGCTTACGATCATATTATGCATAAGATTATGGAACGTGATAGCACGCCTTGAAAGGCTTCGAGAACTCTGTTTCAAGTATTAGCAGGGATGCTTCATAAAAACAAAGCGGGGAACTGTTAAAGAATAGCGAACTGAAACTGTCTAGAGGTAGCCGCTTAGCACAACTTCTCTAAAACTTGCTTAGCATGAGGAGCTAAATTTGCTGAAGCCTTAGGCCGCACTTAGCGAAAACAATGAACTTTTACTTAGTCCAGTAAGAAAAGGGCCTCAGAGCTGGTTCCAGCTGGGAAGATAAGGAAGTTACAAGCAGTCTGCATTCCTGCGTCTCACACTCCCAAAGGGAGGGTGTCTGCAGCAATGCGTCTCACACTCCCAAAGGGAGGGTGTCAAGGCTTTGAAGTAAGACCAGTGCAGGGCATTAGGACCTTGAGGGGCAAAGCCTTAGCTCACTGCTGGGGCAGTGTTCATTGTTATGATTTAGAATCACCTCCTCCTCAGGACCTTGAGACACAACAGTAAGACCCCACAAAAACAGAGGTACAACCGTCAGCAGAGACTGCAAAAAACAAAAATAAGGAGAAAAACAGCTTACCTCAGAATGACGATGAGACCCAATGAGGACCAAAAAATTACTATTGGTCTAACTACCACGTGAAGGGTGGGAAATGTACGTTGAAAAAACTATAATTGCCCAGGATTTGTTTATGTTAGGGTCCCTCTTCGGAGGCACCCAGCTCGAGCTGTAATTACTGCACGCGCGTCATTAATATTTAATTCTTTAATTTGTTTTGATTTGGCTCTGAATTTTTCTGCGGAAACCTAGCGTCAAGCCCTCTTATGGTGGCCAACAAGCCTAATTTCCATATAATTTCCATAACAATAACTGGGCATGGGCGCGGGAGCATTTGAGCCAGGAGGGAGGGAGGAAAGAAACCTGCCGAACGTAACACTTGTGCTAGCAGATACTAGTACCCCGGACTGTGCTCCAAAAGTTTCTGCTCCACCTGATATACCTGATGATCTCTGTCATTACTTCTCCTTCTCCTCCTCCTTCTCCCTCTACTCCATTGGCTGCCGGACTCTATCCTATGATCCCCAACGTGCTGACTAACCCTGCCGCTTTACAGCCAGGGGGAAAGGGAGGGGCCAGTCCCCCTCCTCCTGTGCTGCGGGTATTTACTAATCAGCCCTGGCACCCTGGCCATCTCGCCTTATGGGGGGGGAAAATGCAGAGATTAAGAAAAGATGCAGGGCGATGTGTCCAGTTATTTTCTAATATCTGCACTGGGCACAACCCAAACTGGAGTGATACCCAAATTCTTTTGAGGGAATTATTTCAACCAAATGAAGGGGATAAGATAATTAAAGATGCGGAAGAAGCGCAGCAAGCCGGGGGAAATAGAAACCTCTGGCTAGCAAATGATCCAAATTGGGATTATAATAATGCAGGAGATAGAGCTGTGTGTCCAACAGGACTTTGAAATTTAGTAGAAGTAATTAGAGCATGCAGAGAGTTAGGAGTAAATTGGACTAGAGTGCAAGAATGCAGACAGTGATTAGATGAACACCCCCATGACTTCTGGGGACTTTTGCGGTAAGCCCCGCTAAAATAGGGAGGAATGACCCCACAAAACTTCAATGATGCTCTCGCAATTAGTGTTTTTATAGATCAAGCAGCCCCTGATACACAAAAGTATTTTAAAGAGCATATGGCAGGCTGGCAAGGGGAGGGGCGCGGAAGAACCAGGGGAGATAGATGGAATCAAAGTGAAGGGGGTGTACAATTAAGAGTTAATGATGTTTGTCATTCTTGGGGGGAACAAGGACACTGGAAGCAGGAATGCCCAGTGAGGCCCTGTGCACTTGGGAATAGAGGGGCCAGCATGAGGCAATCAAATATTGAGAAGGAGACCAGGCAATTCCCAGGCAGTCCACAATGACAGGAGATAGGAGACTCAGAAAATACTGTGGAAATGGGGGTAAATTCATGGGATGTAGATTTGGATTTGAAGGGCAGGTAATGGCAAATATAGAAGGCTTAGAAGTTCCCTTTCTAGTGGATACTGGAGCCACCCTTTCCCTTTTAAAGTTTGAGCCTAAAGGATGCAAGTCACCAGATAAAATAATGATGCAAGGAGTAGCGGGAAAAGGCGAACGAATGTTATCTAAGCCCTTATTGCTTACTATTGGAGGTAAAAGAGCGTGGGGATGTATTACAATTTCCACAGACGCGCCCATGTGCCTTTTAGGGAGAGATCTCCTGCAAGCCTTGGATACTCAGATCTGCTTACAGCCAGAAGAGGTGGAATTAATAATTATGGGCTCATGTGTTCTGGCTAAGACACCAGAACCAGAGTCGACTAATCTGCAAATTCCAACAAGGTTAGAATCAGTTCCTAAACGGTTATGGAGCTCTTCAGGAATGGATGTGGGACTACTGAAATCAGCTAGTCCAGTCTCGATAAAAACAAAGGGGGGATTGCCTCCTGCAGTTAAGCAATACCCTATCCCAAAGGAAGCAGAGAAGAGCATCCAAAAACAAATCAATCATTATTTGAAACTGGGTATCCTTAGAGTCTGTGAATCCCCGTACAACACCCCAATTCTGCCAGTTAAAAAGAACAGGCAAGATTCTGATGGTGATCCAGAGTATCAGTTTATACAAGACTTAGGGGCTATAAACCAACATGTAGTTGCTCCACATCCAGTAGTCCCCGACCCATCAACCATTTTACTACAGATACCCCTTTGGGCAACTTATTTTACTGTGATCGACCTAACAGCAGCCTTTTTTAGTATACCGATAGCTGAAGATAGCCAAGATCTCCTGGCTTTCACTTGGAAGGGACAACAATTAACTTGGACGAGGCTGCCACAGGGATTTACTGGGTCTCTGACTATTCTTTCGCACAAACTCAAAAATGACCTCTCAGATATCGAACTTCCAGGACATTCTGTAGTAATACAATATGTAGATGATTTGTTATTAGCAAGTAAAGATTAACACTCTTGCAGAAAAAGGGCATCGAGCATCTCTGTCTAAACTCCAGCTGTGTCAAAGAGAGGTAAAATATTTGGGTTTTATCTTAAAAGAAGGACACAGGTTAGTTGATCCAGAACGAGTAAAGACAACTCTTGATATGCCTCGTCCTGTAACAAAAAAACAACACGGGATTTTTAGGAGCTGTAGGATTTTGCCAACCGTGGATTCCTGGGTTAGCAGAACTTACTAAGCCTCTAGTGCAGGCAACAAAAAAGGAGGAGATAGAGCCTGTGGCCTGGGGCCCAGAAAGGGAGAAAGCTTTTACATCTGTGAAAAAAGCGTTGGTTTTAGCCCCTGCTCTAGGGTTACCAGATTATAGCAAACCATTGGAATTATTTGTCCATGAACGACAGGGAGTAGCAAGTGGGGTACTCACCCAAAAACTAGGTCCTCACCATAGACCAGTGGCCTATTACTCCACGCAGCTAGATGAGGTAGCTAAAGGCACTCCAGGATGCATCAGAGCAATAGCAGCTACGGCAGCTCTTACTGAAAAAAACATGACCTGTAGTTTTGGGTCACTCATTGACTGTGTATGTGCCACATGAAGTAGAACTGTCAATGAAACAATACGCGACTCAAGCACTATCCCCACAGAGAGCTCACCGCTATGAACTGATAATACTGCATGCAGATAATGGGACCTTAAAGAGATGCAACATCTTAAATCCAGCAACACTACTGCCTCTACCTGAGGATGGAGAGCCACATCATTCCTGTGAGCAGGTGATCATCAGCTCGAGCAAGCCCCGGGAGGACCTTAAAGACAAACCTTTGGAAAACCCAGACTTAGTTCCGTTTACAGATGGATCATCCTATTATTTGGACGGAAGGCACCACTCCGGCTATGCTGTCACTAACCTCTTTGAGGTACTTGAGGCCAATCCTTTGTCTCCGTCTGTAAGTGCTCAAGCAGCAGAATTAATAGCATTGACCCAAGCAGCAAAAATTGGTAAGAACCTGCAGGTAAATATCTATACCGATTCTAAATATGCATTTGGAGTAGGTCATGTAACAGGGATGTTATGGAAAGAGCGAGGATTCTTTTCGTCATCAGGAAAGAAATTAGCTAATGGAGAAGAAATACGTAATTTGCTGGAAGCAGTCCAACTGCCCAAAGAAATTGCTGTAATACACTGCCCAGCCCATACTAAAGACACTACAGAAATTAGCAGAGGAAATGCTTTAGCCGACGCTGCTGCGAAGGCTGCAGCTCGACAACCTCTGAGAGAATGTATGGGGGCAGTTCCAAGGATGGACCAGAGTGAACGGCCAATTTTAATAGACCCCAAAACCATGTATGAAAAAGACTGCTCAGTGGAAGAGAAAAAACAATGGGAGCAGTGGGAAGCAAAACAAAGTGATGATGGAATATGGACACTTGGAAGAAAACCAATTCTACCAAAAAAAAAAATATTTAATTACTATAGCTAGGTGGTTTCACGATAAAGCTCTTGGGGGAGCGGAGGCAATAGCTAAGCAGGTACAGAAAGTATGGGCCGCTCCAGGAATCTACGCGGCTGCTAAAAGAATAACAAATAGCTGCCCGACCTGCCAGAAGTTTTCAAATAACAAGCCAAGCTCAGAGTTAGGGGGACGGTCATGGGCCTACTTCCCTTTCCAGAAGCTACAAATAGATTATGCGGATATGCCATCTGCCAATGGCTACAAACACTTGTTAGTGATAGTAGATCAGTTATCAGGCTGGGTAGAAGCTTTCCCAACAAGAAAGGCCGACACACGGGGAGTGGTAAAAGCCTTACTGAAAGAAATCATACCCAGGTATGGGGTCCCAGAAGCCACTGATTCAGACAGGGGTGCCCATTTTACAGCAAGCATAATCACTCAGTTATAGAAATCATTAGGCATAAAAAGAAACCTACAACCCCTTATCACCCACAATCTTCAGGACAAGTAGAAAGAATGAATAGAACACTAAAAGGAAAAATAGCAAGAATATGCGCACATGCTAGCCTAAAATGGCTGGGTAGGACCTTTCCCAACAAGAACGGCTGACGCAGGGCGGGTAGTAAAAGCCTTACTGAAAGAAATCATACCCAGGTATAGAGTCCCAGAAGCCATGGATTCAGACAGGGGTGCCCATTTTATGGCAAGCATAATCAGTCAGTTCTATAAATCATGAGGAATAAAAGGAAATCTATGTACCCCTTATCACCCACAATCTTCAGGACAAGTAGAAAGAATGAACAGCACATTAAAAGAAAAAATAGCAAGAAAATGCACACATGCTAGCCTCAAATGGCCAGAAGCATTAAACTTAGCTCTATGGGATGTTTGAAATGTCCCATGGCAACCCATAGGACTAACACCAGCAGAAATTCTCTTTGGGAAACATTTAGCTGTACTAGGGACTTGTTATGCCAGCTAAGACTAGCCTGTTAGACGGGGATGAATGACTAACCCAGTATGTTCTAAGTATGCAAAAAAGGTTTGAAAATCTTTGAAATAAATAAATATATGCTCAATGATATCAATCCACACCACCTGAAATACAAGTGCCTGGTATACAGCCTGGGGATGAAGTTTTAGTTAAAGTATTTTCACAAAAAATCCAGGTTAAAACCTAAATGGAACGGGCCATATACTATCATACTGTGTTCTTATTTTGCTGTTCAAGTTGAACTGTACTTGTACATGTTAAAAAAAGAATGTGTATGTGTAAGAACACTTTGTAATCTTACATTCATAGATGGCATTGGTGTAGATACAAGTAATTAATTACTCAAATATTTGTATTTGTAACATTACCCAAAATTATGGGATGCGACTTTAATCATTCAGCTCCTATTAGATCTTATCAATTGTTACAATCTAATTATACACTAATTCAAAATTTACTACCTAACCCCATTGGAAAGAATCTCACACTAGTGAAGAAACTACTACAACATGACAACCTGCGTCGACTGCTAGAACGTACCCGAAACAATGGACAAAAAACCCTCTAATCACCATTCATCATGAAGCAGAAGAGATGCACCACGTCTTGGAAAGGATAAAAAGGGATGGAGAACATCATGGCTGGGAAACTCTTCTAGGGTGGTCACCAACTACAACAGCGATTTATAATCACGTGTTGCACCCACTAGTAGTTGTGTTAACTTTAACTGTGTTATGCCTATTGCTTACGATCATATTATGCATAAGATTATGGAACGTGATAGCACGCCTTGAAAGGCTTCGAGAACTCTGTTTCAAGTATTAGCAGGGATGCTTCATAAAAACAAAGCGGGGAACTGTTAAAGAATAGCGAACTGAAACTGTCTAGAGGTAGCCGCTTAGCACAACTTCTCTAAAACTTGCTTAGCATGAGGAGCTAAATTTGCTGAAGCCTTAGGCCGCACTTAGCGAAAACAATGAACTTTTACTTAGTCCAGTAAGAAAAGGGCCTCAGAGCTGGTTCCAGCTGGGAAGATAAGGAAGTTACAAGCAGTCTGCATTCCTGCATCTCACACTCCCAAAGGGAGGGTGTCTGCAGGAATGCGTCTCACACTCCCAAAGGGAGGGTGTCAAGGCTTTGAAGTAAGACCAGTGCAGGGCATTAGGACCTTGAGGGGCAAAGCCTTAGCTCACTGCTGGGGCAGTGTTCATTGTTATGATTTAGAATCACCTCCTCCTCAGGACCTTGAGACACAACAGTAAGACCCCACAAAAACAGAGGTACAACCGTCAGCAGAGACTGCAAAAAACAAAAATAAGGAGAAAAACAGCTTACCTCAGAATGACAATGAGACACAATGAGGAGCAGGAGACCCCAGACCAAAAAATTACTATTGGTCTAACTACCACGTGAAGGGTGGGAAATGTACGTTGAAAAAACTATAATTGCCCAGGATTTGTTTATGTTAGGGTCCCTCTTCGGAGGCACCCAGCTCGAGCTGTAATTACTGCACGCACGTCATTAATATTTAATTCTTTAATTTGTTTTGATTTGGCTCTGAATTTTTCTGCGGAAACCTAGGGTCGAGCCCTCTTATGGTGGCCAACAAGCCTAATTTCCATATAATTTCCATAACAATAACTGGGCATGGGCGCGGGAGCATTTGAGCCAGGAGGGAGGGAGGAAAGAAACCTGCCGAACGTAACACTTGTGCTAGCAGATACTAGTACCCCGGACTGTGCTCCAAAAGTTTCTGCTCCACCTGATATACCTGATGATCTCTCTGTCATTACTTCTCCTTCTCCTCCTCCTTCTCCCTCTACTCCATTGGCTGCCGGACTCTATCCTATGATCCCCAACGTGCTGACTAACCCTGCCGCTTTACAGCCGGGGGGAAAGGGAGGGGCCAGTCCCCCTCCTCCTGTGCTGCGGGTATTTACTAATCAGCCCTGGCACCCTGGCCATCTCGCCTTATGGGGGGGGAAAATGCAGAGATTAAGAAAAGATGCAGGGCGATGTGTCCAGTTATTTTCTAATATCTGCACTGGGCACAACCCAAACTGGAGTGATACCCAAATTCTTTTGAGGGAATTATTTCAACCAAATGAAGGGGATAAGATAATTAAAGATGCGGAAGAAGCGCAGCAAGCCGGGGGAAATAGAAACCTCTGGCTAGCAAATGGTCCAAATTGGGATTGTAATAATGCAGGAGATAGAGCTGTGTGTCCAACAGGACTTTGAAATTTAGTAGAAGTAATTAGAGCATGCAGAGAGTTAGGAGTAAATTGGACTAGAGTGCAAGAATGCAGACAGTGATTAGATGAACACCCCCAAGACTTCTGGGGACTTTTGCGGTAAGCCCCGCTAAAATAGGGAGGAATGACCCCACAAAACTTCAATGATGCTCTCGCAATTAGTGTTTTTATAGATCAAGCAGCCCCTGATACACAAAAGTATTTTAAAGAGCATATGGCAGGCTGGCAAGGGGAGGGGCGCGGAAGAACCAGGGGAGATAGATGGAATCAAAGTGAAGGGGGTGTACAATTAAGAGTTAATGATGTTTGTCATTCTTGGGGGGAACAAGGACACTGGAAGCAGGAATGCCCAGTGAGGCCCTGTGCACTTGGGAATAGAGGGGCCAGCATGAGGCAATCAAATATTGAGAAGGAGACCAGGCAATTCCCAGGCAGTCCACAATGACAGGAGATAGGAGACTCAGAAAATACTGTGGAAATGGGGGTAAATTTATGGGATGTAGATTTGGATTTGAAGGGCAGGTAATGGCAAATATAGAAGGCTTAGAAGTTCCCTTTCTAGTGGATACTGGAGCCACCCTTTCCCTTTTAAAGTTTGAGCCTAAAGGATGCAAGTCACCAGATAAAATAATGATGCAAGGAATAGCGGGAAAAGGCGAACGAATGTTATCTAAGCCCTTATTGCTTGCTATTGGAGGTAAAAGAGCGTGGGGATGTATTATAATTTCCACAGACGCGCCCATGTGCCTTTTAGGGAGAGATCTCCTGCAAGCCTTGGATACTCAGATCTGCTTACAGCCAGAAGAGGTGGAATTAATAATTATGGGCTCATGTGTTCTGGCTAAGACACCAGAACCAGAGTCGACTAATCTGCAAATTCCAACAAGGTTAGAATCAGTTCCTAAACGGTTATGGAGCTCTTCAGGAATGGATGTGGGACTACTGAAATCAGCTAGTCCAGTCTCGATAAAAACAAAGGGGGGATTGCCTCCTGCAGTTAAGCAATACCCTATCCCAAAGGAAGCAGAGAAGAGCATCCAAAAACAAATCAATCATTATTTGAAACTGGGTATCCTTAGAGTCTGTGAATCCCCGTACAACACCCCAATTCTGCCAGTTAAAAAGAACAGGCAAGATTCTGATGGTGATCCAGAGTATCAGTTTATACAAGACTTAAGGGCTATAAACCAACAGGTAGTTGCTCCACATCCAGTAGTCCCTAACCCATCAACCATTTTACTACAGATACCCCTTTGGGCAACTTATTTTACTGTGATTGACCTAACGGCAGCTTTTTTTAGTATACCGATAGCTGAAGATAGCCAAGATCTCTTGGCTTTCACTTGGAAGGGACAACAATTAACTTGGACAAGGCTGCCACAGGGATTTACTGGGTCTCTGACTATTCTTTCGCGTATACTCAAAAATGACCTCTCAGATATCGAACTTCCAGGACATTCTGTATTAATACAATATGTAGATGATATGTTATTAGCAAGTAAAGATTATGAGACATTTTTAAAAGACACTGTTTCTCCATGTAACGCTCTTGCAGAAAAAGGGCATCAGGCATCTCTGTCTAAACTCCAGCTGTGTCAAAGAGAGGTAAAATATTTGGGTTTTATCTTAAAAGAAGGACACAGGTTAGTTGATCCAGAACGAGTAAAGACAATTCTTGATATGCCTCGTCCTGTAACAAAAAAACAACACGGGATTTTTAGGAGCTGTAGGATTTTGCCAACCGTGGATTCCTGGGTTAGCAGAACTTACTAAGCCTTTAGTGCAGGCAACAAAAAAGGAGGAGATAGAGCCTGTGGCCTGGGGCCCAGAAAGGGAGAAAGTTTTTACATCTGTGAAAAAAGCGTTGGTTTTAGCCCCTGCTCTAGGGTTACCAGATTATAGCAAACCATTGGAATTATTTGTCCATGAACGACAGGGAGTAGCAAGTGGGGTACTCACCCAAAAACTAGGCCCTCACCACAGACCAGTGGCCTATTATTCCACGCAGCTAGATGAGGTAGCTAAAGGCACTCCAGGATGCATCAGAGCAATAGCAGCTACGGCAGCTCTTACTGAAAAAAACATGACCTGTAGTTTTGGGTCACTCATTGACTGTGTATGTGCCACATGAAGTAGAACTGTCAATGAAACAATACGTGACTCAAGCACTATCCCCACAGAGAGCTCACCGCTATGAACTGATAATACTGCATGCAGATAATGGGACCTTAAAGAGATGCAACATCTTAAATCCAGCAACACTACTGCCTCTACCTGAGGATGGAGAGCCACATCATTCCTGTGAGCAGGTGATCGTCAGCTCGAGCAAGCCCCGGGAGGACCTTAAAGACGAACCTTTGGGAAACCCAGACTTAGTTCCGTTTACAGATGGATCATCCTAGTATTTGGACGGAAGGCACCACTCCGGCTATGCTGTCACTAACCTCTTTGAGGTACTTGAGGCCAATCCTTTGTCTCCGTCTGTAAGTGCTCAAGCAGCAGAATTAATAGCATTGACCCAAGCAGTAAAAATTGGTAAGAACCTGCAGGTAAATATCTATACCGATTCTAAAGATGCATTTGGAGTAGGTCATGTAACAGGGATGTTATGGAAAGAGCGAGGATTCTTTTCGTCATCAGGAAAGAAATTAGCTAATGGAGAAGAAATACGTAATTTGCTGGAAGCAGTCCAACTGCCCAAAGAAATTGCTGTAATACACTGCCCAGCCCATACTAAAGACACTACAGAAATTAGCAGAGGAAATGCTTTAGCCGACGCTGCTGCGAAGGCTGCAGCTCGACAACCTCTGAGAGAATGTATGGGGGCAGTTCCAAGGATGGACCAGAGTGAATGGCCAATTTTAATAGACCCCAAAACCACGTATGAAAAAGACTGCTCAGTGGAAGAGAAAAAACAATGGGAGCAGTGGGAAGCAAAACAAAGTGATGATGGAATATGGACACTTGGAAGAAAACCAATTCTACCAAAAAAAAAAATTTAATTACTATAGCTAGGTGGTTTCACGATAAAGCTCATGGGGGAGCGGAGGCGGTGGCTAACCAGGTACAGAAAGTATGGGCTGCTCCAGGAATCTACGCGGCTGCAAAAAGAATAACAAATAGCTGCCCGACCTGCCAGAAGTTTTCAAATAACAAGCCAAGCTCAGAGTTAGGGGGACGGTCATGGGCCTACTTCCCTTTCCAAAAGCTACAAATAGATTATGCGGATATGCCATCTGCCAATGGCTACAAACACTTGTTAGTGATAGTAGATCAGTTATCAGGCTGGGTAGAAGCTTTCCCAACAAGAAAGGCCGACACACGGGGAGTGGTAAAAGCCTTACTGAAGGAAATCATATCCAGGTATGGGGTCCCAGAAGCCACTGATTCAGACAGGGGTGCCCATTTTACGGCAAGCATAATCACTCAGTTATAGAAATCATTAGGCATAAAAAGAAACCTACAACCCCTTATCACCCACAATCTTCAGGACAAGTAGAAAGAATGAATAGAACACTAAAAGGAAAAATAGCAAGAATATGCGCACATGCTAGCCTAAAATGGCTGGGTAGGACTTTTCCCAACAAGAACGGCTGACACAGGGCGGGTAGTAAAAGCCTTACTGAAAGAAATCATACCCAGGTACAGAGTCCCAGAAGCCACTGATTCAGACAGGGGTGTCCATTTTATGGCAAGCATAATCAGTCAGTTTTATAAATCATGAGGAATAATGAACTTTTACCTAGTTCAGTAAGAAAAGGGACTGAGAGCTGGTTCAAGCTGGAATGATAAGGGAGTTGCAAGCAGTTCGCATTCCTGTGCTTCACGCTCTGGGAGGGAGGATGTCAAGGCTTTGAAATAAGGCCTACTTGGGCACCAGGACCCTGGGAAACAAAGCCTCCTCTCATTGCTGAAACAGTGTTAATTAGGGGGTCTGGACTATCTCGGGGTCTGGATTATATCCCTTCATCAGGACCTTGGCAGATAACACCTATTGTCACTGCTGGGGCAGTGCTAATTGCTGGAACAACACCTCTTTGTCAGAGCCTGGAGAGACAAGGGCGGGACCCGAGGAACCAAGACACATCTGTCAACAAAAACCATAACAGTAAAGATAAACAGCCTGCCTAGGCACAGGGATGAGACCCAATAAGGAGCAGGAGACTCCAGGCCCAAATATTACTATTGGTCCAAACTACTGCCTGAGGGGTGGAGAGCTTACATTGGAAGGTATAATTGCCCAGGCATTTCTTTGTTTGGGGTCCCTCTTCGGAGACACCCAGCTCGAGCTGTAATTACCGCACGCGTGTCATTAAAATTTCATTATTTCATTTGCTTTGATTTGGCGCCAAACTTTTCTGCGGGAACCTAGGGTCGGGCCCTGTTATGGTGGCTGACAAGCCTCATTTCCATAACACCGAGCCCGGGGCCCGTCCCCGTGTCCGGGGGGTCCCGCCTCGCCCTCACCTCTCCTCTCCAGCGCAGCCCTCCTGTACTCCATGTATCTCCACTGCCACTCCATGCAGCTCTTCTCCAGGTAGTGCTTCAGCCTCTCAGGCTCATTCTCTGCCTCCCACTTCCTCTTGGTGATTAGCGCAGCAGCATACGCCATGACGAATGTCAGCGTGTCCTTGTCAAAGGCGATGAAATCCTTCCCGTCGTAGGCATCCCGCAGAAACCCCCAGATCCCACCGTCCTCCAGGAGGTCACAGCCGTACGTGCGCTGCACTGTGTGATACCCTGAGACACAAGCAGGGAGACGGGGGCTCAGGGGCAGCCCCGGCCCCGCACAGGGGCTTGGACACGGCACCCAGCGCAGGGCCGGGGGCACCCCAGACCCGCAGCCCCCAGCGCTGACAGCGAGCAGCTGCCGCTGGGAGCCCCGGCCCGCGCTCACCCCCGCTCTGGTTGTAGCGCTTCTGCAGTGTGTCCAGCTCCACTCTGGAAGACTAATGATTGCCATATGCGTTCTGGGGCTGCCTGTCCCAGTGGTCCTGACCCTCCTGCTCCATCCAGGCCGCACCCGGCACCGCCCTCTGCGTCTCGCTGTCGTAGCCATCGATGAGCTCTCCGTCCACGTAGCCCACGGAGACGAAGGCGGGCAGCCCCGGGCTGGGCTCCGTCACGGCGGTGTGGAAGTAGCGCAGGGAGTGGGGGCCTGCGGGGACACGGGGGGTGGTGAGGGGCCGGGGGGGGCACGTTGGGGGGCATCCGGGGGATCAAGATGTCCCGGGGGGAGAAGTCGGGGGGGTCGGGGGGGGCAGCACGTCCCGGGGGGCAGGTCAGGGGGGCAGCACGACACAGGGGGGGCACGTCAGGGGGGCAGCACATTCCGGGAGGGCAGGTCGGGGGGCTCCGGGGGGGCAGCACGTCCCGGGGGGAAGATCGGGGGGGCAGCACCTCCCGGGGGCGGTTGCAGGCCGGTCCGTGGGGCCGCTGACGGGGAGCCCGGCGCCGGGGGAGGGGCAGAGGGGGGCCCGGGGGCCCCGCCCGCACTCACCGCTCGCCACCGCCGCCGCCGCCGCCCAGCAGCAGCAGCCCCGGCCCCAGCGCCCGCCCCGCTACCGCCTCCTCGCTGCCAGCGCCCTCGCCCTCACCCGGCGCCGAAGCCCACGGCGGCCACGCCCCCGCGCCACCATTGGCTCCGCTGCGGCGCACCGCCATTGGCTGCCCCGCCCGCCAATAGCGGCTCTTGTCGGCTGAGGCGTCCCCAGGCGCTGGGCTGATCCCGGCGCGGCGGGTTGGGAGAAGCGACAGCGAGGGCGCTTGCGGAGGGCGCTGCGCAGCGCCGAGCCGCGGCTCCCGCTCCGCCTTGTCGCACGGCCATTGGCCCCGCCGGCGGCCGCCCGCCAATGGCGAGGCGCGGCAGCGGTGACGCCCCCGGGCGCCGGGCGGATCTCCGCGGAGCGCGTGGTGGGCGGGAGCGCGGAGGCGATGTGGGAGGCCGAGGCCGATGTGGGGACGGAGACGACGTGGGGATGGGGATGCCATGGGGATGGGGCCACTGGGGGGATGGGACGCCGTGGGGCTGGAGACGATGTGGGGATGGGGACACCGTGGGGCTGGAGATGGAGTTGGCTCTGTCACAGGGACAGGGGGACACTGTGGGGATGGGGATGATGGGGGGATGGGGACGATGTGGGGACGGGGACGCCATGGAGATGGGGACGATGTGGGGACGGGGACACCATTGGGATGGGGATGGAGTTGGCTCTGTCACAGGGGGGGACGCGGAGCCAGCAGTGGGAGCTCAGGGAGTGGCGCCCATCGAAGGCCGAGTGCTGGTAGGTGGTCCCCGGCCCACCCCGGCACCCATAGGTCTACTGGAAGATGTGGAAACCTGCCCAAGGTGGCACCCATGGGTGAGGAGCTGCCCAGGGCCCCAGGCGTCTAGCCCCGTTGCACCCCTGGAGCCAGGCATCCAATCCCATCAGCACCCACACCCATCCATGTGTTGTCCGAAAAGCGGATTCGTTGCCCGGTGTGCAATAAGCCAATAATTACACACTCAGGAGAGACATTTGTTTATTTATTTCAGAGTTGCGCAAGCCTGGGTGCTCGGTGGTTTCCCACAAATCGAGCACACACACCCCAACTTTTCAAGTAGCATTTATACAAACAAATTGCCAGATTTGCGACTTTCCCTTTTACACTGATTGGTTAGTGATTTCTTCATTCCCTGGGTCCCACCCCTGCTTCTCAAGGTCCTGATCAATTAACACTGCCCCAGCTAGGTCAGTAGATGTTATCTCCCAAGGTCCTGAGGAAGAGGACATAATCCAGACCCCTTAATTAACACAGTTTCAACAGTGAGAGGAGGCTTTGCTTCCCAAGGTCCTGGCGCCCAAACAGGCCTTATTTCACAGCCTTGACATCCTCCCTTTCGGAGAGTGGGGCACAGGAATGCAGACTGCTTGTAACTCCCTTATCTTTCCAGCCTGCACCAGCTCTGGGGCCCTTTCTTACCGAACTAGGAGCGTGGCCTAAGGCTTCAGCAAATTTAGCTACTCATGCTAAGCAAGTGTGTGGCTACTCATGCTAAGCAAATTCTGTCTAAGATAGAAGTTATCCAAATCTACCTACTTCAAACATTCTTTCTGAGCTTCTCAGGGTTGTCTTGTAACAATTGCACCCATGTTATCACCCATGGGCCCAGGTGGCCACCCATCAGCACCTGTGACCACCCATGGACCCAGGTGTCCAGCCCCATTGCACCCGTGTTATCACACATGGGCCCAGGTGGCGGCCCCATCAGCACCCACCACCACCCATGGACCCAGGTGTCGACCCCCTTTGCACCCATGGACTCAGGCGTGAGGTCACATCACCACCCCTGAACCCAGGCCCCCCACCCCATTGCACCCATGGTCCCAGCCCCCTGGCCCATTGCACCTGTGTCCCCAGCCCCCCACCCCATTGCACCCACGTCCCCAGGCCCCTGCCCCTGCCCCATTACGCCCATATCCGGAGCTTCCCCGACTCATTGCACCCATATCCCCAGCCCCCTGCCCCTTTGCGCCCATGTCCCCAGGCCCCTGCCAATTGCAACCACCTCCCCAGGCCCCCTGCCCCATTGCACCCACATCCCCAGGCCCCCGCCCTATTGCACCCATATCCCAGGCCCCCACCCCATTGCACCCATATCCCCAGCCCCCTGGCCCACGCAGATGGGGCCACACTGCAGCAAGCCCAGCGCAGGCCCCCAAGCTGCCTGGCAGCTGCAGCACAGCACACAGGAGCAGAGACCAAGGGTGCTGGCTTGGTGCAGCCGGCAGAAGAGAAGGCGTAGGGGGATCTCACTGCTGCCTGCAAGTGCCTAACGGGAGCGTGCAGAGAGCATGGAGCCAGAGACGTCCTGAGGGGCCTGGGGACAGGTTGAGGGCAACGGCACGGCTTGTGGCAGGGAAAAGTCCCCTCAGAGACTGCAAATGGCCTTGGAAGCCGAATGGTGGTGCAACACTGGAGCAGGGTGCCAGGGCCGTGCGGGAATCCATCGCCAGAGACAGTCAGAGCTCGACCCTGACAGGCCCTGCGAAACCTCCTCTGCTTGCCTCCACTTGCAGCAGGAGGTTGCAGCAGACACCTCCGGAAGACCCTTCCCACCCCAGCTGCTCTCTCACTCTGCGACTGCTTGTAGGGCTTTCTCTGCAGCCCTGACTGCCTTCCTTGGCAGCGCCTGCACTAGTCTTTCTCCTGACAGTTCCCTGACACCAAGTAACACAGCGGGAACAGCTGCCGAGGGTTTATTTGGAGCAGCACATGGGCTGTGGGACACGACGCAGTAGCATTGCTGTAGCAGCCAGGAGAGAGCCTCCGTCGCTCTGCCTCTTTGCTCTGCGCCATCTCCCATCTCGGGCCACCTGTCTGGCAGCTGCATCCTCGCGCTGTTCCTCTCACTGCCCTGAGTCACAGCGGCAGCTAAAAGCTCTGCGCAGAGCCCGAAGCGCTGCCCTGAGCCGCGATGGCCATCGCCTGGAAGGCGCAGCATGCGGGAGGGCGGTGATGCCTGTGGAGGAAGGAGAGCCGTGGGCGAGGGGCTGGGCAAGTGCAGGGCAAGCCTGAGGGTCTCTGGCTGCGGGGGAGGCCTCCGCCTTTGTTCCTGTGCTGGCTGATGGGGCCAGAGGCACACTGTCCCCCGCATCCTGGCAGCCTCCCGCCAGAGCAGATGCCGCTGCCTCGGCTCCTCGGGGCACTGCTGGGGCCAGAGGCGTGCTCTGCAGGTCACCAGCTGCCTCCCTGGCAGCATCTCTGCCCTTCACAACGGGTGAGCAGGGCACCTCCTCAGGACACGGCTGTGGGTCTGCCAAGAGGCTCCTGAGGCTCGGTCTGACCCAGCTCATGACCAAGGCCATGTTTTCCTCCAGCTCCTCCCATTCCAAAGGCTCTTCATCAACATCCTCTTCCTCATCGCTCCACTCCACGCCAGCATCCTCTGGCACTTCCCAGACTCTCTTCCCAGCTCCCAGCTCCCGCGCCCTCCCGCAGGGCCGGAGGGAAGACGATGACTTGTGCTCCTCTTTGGGCTCACAGGCAACCTGCATGGGGAGAGCAGGAACACAGCCCTGTGTGATATCAGCTGGCCATGCTCAGCATCCTGGTGCCCTGGGATATAGGAGGGGGCAAAGGGTTTGGGGTGGGGGGATGCTGTGAGTGGCCGCGAGCCCCAAGGGGAGGCACATGCAGCTGGCTGGGCAATGGCACAAGGCTTGTCTTGGGGCCGTAGCAGCAGGGCTGGGCCGGGGGCCACGACGGGCAGCGGGGGATGGAGGTGGCCGGGTACGTGGCACAAGGGGGCTGGCTCGCTGGCTGTGGGAGGCGGCTGCTGCTGGGGCTGCCCCTGCCCTCCTTGCTCAGCATCCATGCCCCAGGGCTGGATGCTGTGCAGGCCGGGGAGGGCACGTCAGCCCTGGGCCTCTGGCACTTGGAAACACAGAGCACCAGGCATCTTCCCCAGGACAGAGAGTGCAGAGCGCAAAGGGCTGGGGGGACAGCTTCTCACCACGGCCGCGGGGGACCCATGCAATGGGGCAGCTCTTCTCACCCACCCTGCACACCCCAGACGCTGCTCACACCGCACCTCCCTTTGGTGGTGGGTGCCGACGCCATGCTCCTTGCTCACCTGGTGAGGAAGGCCTGCGGCCAGGGCAGAGCCTTCTGCTGCGCTTTCTTCGGGCAATGGTGGTTGGAGAGGCAGGCTGTTGCTCTCCCCACAAGGGCCTCCGCACAACTGGGAGGCCTTTGGCGCAGCCTCTGCGGGAAGCGATGGAGGCAGAGGAGCATTTTCCCCTGCATCCTCAGGGCCTCTGGCTGCAGGGGAGGCCTCTGCCTTTGCTCCTGTGCTGGCCAGTGGAGCCAGAGGCACACTGTCCCCCGCGTCCTGGCAGCCTCCTGCCAAAGGAGATGCCGCTGCCACGGCTCCTCGGGGCACTGCTGGGGCCAGAGGCGTGCTCTGCAGGTCACCAGCTGCCTCCCTGGCAGCATCTCTGCCCTTCACAACGGGTGAGCACGGCACCTCCTCAGGACACGGCTGTGGGTCTGCCAAGAGGCTCCTGAGGCTCGGTCTGACCCAGCTCATGACCAAGGCTGTGTTTTTCTCCAGCTCCTCCCATTCCAAAGGTTCTTCTTCAACGTCCTCTTCCTCATCGCTCCACTCCACGCCAGCATCCTCTGGTGCTCCCCGGACTCTCTTCCCAGCTCCCATCTTGCGCTCCCTCCTGGGCGCATGGGCGTACAGCCGCTCCAGCACCTCCCACTTGGACCTCGCATCCTTCAGAAGCTCCACTCGCGTCACCTCCGGTTGCCACAGGTTATAGAAGGAGTTTCTGGCACAGAGCTGAAGCCAGAGAGGGAGATTTGTGAAGGCAGCTGCTTTTCCCACCAGCAATGCCCCCCGTGGCCCTGCCAGCACTGCCACCATCACACTGTTGCAGCAGGGCGCAGCGGCTGGCCCCAGCACACGGAGGGTCACCATCTGCCCTGGCCCACCCTTTGCACTCACCTCCTTGGGGCGAACATTGAGGCATCCCGATGCTGTCAGGGAGAAACGTTTCCCCTTGCCCTCCTCTTCCTCGACCTCCCTCTCCTTTGGCCTCGGCTCCTTCCTCTCCAGAAAGGCTTCTCGCAGCTGAGCCAAGCTCTGCCCGGTGCGCGCCACGCAGCTCCTGTCGAGCTCCTCCAGCGTCTCTGTTTTGATTGAGAGCACGGCGAGATACTGCGAGGGGTTGTCGGGGTGTATGCGCAGTGGCGTGCCTTGAAGGCGACAGATGATGCCCAGAGGCTGCTGTTTGGGCCTCTGCACTGCAAGTTGCCATCCTAGTGTGACCAGTCCATGGCCCCTGCCCGGGGAAGCTGGTGCACCGGCCCCCATGACCTTCCTTTTGCCCCCACGCCTGTTGCAATCTGGCCCTTGCAGAGCTGTGGCAGCTGTGTTTTTGCCACGCTCCCTGCTCTCCTTCTGCAATGCGCTTGCCAGGCCTGCTAGAGCAATGGTGTATGCCAAGGTCCTTTGTGGCCCGGCTGCCCTGAGCTCCCGGCCATGTCCCGCACTCACATCATCAGGACGGCTCAAGGCTGCAGACGCGAGCGCCAGCAGTGCGTGCATCAGAGGTGCGGCAGGCAGTGCGGGGCTGTGTGCAGCAGGTCTCTGGTCCTCAGCCCTCATTTCCATGCACACATCTGCAAGGATGTTCTCAACAGCTTGCAGCATCCTTGCTTTTCCCAGCGCGGAAGACCCAGGCCTGGCCTCAGGCAAATAGGAGACAGGAGCTTGAATTGCTCGGGGGAGAGCGCCAGCTTCCTGCTTAGCTTTTGGAGAGGCAGGCACTCTCCTTGCCACATCCTCCAGAGCCTCAGCAGTGGCCGTGCATCTCAAAGAAGATCTGCAGGATTTTTCTGGAGGTCGACATGCGGATGCCGCTCTTTGACCTGTAGAGGCCTCCAGGCCTCCACGTGCCTGCCTAGCTGCCTTGGTTGCGTGAGGCGCTAAGCCGGGCCGATGCGGTGTCTCTGCTCTTGCACAAGGCCTGCTGTGCAGTGTCTCCCGGCGCCCCGGAGGAGCCTTCTTCACAAGGCTGCTGGAGGCATGAAGAGCTTGCACCGAGTCGAGAACCTCCCTCACAGTGTCCTCCGCCATCTGCAATCAAAGCCCATGAGGAAGGCCAAGTTACTGCTGCCCTTTACCCCTCCCCCCCAGCCTTCCCACATGCACACTCCCTGTGGCCCCTGAAACCCTCCACAACAGCAGCACTCTCCCACGCAGCTGGCTCCCAAAGGCTGCGTGGGGAGAAGGCTGGTCACCACTGGGCAAGAGATGGGCAAAGGCAGCTCCCTCGGAAACCTCGAGCCATGTCCTTGCCGACTGCCATGCAGAGCAGGCGCTCCTCCTGCTCCCTCCCACCACTTCCCGCCTGCTGCTTGGCAGCTATGCACAGTCAGGCAGAGGCTTTGCCACCATCGCTGCTCAGCTCGCTACCTTCGCGATGACGTCTTCAGGGTCTTGCCAGCTCTGTGGGCCGGGCAGCAACGGCCGCCTGTCCCTTTGCTGCGATGAAGTCGGGGTCGGGATGCGTTGCGTCACTGCATGCGGCTCCCGCTGGCCCCCCTGCAGGGAGAAGGAAGCACATGATGGAGGCGGTTGCGTTCGTACAAGCGGCCCCTCAGGCACAGGAAAGCCCGGCCCCATGGCAAAGGGAAGCTCATGGCCTAGCACGACCCAGCTGTGCTAAGCCTGGAGATGCTCTCTGACCCTCAGCACAGCTCACAGGCTCCATTTGGGCCTTGCAGCACCCCAGTCGGTGTGCTTTGTGCACCAGAAAATCCCCAGCACCAGCAAGAAATACCCCCTGGCCAGAGAAGATCAGGCCTGGCTCGCTTGCCCCACCTCCTCTTCCCCACCGTCCTCATGCTTTCCGTGCGGCTCCCAGCCCTGCTGCCTGCCTCTCCCTCCAGCCCCACCGCTCACCTTGCTTCTGCGCTTCGGCCTCACAGAAAGCCCATCCACGGGCTGGGAGCCGGCATTCGCCTGCCGCCCCTTGTCCATCTGCAGGAGCTTCTCCTGCGCACCTGCCACTCTGGCACTCAAGAGAGCTGCTCCCTCCTCAGCGAGCTGCTCTCCTCAGAGGGCACAGCCAGGGGCTCTGCTCCCAGCATGGACTCGGTCACCACGGGCACCGCCCCATCACAATGGCCTTGGGGGCATGATGCCACCCCCATCACAAAGCCCTGCACGTTGCCATGGGGACCCCCGTGACCACCTCCTGCTGGCCACCAGGGGCACCCGCATCACAAGGCCTTGCTGGTGACCGTGCTAGCACCGACATCACAAGGCCTTGCTGCTCACCGGGGGCACCTCCAGCACCAGGGCTTTGCCTCCCAGCCTCTGGTGCCAGCTTCTGAGCCCAGCTCCGAGCTGCCATCTGTGCCGCAGCAGGAATTTTCCTCTCCCCACCTCTCTGCCTCCTACACCGTGCAGATGCTGCCCTTCTTCAGGCCCTCTAGAGCACACAGCCAGCCACTGCAAGACCACTCCTCTTGCTCGGGCCACTAAGCCTCACCCATATGCCTCACCGTCCAGCCCTAGGCAGAGCGTCCTGCATTCCCGCTGCTTTCTCACAGAAAGGCCAACTGCCCCTCCGCACCTTCCCAGACGGGCCTTCCCAAAGAGGCTGCAGCCATCCACCGCAGCGCTCCAGGCATGCCACGCTGCAGGCCCGCAGCTGCACACAGACTGCAAAGTACTCCTGTCTGGTCCCCAGGCTGCAGGCATTAGCGGACGGACCCCTGAGACAGGTGCCCGCCTCTGCAGATTTCCCACAAAAGCTGTCAGAGATTCATTTCTCCAGACTGTTGCTCTCTAAGCACTTCCCTATTGGCGTGCACGCACTGCGCTGGGCCCCTCCAGGCTTTCTTTGCTCCACATCACCCTGCACCTTTGCCTTGCCCTCCCACACCATCGCTTCCTCACTCTTCCATGCATCCTCCTCTCCCCTCAGGGGCACCGACTTTTGGGCTCTCCTCACCACCTTGGCCACCGGCTTGAGCCTCACGGCAGCACACGGGCACACTCTCCTCCTGATGAAGCGTGACACCCCCCAGCCTTGGTGCCTCGCTGCTGGCTCGCCTTCGGGACGTCCAGCTGCTGGACCGCCAGGCCACCTGGGCAAGCAGGCCCTGCCCTCACCTGTGCACCTCTTCCTACTCACGGGGCTTGTGCTTTTCTTGCTTTTGCCCCCAGGGGGCACGTGGGGACCATCTCTCCACGCCAGCCTTCATGCACAAAGAGGGGCCCACGCTCATGAAAACAAAGCCCTGCTGCCAGCACCAGCTGCACACCCAGGGGCTGACCTGCTGGATCCAAGCACTGCTGCTCAAGCCCATTCCCCTCACTGGCAGCATGCAGGAAAAACCCTACCTGCCCTGCCAGGCCTACAGCCATGTCATCACACTTGGTACTTTCCAGGCAGGATCCTTGTGTTAAGGAAGAGCAAACTGAAACTGCCTACAGGCAGCCGCTTAGCACAACTTCTCTAAAACTTGCCTGGCATGAGGAGCTAAATTTGCTGAAGCCTTAGGCCGCACTTATCGAAAATAATGAACTTTTACTTAGTCCAGTAAGAAAAGGGCCTCAGAGCTGGTTCCAGCTGGGAAGATAAGGCAGTTACAAGCAGTCTGCATTCCTTGCAATTACTGTTTTTATAGATCAAGCAGCCCCTGATACACAAAAGTATTTTAAAGAGCATATGCCAGGCTGGCAAGGGGAGGGGGCGCGGAAGAACCAGGGGAGATAGATGGAGTCAAAGTGAAGGTGGTGTACAATTAAGAGTTAATGATGTTTGTCATTCTTGGGGGGAACAAGGACACTGGAAGCAGGAATGCCCAGTGAGGCCCTGTGCACTTGGGAATAGAGGGGCCAGCATGAGGCAATCAAATCAGTCCACAATGACAGGAGATAGGAGACTCAGAAAATACTGTGGAAATGGGGGTAAATTCATGGGATGTAGATTTGGATTTGAAGGGCAGGTAATGGCAAATATAGAAGGCTTAGAAGTTCCCTTTCTAGTGGATACTGGAGCCACCCTTTCCCTTTTAAAGTTTGAGCCTAAAGGATGCAAGTCACCAGATAAAATAATGATGCAAGGAGTAGCGGGAAAAGGCGAACGAATGTTATCTAAGCCCTTAGTACTCACTATTGGGGGTAAAACAGTGTGGGGATGTATTATAATTTCCACAGACGCGCCCATGTGCCTTTTAGGGAGAGATCTCCTGCAAGCCTTGGATACTCAGATCTGCTTACAGCCAGAAGAGGTGGAATTAATAATTATGGGCTCATGTGTTCTGGCTAAGACACCAGAACCAGAGTCGACTAATCTGCAAATTCCAACAGGTTTAGAACCAGTTTCTAAAAAGTTATGGAGCTCTTCAGGAATGGATGTGGGACTACTGAAATCAGCTAGTCCAGTCTGGATAAAAACAAAGGGGGGATTGCCTCCTGCAGTTAAGCAATACCCTATCCCAAAGGAAGCAGAGAAGAGCATCCAAAAACAAATCAATCATTATTTGAAACTGGGTATCCTTAGAGTCTGTGAATCCCCGTACAACACCCCAATTCTGCCAGTTAAAAAGAACAGACAAGACTCTGATGGTGATCCAGAGTATCAGTTTGTACAAGACTTGAGGGCTATAAACCAACAGGTAGTTGCTCCACATCCAGTAGTCCCCGACCTATCAACCATTTTACTACAGATACCCCTTTGGGCAACTTATTTTACTGTGATCGACCTAACGGCAGCCTTTTTTAGTATACCGATAGCTGAAGATAGCCAAGATCTCTTGGCTTTCACTTGGAAGGGACAACAATTAACTTGGACGAGGCTGCCACAGGGATTTACTGGGTCTCCGACTATTTTTTCGCGTATACTCAAAAATGACCTCTCAGATATCGAACTTCCAGGACATTCTGTATTAATACAATATGTAGATGATTTGTTATTAGCAAGTAAAGATTAACACTCTTGCAGAAAAAGGGCATCGAGCATCTCTGTCTAAACTCCAGCTGTGTCAAAGAGAGGTAAAATATTTGGGTTTTATCTTAAAAGAAGGACACAGGTTAGTTGATCCAGAACGAGTAAAGACAACTCTTGATATGCCTCGTCCTGTAACAAAAAAACAACACGGGATTTTTAGGAGCTGTAGGATTTTGCCAACCGTGGATTCCTGGGTTAGCAGAACTTACTAAGCCTTTAGTGCAGGCAACAAAAAAGGAGGAGATGGAGCCTGTGGCCTGGGGCCCAGAAAGGGAGAAAGCTTTTACATCTGTGAAAAAAGCGTTGGTTTCAGCCCCTGCTCTAGGGTGACCAGATTATAGCAAACCATTCGAATTGTTTGTCCATGAGTGACAGGGAGTAGCAAGTGGGGTACTCACCCAAAAACTAGGCCCTCACCACAGACCAGTGGCCTATTACTCCACGCAGCTAGATGAGGTAGCTAAAGGCACTCCAGGATGCATCAGAGCAATAGCAGCTACGGCAGCTCTTACTGAAAAAAACATGACCTGTAGTTTTGGGTCACTCATTGACTGTGTATGTGCCACATGAAGTAGAACTGTTAATGAAACAATACGCGACTCAAGCACTATCCCCACAGAGAGCTCACCGCTATGAACTGATAATATTAAGGTCACATTATCTGCATGTAAAGAGATGCAACATCTTAAATCCAGCAACACTATTGCCTCTACCTGAGGATGGAGAACCACATCATTCCTGTGAGCAGGTGATCGTCAGCTCGAGCAAGCCCCGGGAGGACCTTAAAGACAAACCTTTGGAAAACCCAGACTTAGTTCCGTTTACAGATGGATCATCCTATTATTTGGACGGAAGGCACCACTCCGGCTATGCTGTCACTAACCTCTTTGAGGTACTTGAGGCCAATCCTTTGTCTCTGTCTGTAAGTCTCTGTCTGTAAGTGCTCAAGGAGCAGAATTAATAGCATTGACCCAAGCAGCAAAAATCGGTAAGAACCTGCAGGTAAATATCTATACCGATTCTAAATATGCATTTGGAGTATGTCATGTAACAGGGATGTTATGGAAAGAGCGAGGATTCTTTTCGTCATCAGGAAAGAAATTAGCTAATGGAGAAGAAATACGTAATTTGCTGGAAGCAGTCCAACTGCCCAAAGAAATTGCTGTAATACACTGCCCAGCCCATACTAAAGACACTACAGAAATTAGCAGAGGAAATGCTTTAGCCGACGCTGCTGCAAAAGCTGCAGCTCGACAACCTCTGAAAGAATGTATGGGGGCGGTTCCAAGGATGGACCAGAGTGAGTGGCCAAATTTAATAGACCCCAAAACTCTGTATGAAAAAGACTGCTCAGTGGAAGAGAAAAAACAATGGGAGCAGTGGGAAGCAAAACAAAGTGATGATGGAATATGGACAATTGGAGGAAAACCAATTCTACCAAAAAAAATAGTTAATTACTATAGCTAGGTGGTTTCATGATAAAGCTCATGGGGGAGCGGAGGCAATAGCTAAGCAGGTACAGAAAGTATGGGCTGCTCCAGGAATTTATGCAGCTGCTAAAAGAATAACAAACAGCTGCCTGACCTGCCAGAAGTTTTCAAATAACAAGCCAAGCTCAAGGTTCGGGTTGGGGGGCGCAACCATGGGCCTACTTCCCTTTCCAAAAGCTACAAATAGATTATGCGGATATGCCATCTGCCAATGGCTACAAACACTTGTTAGTGATAGTAGATCAGTTATCAGGCTGGGTAGAAGCTTTCCCAACAAGAAAGGCCGACACACGGGGAGTGGTAAAAGCCTTACTGAAGGAAATCATACCCAGGTATGGGGTCCCAGAAGCCACTGATTCAGATAGGGGTGCCCATTTTACGGCAAGCATAATCACTCAGTTATATAAATCATGAGGAATAAAAAGAAACCTATTACCCCTTATCACCCACAATCTTCAGGACAAGTAGAAAGAATGAATAGAACACTAAAAGAAAAAACAGCAAGAATATGCACATGTCCTGGCCTAAAACGGCCAGAAACATTTAACTTAGCTCTATGGGATGTTTGAAATGTCCCATGGCAACCCATAGGACTAACACCAGCAGAAATTCTCTTTGGGAAACATTTAGCTGTACTAGGGACTTATTATTCCAGCTAAGACCAGCCTGTTAGACAGAGATGGACGACTAACCCAGTATGTTCTAAGTATGCAAAAAAGGTTTGAAAATCTTAAAATATATATATATATGCGCTCAGTGATATCAATCCACACCACCTGAAATACAAGTGCTTGGTATACAGCCTGGGGATGAAGTTTTAGTTAAAGTATTTTCACAAAAATCCAAGTTAAAACCTAACTGCAACAGGCCATATACTGTCATACTATGTTCTTATTTTGCTGTTCAAGTTGAACTGTACTTGTATATGTTGCAAAAGAATGTGTATGTGTAAGAACACTTTGTAATCTTATATTCATAGATAACATTGGTGTAGATACAAGTAATTAATTACTCAAATATTTGTATTTGTAACTTTACCAAAGATTATGGGATGCGACTTTAATTATTCAGCTCCTATTAGATCTTATCAATTGTTACAATCTAATTATACATTAATTCAAAATTTACTACCTAACCCCATTGGGATGAATCTCACCCTGGTATGGAAACTACTACAACATGATGATTTGAGTCGACTGCTAGAACGCATCCGAAACAATGGACAGAAAACTCTTAATCACCATTCATCATGAAGCGGGAGAGATGCACCACGTCTCAGAAAGGATAAAAAGGGATGGAGAACATCATGGCTGGGAAACTCTTCTAGGGTGGTCACCAACTACAACAGCGATTTATAATCACGTGTTGCACCCACTAGTAGTTGTGTTAACTTTAACTGTGTTATGCCTATTGCTTACGATCATATTATGCATAAGATTATGGAACGTGATAGCACGCCTTGAAAGGCTTCGAGAACTCTGTTTCAAGTATTAGCAGGGATGCTTCATAAAAACAAAGCGGGGAACTGTTAAAGAATAGCGAACTGAAACTGTCTAGAGGTAGCCGCTTAGCACAACTTCTCTAAAACTTGCTTAGCATGAGGAGCTAAATTTGCTGAAGCCTTAGGCCGCACTTAGCGAAAACAATGAACTTTTACTTAGTCCAGTAAGAAAAGGGCCTCAGAGCTGGTTCCAGCTGGGAAGATAAGGAAGTTACAAGCAGTCTGCATTCCTGCGTCTCACACTCCCAAAGGGAGGGTGTCAAGGCTTTGAAGTAAGACCAGTGCAGGGCATTAGGACCTTGAGGGGCAAAGCCTTAGCTCACTGCTGGGGCAGTGTTCATTGTTATGATTTAGAATCACCTCCTCCTCAGGACCTTGAGACACAACAGTAAGACCCCACAAAAACAGAGGTACAACCGTCAGCAGAGACTGCAAAAAACAAAAATAAGGAGAAAAACAGCTTACCTCAGAATGACAATGAGACACAATGAGGACCAAAAAATTACTATTGGTCTAACTACCGCGTGAAGGGTGGGAAATGTACGTTGAAAAAACTATAATTGCCCAGGATTTGTTTATGTTAGGGTCCCTCTTCGGAGGCACCCAGCTCGAGCTGTAATTACTGCACGCGCGTCATTAATATTTAATTCTTTAATTTGTTTTGATTTGGCTCTGAATTTTTCTGCGGAAACCTAGCGTCGAGCCCTCTTATGGTGGCCAACAAGCCTAATTTCCATAGAATTTCCATAACAATAACTGGGCATGGGCGCGGGAGCATTTGAGCCAGGAGGGAGGGAGGAAAGAAACCTGCCGAACGTAACACTTGTGCTAGCAGATACTAGTACCCCGGACTGTGCTCCAAAAGTTTCTGCTCCACCTGATATACCTGATGATCTCTCTGTCATTGCTTCTCCTTCTCCTCCTCCTTCTCCCTCTACTCCATTGGCTGCCGGACTCTATCCTATGATCCCCAACGTGCTGACTAACCCTGCCGCTTTACAGCCGGGGGGAAAGGGAGGGGCCAGTCCTCCACCTCCTGTGCTGCGGGTATTTACTAATCAGCCCTGGCACCCTGGCCATCTCGCCTTATGGGGGGGGAAAATGCAGAGATTAAGAAAAGATGCAGGGCGATGTGTCCAGTTATTTTCTAGTATCTGCACTGGGCACAACCCAAACTGGAGTGATACCCAAATTCTTTTGAGGGAATTATTTCAACCAAATGAAGGGGATAAGATAATTAAAGATGCGGAAGAAGCGCAGCAAGCCGGGGGAAATAGAAACCTCTGGCTAGCAAATGATCCAAATTGGGATTATAATAATGCAGGAGATAGAGCTGTGTGTCCAACAGGACTTTGAAATTTAGTAGAAGTAATTAGAGCATGCAGAGAGTTAGGAGTAAATTGGACTAGAGTGCAAGAATGCAGACAGTGATTAGATGAACACCCCCATGACTTCTGGGGACTTTTGCGGTAAGCCCCGCTAAAATAGGGAGGAATGACCCCACAAAACTTCAATGATGCTCTCGCAATTAGTGTTTTTATAGAGCAAGCAGCCCCTGATACACAAAAGTATTTTAAAGAGCATATGGCAGGCTGGCAAGGGGAGGGGCGCGGAAGAACCAGGGGAGATAGATGGAATCAAAGTGAAGGGGGTGTACAATTAAGAGTTAATGATGTTTGTCATTCTTGGGGGGAACAAGGACACTGGAAGCAGGAATGCCCAGTGAGGCCCTGTGCACTTGGGAATAGAGGGGCCAGCATGAGGCAATCAAATATTGAGAAGGAGACCAGGCAATTCCCAGGCAGTCCACAATGACAGGAGATAGGAGACTCAGAAAATACTGTGGAAATGGGGGTAAATTTATGGGATGTAGATTTGGATTTGAAGGGCAGGTAATGGCAAATATAGAAGGCTTAGAAGTTCCCTTTCTAGTGGATACTGGAGCCACCCTTTCCCTTTTAAAGTTTGAGCCTAAAGGATGCAAGTCACCAGATAAAATAATGATGCAAGGAATAGCGGGAAAAGGCGAACGAATGTTATCTAAGCCCTTATTGCTTACTATTGGAGGTAAAAGAGCGTGGGGATGTATTATAATTTCCACAGACGCGCCCATGTGCCTTTTAGGGAGAGATCTCCTGCAAGCCTTGGATACTCAGATCTGCTTACAGCCAGAAGAGGTGGAATTAATAATTATGGGCTCATGTGTTCTGGCTAAGACACCAGAACCAGAGTCGACTAATCTGCAAATTCCAACAAGGTTAGAATCAGTTCCTAAACGGTTATGGAGCTCTTCAGGAATGGATGTGGGACTACTGAAATCAGCTAGTCCAGTCTCGATAAAAACAAAGGGGGGATTGCCTCCTGCAGTTAAGCAATACCCTATCCCAAAGGAAGCAGAGAAGAGCATCCAAAAACAAATCAATCATTATTTGAAACTGGGTATCCTTAGAGTCTGTGAATCCCCGTACAACACCCCAATTCTGCCAGTTAAAAAGAACAGGCAAGATTCTGATGGTGATCCAGAGTATCAGTTTATACAAGACTTAGGGGCTATAAACCAACATGTAGTTGCTCCACATCCAGTAGTCCCTAACCCATCAACCATTTTACTACAGATACCCCTTTGGGCAACTTATTTTACTGTGATTGACCTAACGGCAGCTTTTTTTAGTATACCGATAGCTGAAGATAGCCAAGATCTCTTGGCTTTCACTTGGAAGGGACAACAATTAACTTGGACAAGGCTGCCACAGGGATTTACTGGGTCTCCGACTATTCTTTCGCGTATACTCAAAAATGACCTCTCAGATATCGAACTTCCAGGACATTCTGTAGTAATACAATATGTAGATGATATGTTATTAGCAAGTAAAGATTATGAGACATTTTTAAAAGACACTGTTTCTCCATGTAACGCTCTTGCAGAAAAAGGGCATCAGGCATCTCTGTCTAAACTCCAGCTGTGTCAAAGAGAGGTAAAATATTTGGGTTTTATCTTAAAAGAAGGACACAGGTTAGTTGATCCAGAACGAGTAAAGACAATTCTTGATATGCCTCGTCCTGTAACAAAAAAACAACACGGGATTTTTAGGAGCTGTAGGATTTTGCCAACCGTGGATTCCTGGGTTAGCAGAACTTACTAAGCCTTTAGTGCAGGCAACAAAAAAGGAGGAGATAGAGCCTGTGGCCTGGGGCCCAGAAAGGGAGAAAGCTTTTACATCTGTGAAAAAAGCGTTGGTTTCAGCCCCTGCTCTAGGGTTACCAGATTATAGCAAACCATTGGAATTATTTGTCCATGAACGACAGGGAGTAGCAAGTGGGGTACTCACCCAAAAACTAGGCCCTCACCACAGACCAGTGGCCTATTATTCCACGCAGCTAGATGAGGTAGCTAAAGGCACTCCAGGATGCATCAGAGCAATAGCAGCTACGGCAGCTCTTACTGAAAAAAACATGACCTGTAGTTTTGGGTCACTCATTGACTGTGTATGTGCCACATGAAGTAGAACTGTCAATGAAACAATACGTGACTCAAGCACTATCCCCACAGAGAGCTCACCGCTATGAACTGATAATACTGCATGCAGATAATGGGACCTTAAAGAGATGCAACATCTTAAATCCAGCAACACTATTGCCTCTACCTGAGGATGGAGAACCACATCATTCCTGTGAGCAGGTGATCGTCAGCTCGAGCAAGCCCCGGGAGGACCTTAAAGACGAACCTTTGGGAAACCCAGACTTAGTTCCGTTTACAGATGGATCATCCTAGTATTTGGACGGAAGGCACCACTCCGGCTATGCTGTCACTAACCTCTTTGAGGTACTTGAGGCCAATCCTTTGTCTCCGTCTGTAAGTGCTCAAGCAGCAGAATTAATAGCATTGACCCAAGCAGTAAAAATTGGTAAGAACCTGCAGGTAAATATCTATACCGATTCTAAATATGCATTTGGAGTAGGTCATGTAACAGGGATGTTATGGAAAGAGCGAGGATTCTTTTCGTCATCAGGAAAGAAATTAGCTAATGGAGAAGAAATACGTAATTTGCTGGAAGCAGTCCAACTGCCCAAAGAAATTGCTGTAATACACTGCCCAGCCCATACTAAAGACACTACAGAAATTAGCAGAGGAAATGCTTTAGCCGACGCTGCTGCGAAGGCTGCAGCTCGACAACCTCTGAGAGAATGTATGGGGGCAGTTCCAAGGATGGACCAGAGTGAATGGCCAATTTTAATAGACCCCAAAACCACGTATGAAAAAGACTGCTCAGTGGAAGAGAAAAAACAATGGGAGCAGTGGGAAGCAAAACAAAGTGATGATGGAATATGGACACTTGGAAGAAAACCAATTCTACCAAAAAAAAATAGTTAATTACTATAGCTAGGTGCTTTCACGATAAAGCTCATGGGGGAGCGGAGGCGGTGGCTAACCAGGTACAGAAAGTATGGGCTGCTCCAGGAATCTACGCGGCTGCAAAAAGAATAACAAATAGCTGCCCGACCTGCCAGAAGTTTTCAAATAACAAGCCAAGCTCAGAGTTAGGGGGACGGTCATGGGCCTACTTCCCTTTCCAAAAGCTACAAATAGATTATGCGGATATGCCATCTGCCAATGGCTACAAACACTTGTTAGTGATAGTAGATCAGTTATCAGGCTGGGTAGAAGCTTTCCCAACAAGAAAGGCCGACACACGGGGAGTGGTAAAAGCCTTACTGAAGGAAATCATATCCAGGTATGGGGTCCCAGAAGCCACTGATTCAGACAGGGGTGCCCATTTTACGGCAAGCATAATCACTCAGTTATAGAAATCATTAGGCATAAAAAGAAACCTACAACCCCTTATCACCCACAATCTTCAGGACAAGTAGAAAGAATGAATAGAACACTAAAAGGAAAAATAGCAAGAATATGCGCACATGCTAGCCTAAAATGGCTGGGTAGGACTTTTCCCAACAAGAACGGCTGACGCAGGGCGGGTAGTAAAAGCCTTACTGAAAGAAATCATACCCAGGTACAGAGTCCCAGAAGCCACTGATTCAGACAGGGGTGTCCATTTTATGGCAAGCATAATCAGTCAGTTTTATAAATCATGAGGAATAATGAACTTTTACCTAGTTCAGTAAGAAAAGGGACTGAGAGCTGGTTCAAGCTGGAATGATAAGGGAGTTGCAAGCAGTTCGCATTCCTGTGCTTCACGCTCTGGGAGGGAGGATGTCAAGGCTTTGAAATAAGGCCTACTTGGGCACCAGGACCCTGGGAAACAAAGCCTCCTCTCATTGCTGAAACAGTGTTAATTAGGGGGTCTGGACTATCTCGGGGTCTGGATTATATCCCTTCATCAGGACCTTGGCAGATAACACCTATTGTCACTGCTGGGGCAGTGCTAATTGCTGGAACAACACCTCTTTGTCAGGGCCTGGAGAGACAAGGGCGGGACCCGAGGAACCAAGACACATCTGTCAACAAAAACCATAACAGTAAAGATAAACAGCCTGCCTAGGCACAGGGATGAGACCCAATAAGGAGCAGGAGACTCCAGGCCCAAATATTACTATTGGTCCAAACTACTGCCTGAGGGGTGGAGAGCTTACATTGGAAGGTATAATTGCCCAGGCATTTCTTTGTTTGGGGTCCCTCTTCGGAGACACCCAGCTCGAGCTGTAATTACCGCACGCGTGTCATTAAAATTTCATTATTTCATTTGCTTTGATTTGGCGCCAAACTTTTCTGCGGGAACCTAGGGTCGGGCCCTGTTATGGTGGCTGACAAGCCTCATTTCCATAACACCGAGCCCGGGGCCCGTCCCCGTGTCCGGGGGGTCCCGCCTCGCCCTCACCTCTCCTCTCCAGCGCAGCCCTCCTGTACTCCATGTATCTCCACTGCCACTCCATGCAGCTCTTCTCCAGGTAGTGCTTCAGCCTCTCAGGCTCATTCTCTGCCTCCCACTTCCTCTTGGTGATTAGCGCAGCAGCATACGCCATGACGAATGTCAGCGTGTCCTTGTCAAAGGCGATGAAATCCTTCCCGTCGTAGGCATCCCGCAGAAACCCCCAGATCCCACCGTCCTCCAGGAGGTCACAGCCGTACGTGCGCTGCACTGTGTGATACCCTGAGACACAAGCAGGGAGACGGGGGCTCAGGGGCAGCCCCGGCCCCGCACAGGGGCTTGGACACGGCACCCAGCGCAGGGCCGGGGGCACCCCAGACCCGCAGCCCCCAGCGCTGACAGCGAGCAGCTGCCGCTGGGAGCCCCGGCCCGCGCTCACCCCCGCTCTGGTTGTAGCGCTTCTGCAGTGTGTCCAGCTCCACTCAGTAAGACTAGTGATTGCCATATGCGTTCTGGGGCTGCCTGTCCCAGTGGTCCTGACCCTCCTGCTCCATCCAGGCCGCACCCGGCACCGCCCTCTGCGTCTCGCTGTCGTAGCCATCGATGAGCTCTCCGTCCACGTAGCCCACGGAGACGAAGGCGGGCAGCCCCGGGCTGGGCTCCGTCACGGCGGTGTGGAAGTAGCGCAGGGAGTGGGGGCCTGCGGGGACACGGGGGGTGGTGAGGGGCCGGGGGGGGCACGTTGGGGGGCATCCGGGGGATCAAGATGTCCCGGGGGGAGAAGTCGGGGGGGTCGGGGGGGGCAGCACGTCCCGGGGGGCAGGTCAGGGGGGCAGCACGACACAGGGGGGGCACGTCGGGGGGGCAGCACATTCCGGGAGGGCAGGTCGGGGGGCTCCGGGGGGGCAGCACGTCCCGGGGCGCAGATCGGGGGGGCAGCACCTCCCGGGGGCGGTTGCAGGCCGGTCCGTGGGGCCGCTGACGGGGAGCCCGGCGCCGGGGGAGGGGCAGAGGGGGGCCCGGGGGCCCCGCCCGCACTCACCGCTCGCCACCGCCGCCGCCGCCGCCCAGCAGCAGCAGCCCCGGCCCCAGCGCCCGCCCCGCTACCGCCTCCTCGCTGCCAGCGCCCTCGCCCTCACCCGGCGCCGAAGCCCACGGCGGCCACGCCCCCGCGCCACCATTGGCTCCGCTGCGGCGCACCGCCATTGGCTGCCCCGCCCGCCAATAGCGGCTCTTGTCGGCTGAGGCGTCCCCAGGCGCTGGGCTGATCCCGGCGCGGCGGGTTGGGAGAAGCGACAGCGAGGGCGCTTGCGGAGGGCGCTGCGCAGCGCCGAGCCGCGGCTCCCGCTCCGCCTTGTCGCACGGCCATTGGCCCCGCCGGCGGCCGCCCGCCAATGGCGAGGCGCGGCAGCGGTGACGCCCCCGGGCGCCGGGCGGATCTCCGCGGAGCGCGTGGTGGGCGGGAGCGCGGAGGCGATGTGGGAGGCCGAGGCCGATGTGGGGACGGAGACGACGTGGGGATGGGGATGCCATGGGGATGGGGCCACTGGGGGGATGGGACGCCGTGGGGCTGGAGACGATGTGGGGATGGGGACACCGTGGGGCTGGAGATGGAGTTGGCTCTGTCACAGGGACAGGGGGACACTGTGGGGATGGGGATGATGGGGGGATGGGGACGATGTGGGGACGGGGACGCCATGGAGATGGGGACGATGTGGGGACGGGGACACCATTGGGATGGGGATGGAGTTGGCTCTGTCACAGGGG
Source organism: Dromaius novaehollandiae (assembly GCF_036370855.1). Taxonomy (NCBI): domain Eukaryota; kingdom Metazoa; phylum Chordata; class Aves; order Casuariiformes; family Dromaiidae; genus Dromaius; species Dromaius novaehollandiae. The sequence goes on from NW_026991331.1 coordinate 3,375,997, forward strand.
GGGACGCGGAGCCAGCAGTGGGAGCTCAGGGAGTGGCGCCCATCGAAGGCCGAGTGCTGGTAGGTGGTCCCCGGCCCACCCCGGCACCCATAGGTCTACTGGAAGATGTGGAAACCTGCCCAAGGTGGCACCCATGGGTGAGGAGCTGCCCAGGGCCCCAGGCGTCTAGCCCCGTTGCACCCCTGGAGCCAGGCATCCAATCCCATCAGCACCCACACCCATCCATGTGTTGTCCGAAAAGCGGATTCGTTGCCCGGTGTGCAATAAGCCAATAATTACACACTCAGGAGAGACATTTGTTTATTTATTTCAGAGTTGCGCAAGCCTGGGTGCTCGGTGGTTTCCCACAAATCGAGCACACACACCCCAACTTTTCAAGTAGCATTTATACAAACAAATTGCCAGATTTGCGACTTTCCCTTTTACACTGATTGGTTAGTGATTTCTTCATTCCCTGGGTCCCACCCCTGCTTCTCAAGGTCCTGATCAATTAACACTGCCCCAGCTAGGTCAGTAGATGTTATCTCCCAAGGTCCTGAGGAAGAGGACATAATCCAGACCCCTTAATTAACACAGTTTCAACAGTGAGAGGAGGCTTTGCTTCCCAAGGTCCTGGCGCCCAAACAGGCCTTATTTCACAGCCTTGACATCCTCCCTTTCGGAGAGTGGGGCACAGGAATGCAGACTGCTTGTAACTCCCTTATCTTTCCAGCCTGCACCAGCTCTGGGGCCCTTTCTTACCGAACTAGGAGCGTGGCCTAAGGCTTCAGCAAATTTAGCTACTCATGCTAAGCAAGTGTGTGGCTACTCATGCTAAGCAAATTCTGTCTAAGATAGAAGTTATCCAAATCTACCTACTTCAAACATTCTTTCTGAGCTTCTCAGGGTTGTCTTGTAACAATTGCACCCATGTTATCACCCATGGGCCCAGGTGGCCACCCATCAGCACCTGTGACCACCCATGGACCCAGGTGTCCAGCCCCATTGCACCCGTGTTATCACACATGGGCCCAGGTGGCGGCCCCATCAGCACCCACCACCACCCATGGACCCAGGTGTCGACCCCCTTTGCACCCATGGACTCAGGCGTGAGGTCACATCACCACCCCTGAACCCAGGCCCCCCACCCCATTGCACCCATGGTCCCAGCCCCCTGGCCCATTGCACCTGTGTCCCCAGCCCCCCACCCCATTGCACCCACGTCCCCAGGCCCCTGCCCCTGCCCCATTACGCCCATATCCGGAGCTTCCCCGACTCATTGCACCCATATCCCCAGCCCCCTGCCCCTTTGCGCCCATGTCCCCAGGCCCCTGCCAATTGCAACCACCTCCCCAGGCCCCCTGCCCCATTGCACCCACATCCCCAGGCCCCCGCCCTATTGCACCCATATCCCAGGCCCCCACCCCATTGCACCCATATCCCCAGCCCCCTGGCCCACGCAGATGGGGCCACACTGCAGCAAGCCCAGCGCAGGCCCCCAAGCTGCCTGGCAGCTGCAGCACAGCACACAGGAGCAGAGACCAAGGGTGCTGGCTTGGTGCAGCCGGCAGAAGAGAAGGCGTAGGGGGATCTCACTGCTGCCTGCAAGTGCCTAACGGGAGCGTGCAGAGAGCATGGAGCCAGAGACGTCCTGAGGGGCCTGGGGACAGGTTGAGGGCAACGGCACGGCTTGTGGCAGGGAAAAGT